>NC_080544.1:19457517-19794517 GCF_028640845.1 Ahaetulla prasina | reverse complement strand
CCGTGCTTGAGCAGATAGCTTGAAAGGCAGCAGATTTTTCATGCTTGTTCTGGAATATTTTATCCGGAATCATTTTTGAAAGGTTTAGAATAGAATAGAATAGAATAGAATTTTTATTGGCCAAGTGTGATTGGACACACAAGGAATTTGTCTTGGTGCATATGCTCTCAGTGTACATAAAAGAAAAGATACGTTCATCAAGGTACAACATTTACAACACAATTGATGATCAATATATCAATATAAATCATAAGGATTGCCAGCAACAAGTTAGAGTCATACGGTCATAAGTGGAAAGAGATTGGTGATGGGAACTATGAAACGATTAATAGTAGTGCAGATTCAGTAAATAGTCTGACAGTGTTGAGGGAATTATTTGTTTAGCAGAGTGATGGCCTTCGGGAAAAAACTGTTCTTGTGTCTAGTTGTTCTGGTGTGCAGTGCTCTATAGCGTCGTTTTCAGGGTAGGAGTTGAAACAGTTTATGTCCAGGATGCGAGGGATCTGCAAATATTTTCACGGCCCTCTTCTTGATTCGTGCAGTATACAGGTCCTCAATGGAAGGCAAGTTGGTAGCAATTATTTTTTATGTTTTATGTTTTATGTTTTATGTTGGTAGCAATTATTTTTTATTTTTTATGTGGATAATATTAAAAATAATCATCTTGTCTTCCCTGATAGGACTTAAAATCTAACAGTCACCGAGATGAGATTGCAGCTGCACGGGCTTCTCTGAAGGAGACGTCGCCTCTTCTGCATTCAGTTTGCTCCGCTTGCTTGGAACACTCTGATGTCGCCTCTCTCACTGCCAGCAAGGACTCTGTTTGTGAGGAAATACAAAATGCTCTTGATGCCATCTCCAATGCCTCTCAAGGAATTGGACATCCAAAAGTTCAACAGGCGCCACAGTCAGCCTCTCTTGGAAGTGCACTCGATGAACTTGCGGTAGGACAATCACATTATCTTTCAGTAACTTAATTTATTTTAAAGATTTGGGTTTATTATAGAAATCTCATTTTGTTGAGGGTTTTTTTTTTGCCCTGTAGTATTTTTTTTAAAACTCTCTTCTCCCCAAGATTATTATTTTTGGTGAATAGCATCCATGCCTTCCTCTTTTTTTTTGTGTGTGTGGGAAGGTCTGTTTTCTTTGACCCCTGAAAATTAGGGATGATCCATGAACAGGGGTGGGATTCTACTGGGTTCAGATTGGTTTGGGAGAACCGGTAGCTCCGACGATAAGTTGGGAGCGAACCAGTTTGCTCCAACGATCAGGTCAGCCTGCCCACTCGCTCCTGCGCTTTACTTACCTTTATCTTCTCAGCTGATTGGCGCGGCAGAACAGATTGCCGCACCTCAGATGTGTTACTCCCAAGTAGTAACACAGGTTAGTATTTGTAAAACGGCATGTGCACGTGAAGCACACAATCACCGGACCAGTTGTTAAACCGGCAGAGCCCACCACTGCCCATGAGCATGGATACTACAAGCATATACAATAGCTCAACGGTTTTCATCTTTGGACCATATTGTTAAATCAACAAATTAATGTAGCCCTTATTCGTAGCCTTTTCTATCTTGTTTTCCCCCTATAATTTAAATCATACCTAAAGCAGGCTAAATAGATAAAGCAAAATTGATTGACTATTTAATCCTTTAAAAGTATTTCATTTTTCTTTATTTATGGAAAAAATGGCATTAGGTAAGAGCCTGAAATAACCTTTGCTCTATGTTGTTTGTACAATGCAAATAAAGGACACTGTCTAAAAGCTCCCTTAATATCGTTCATACTACTAAGCTACAATTTATCGCTGGGCAAAATCAGAAGTAAATCTGAAAACTGCCAAAAATGTAACCCAGCACATTTTAATCATTTCATTGTGTCGGTAATAAAAACCGTAATGTTGCAAGTGTAAGTAACGATTTATAAAGCTTTGTTGAGTTATTGTAGTGTGGATTATGTCAAATAGGCCCTTCAACATTCTTTTAAAATTCTTGCAATATATTCTAATCAGCCTCTTCAATTAATCACAAATCGTTGTTGATGGTTTGGACATGGCGTATATTTCTAATTTTTAAAATTTGAGCAAATGTTGTTTCAGACTCAGTCTGCAGTTTTATTCAGATTATAGGGGGGTTTGGTTTAGAACTCAGGTTGGAATTCTACTATTCATTTGTTGCAAAATGGAAAAGCTCCTGGCCCAGAAGGCTGTTCAATGGAACGGTATAAGGCAGTGTCGGCGACCCTATGGCACGCGTACCAAATGTGGCACGTGGAACCATCCCATGAAGATTGTGCCACCTCACTGGCTCCTCTTCTGCGTTCCTGTGATCACATGCACGCCGGTCAGCTGGCTGTCGCGCGCAGGGGAGTGGCAGAACCCGGAAGAGTGGCGTTCCCTAATACATATGCAGGCCGGCACCCGGCCTTCTGGGTTGACATTGTGTGGATGGCCAGTTGTTCGTCGGGCGCGCTTCCATGCCAATATCCAGGTGTTCAGGCACCGGCTCGCGCATGCGTGAGGGACTGCCGCTCTTCTGGGTATCGGCACTCCCCTGCGTGCGAAGGCCAGTGGGGCCACGCATACCTCGCAAGATGGTTTCGCATGCCACTTCTGGCACGCAGGCCAGCACGTTAAAGATTTACCATCACGGGTATAAGGTATTTGCAGGCCTGTTGGCTCCTATACTTTTGCAGGTGTATAATGAATAGTTTAATGACAGTAAATTGTCATCATCATTTTATTAGGAACGAGACAGACCAGTGGATAGGATTGAGCTGTTAAAAGCATCATTGAAATGTATTCTGAAATTTACTTTCTATGGTAGGAAGATCATAGCATGTTATTATATTTCAGCATCATTTTCCTTTAAAGTAAAGTGAGGTAGCTTTGATGCCAAACCTTAACTCTAATATCTTGAAACTAGTAGAAACATGTCTCTGAGGAAGTCTTGGTCTGTGCAGGAAAATTATGGTCCATACAGTATGTATGATTATATAATTACTGTGGGAAACGTTTGCTAAATGGAGGGTATTGCTGCTAAACCTGCCTTGCAGCTTTTATTTGCTTTTTTTTTTTTTAACTTTATAGCAGTGGCCAAAATTGTGGAAACCATTTGAGAAAAGTGTATTTTCTAAAACTAGCTAATAACACCACTTTTGGGGGGGGGGGAATAGTACCATAATTTTATATATCGATGGAATTTAATCAAGAATATAATGCCATAACTTTTATGAAGGATTTGCTATTAGAATAGCAGTTACAGTATACAGAAGAAAAGTGAAAGACGTAGAAAAAACGAGATATACAAAAATTATCACCATGTCAATTAAACCTTAGTTGAGTAACCTTTAGCATGAATTCCGGCCTTACAACGTCTTCCCATGGAGTGAACCAAGTCTTTTAGTTCTGCAGCCGTTCTAATGTGAAACCAAGCTTGAATGATTGCTTCTGTTCACTGGGTTTTATTGCTGGGTCGTTTCTGACTAACAAGTTTCTTTAGTTGGCTCTATAGATTTTCAGCTGGGTTAAGGTCTGGGCTATTCCCAGGCCATTCCAGCAGTGAAATATGATTATCTTGAAACTCCCCCCCCCAAAAGTGGTGTTATTAGCCATCAAACCTCAAAAATATACTTTCCCCAAAAGGTTTCCACAATTTTGCCCATTACTGTATGTATTATTTGTGGAAATCCAATTATTTCTCTTAAAAGCAGTATGAACATTTGGTGCTTCCATGGCATGATCAGAAAAGTCAAGGCGGTGACTGAATAGAATAGAATAGAATAGAATAGAATTTTATTGGCCAAGTGTGATTGGACACACAAGGAATTTGTCTTGGTGCATATGCTCTCAGTGTACATAAAAGAAAAGATACGTTCATCAAGGTACAACATTTACAACACAATTGATGATCAATATATCAATATAAATCATAAGGATTGCCAGCAACAAGTTATAGCCATACAGTCATAAGTGGAAAGAGATTGGTGATGGGAACTATGAAACGATTAATAGTAGTGCAGATTCAGTAAATAGTCTGACAGTGTTGAGGGAATTATTTGTTTAGCAGAGTGATGGCCTTCGGGAAAAAGCTGTTCTTGTGTCTAGTTGTTCTGGTGTGCAGTGCTCTATAGCGTCGTTTTGAGGGTAGGAGTTGAAACAATTTATGTCCAGGATGCGAGGGATCTGCAAATATTTTCACTGCGCTCTTCTTGATTCGTGCAGTATACAGGTCCTCAATGGAAGGCAGGTTGGTAGCAATTATTTTTTCTGCAGTCTACAGATAAAAAGGTCTACAGATAAAAAAGGCAGAGCTTTAGTTGCATTGCTGACATCCCCACCATTCGTTTTTTTGACCATACCCTGTTGGTACTTCTGAAACCTTGACTGTTTTAACTGCTTCATCAAGGACTACCTGTTTAGCAATTTACTATTACCGGCCTTTCTCACTATCCAGTTCGGCTTCTGTAATATATCCTTCTCTCATTTCCTCCTCCTCATGAACTTGTAGGCAATGGTGGTCGGGAACAGTGGTGGGTTTCAAATTTTTTTTTACTACCGGTTCTGTGGGCGTGGCATGGTGCGCGTGGCATGGCTTGGGGTGTGTGGCCTGGGGGCATAGCAGGGGAAAGATATTGTAAAATCTCCCTTTCCTTCCCACTCCACTCCAAGGGAAAGTTACTGAAAAATCCCCATTTCCTCCCAATCAGCTGGGACTTGGGAGGCAGAGAATAGATGGGGGAAGGGCCAGTCAGAATTTATACTACAGGTTCTCTGAACTACTCAAAATTTCCGCTACCGGTTCTCCAGAACTGGTCAGAACCCGCTGAAACCCACCTCTGGTCGGGAGAGATCTGCAGGAAGCAAAACAGTATTTCTCTTCCATTTAGGATTTCAGATTAAAATATTTGGAATATGCTGTCAGGGCTCCAAGTAACACCCCCAATGAAAGAAGATTCCGAGGCTTGAAGTTCCTCAAAGTTCCATTTTATTAGGGATGTCATATTGGCACATCTGGGAAAACCCGAATCTGAAAGCTTCCAGGTTTTCCCCACCCAAAAGAAAGTCCAAGTCCCTGCCCAGCACCCACATGTCCATCGCATGGGCCAATCAAACACCATCCCAACTGGAGATGCCTCCCAGTTCCAGCCCTCCAGGTGCAGGGCAACATGTCCTTGACTCTCTGAGAAAGGAATGTTATTATGACTATTATTTATTATTTATTTTATTTAATCGTATTTATATACCGCCCTATCTCCCAAAGGACTCAGGGCGGTTCACAGGCACTTAAAAAACACAAAACACATAAATACAATATAAAACAATTAAAAAACTTATTCTATAAGCCCGTTAAATTAAAATATAAAAATAAAAGCCAATTAAAACCCATAAATTTAAAATCTAGCTCAGTCCTGCACAATTAAATAAGTATGTTTTAAGCCCGCGGCGGAAGGTCCGAAGGTCCGGAAGCTGACGAAGTCCGGGGGGTAGTTCGTTCCAGAGGGTGGGAGCCCCCACAGAGAAGGCCCTTCCCCTGGGCGTCGCCAGACGACATTGCCTCGCTGACGGCACCCTGAGGAGACCCTCTCTATGAGAGCGCACGGGTCGGTGAGAGGTATTCGGTAGCAGTAGGCGGTCCCGTAAATATCACGGGAGCAGTAGGCGGTCCCTATATATCACCCTTGCTCCAAACCATCCCTTCTCCCAGTTTCCCACAGTAGTAAATGTGGCAGGCCTGAAGATCCAATGCAAAAGATGGCTTCCAGGCCTGACATATACTTTAAAAATCTGCCCCAGAATATTGTCAGGATATTGGCTCAGCAAAACTTAATTGACATTCCTTTATCCTGAATTGAAGGTTAGAATGTAGTTGGATTTATTTACCTTGTTGTATAAAACTGAGAAATTAGTGTAATTTTTGTTTTACCTAAACATTCAGCTTAAATGTTCTAAGCTTCTTAGCAGACATTAATTCTGTTGGAGTGAGAAGCACAAATTACTCAGGCAGGGACATTAGAAAATCTGTTTAATCAGATATGTCTGTGGGAAATGCTCACTCATTGGTATTGATTTCTTTGCGGCTCCTTGGAGCTGATCAGTGCAGAGTTGCCCAACACAACGCAGATTCCTATTGATAAGTTAAAATGGATCTTTATTTTCTATCTCCCTCATGCTGTTAATTCATTTAAGAAGGAAGAATGAACTTTTCATAGAAATTGTTATTAAGTTCCCTGTCTGAATTGAATATTTAATTGAAATTAAATTTACACAATGTAACAGCATTTGGTGCTATTGTGTATTTAAAAAAACACTTCGAAATCTTCCCAGGATTTTGCCATGTTTAATGCTTTTTAGATGTGATGAACTACAACACCCATAATTCCCAGCCAGCATTGTTTTACTCATTGGAGATTCTGAGAGCTATATTTCAACACATCTGAAGGATAGGATGTTAGGAGACATCCAGTGGTGAGATCCTGCCGGTTTAACAACTGGTTCACTGATCGCATGCTTCGTGTGCATGTGCAGTTTTACGAAAACTTACCTTTCACGTTACTGCTGGGGAGTAACACAGCTGAGGCACGGCAATCCACTCTGCAGCGCAAATCAGCTGAGAAGATATAGGTCAATAAAACACAGAGGCAGGTGGGTGGGCCCACCTGATTGTCAGAGCGAAACAGTTCGCTCCCAGCTAATCATCAAAGCAAACTAGTTTGCTCCCAGCTGATCGTTGGAGCTACCGGTTCGCCCGAACCGGTCCGAACCAATAGAATCCCGCCCCTGGAGACATCTCACTTGAACTTCTGACTTCACAGGATCTATTACTTTGGAAAGTGAATGCTTTGAACCTTGACACATAATACAACTCTCACTACGTAGTGAGCATCTATGTATGGGTTGAGTTTTTAATTCAGTGTTAGTGTTCCAGGAGAAATAGCTCAAGATTGTCACTCCAAAATGGAAGGTGCACAACGATTCATAAATCACTATGTGGGATTTTGTAAGTAGCTTTTGGCTACTTACAAAGATGCTGTAAAAATAGACATGAAAATAGCGTTTAAAACATGATGAGTAAAGGCATGAATAAAGCAACAGCATTTAAAGCCTAGGTAAATAATGCCTGTGTGCTGAGCCTCTAGCAAAGAGTGAGCAGATTTTAATTCCAGTGGCACTTTATTCCATATTAAGTGTCTGCTATGAGGAAGTAGAATTGATTGCCCTTGTCAAACATACAGGTGTCCCATTAAGGCTCTGAGAGATGTAGCTGTTGGATGTAGTCTCAGCCAGGGTGGTTGGCTTCCAGCAGGAAAAATGAACAGTCAGCATGAGGAGTGTGCGCAACACAACTACATGGCTGGAAAAAGAACAGGGTTGTATTTGGGTTTTTAAAATATATATATTTATTTTAATAATACAAAGAGTAAAAAGCAATATACAGATAATATAATGGAAATAATTCAAAGGAAAACCGTCCACACTGCATAGTAAAAGCTGAATAACAAATCAAGAAAACTTCTGAGCATGAATAAAACATAAAAAACGTAATGTGAGAACTTTCTAGTTATATATTTTTCTTTCCCTTTTCTTTATTTCTCCAATTGCCAGCCACAACATAGATATACATTGTGTGCTTTACCTTAAGTACTAAAGATTATTGCTAGTATCTATTTTTTTTTAATTTGCATTTATATCCCACCCTTCTCCAAAGACTCAGGGCGGCTTACACTATGTTAGCAATAGTCTTCATCCTATTTGTACATTATATACAAAGTCAACTTATTGCCCCCAACAATCTGGGTCCTCATTTTACCTACCTTATAAAGGATGGAAGGCTGAGTCAACCTTGGGCCTGGTGGGACTTGAATCTGCAGTAATTGCAAGCAGCTGTGTTAATAACAGACTGCATTAATCTGTTGAGCCACCAGAGGCCCTTTGAATCCTTTCCTGTATTATTTTTCATTAGTCCATAACTTTCTCCCTCAAAACCACATTCCAAATGCATCTGCTGCATAATGTGTAATACCTATGAGAGGCATCCTTGCTTAAATTGGATTAAATGTGTGTTATGGATATCTAGTGTACTGTCAATTGTGCCATTTGCTGCATCTTTTCCAATTTTGGTCTCCCAATCTGATAGTCAGCAAAGGTCTTTGTTCCTGCAGCTGTTAATATTAGTAAATTGTAATTTTGGGAATTATACCTAATGAGAATATTTGGAATTTCAGTACAATTTTTTTTTTTTTAGGATTTTCTGAATATTTTGGTGTATTCCTTTCCAGATTTTAAAGGGGGGATTGCATAAACATCGGGGTGGGGTGGGATGTACGTTTTGTAGAGATTCTGCTGCTTCCTTTATGACTGGCTCCAGGTGACGTGAGCGGGTGATGGAGAGACCCAGCCTCAGATTCCTCTTGGATGAGTTTCCTTCTTTAACAGCCAGGTACAATTCGTTTGCTGAGGTCATTTGGTGGCATGGGGCAGGTATCTTCAGCATATATCTTCAACCCTGGCTGGGCAGGTGATGCCATTCAAATGCTGACCCAGGCATATATATATTTTTCTAAAGAAAGCATTAAAAAAACCACATTTTTGATTACATTCGGGGTTGCTCTTCTACCCTTTCTTTCCCCTCATTTTACAACAAAACTTCTTCTCCTTCTTCTTTTTTTCCCTTCCCTACCTTCTCTCCTCTCCCACTTTCTTCCTTCTTCCTCTCCTTCCTCTTCCCTTCTTCCACTTCCTTTCCCCCACTCCTCCCCTTTTCCCCCTTTCTAACCTTCTCTCCTACTCTTTTCCCCTATCCTTTCTTCCTCTTCTTTTCCCTTTCTTCCATTCCTCTCTCTCCCTCTCCTCTCCTATCTTACCCTCTATTCTGCTCTCCTTTCTTTCTCCTTTGTTGTCCAATATTCCCCCTATTTGATATCCGAGCAGCCCCAATTTTCCATTAATATATACTTTCTTTTCAGTTTCTTTTCAATTTTACCCCATTACACATCTATCATCATAATTGTACATTTATATAATAACATTCTTTCTTTCCCCCATCCCCCCTTTTCCATTTGCCCTGAGTTTCTATTTTTTTGTCTTCTCCCTCATTTATTTTTATCTTGTCTAATTTATTAATCTATCATCTTTTATTTATATTTCTTTTCTAACCATACATAGAATCTTCCCCATGTCTTGAAATACACCAATTCCTCTTTATCTTTTATTCTTAGTGTTAGTCTGTTCATTTCTACACAGTCTAAAGCAGGGGTGAAATCTAAAAATTTTCCCTACCTGTTCTGTGGGTGTGGCTTAATTGGTGGGCGTGGCTTGGTGGTCAGATGGCTTGTGGGTGTGGCCAATAACAATAAATAATAAAAATAATAAACAAAGTTTAAAAAAACAATAAGAGGTACCAAAAACCAACTTTCACACTTTACACACACACAACACAACACAACTGACTCACACACAATGTAAAAACAGCTGCACTTCACACTTCACACAGCCACAAAAGCTCAAAAACCAACTTTCACGCTTTACACACACACAACACAACATAACTGACTCACACACAATGTAAAAGTAGCTGCACTTCACACTTCACACAGCCACAAAAAGCTCAAAAACCAACTTTCACACTTTACACACACACAACACAACACAACTGACTCACACACAATGTAAAAGCAGCTGTACTTCACACTTCACACAGCCACAAAAAGCTCAAAAACCAACTTTCACAACTTTACACACACACAACTAACACACACACACACACACAATACAGCTTTCTGAGATTTTGTGTGTTTGTGTAGTTAGAGTGAAACACTACAGAAACACACCAAATCTCAGAAAGCTGCACAAATATTTTATTTTATTATTTTATTTTATTTTATTTTATTGTGGACTGCAAATCCCAGAGTTCCTCAGTCAGCAAAGCCAGTCAGTTGATCACCGAGGAAATAGATTGGCTGAGCGATTGATTCTGTCTGGGCTGAAACTGAAACTGCTTTCGGACTGGAAAGAGAGCCATGCGTTCATCAATAATCAGGTAAGTGCCTTAGAATCTCTACTCTTACTTGTAGAAAACATGTTTTCTACAAGTAAGAGTACAAGTAAGGTTCTGCTGTTTTTTACTTTTAAAGGCCTGTTTCGGCTGAAGCAAAACCAGCTTTTAAAAGTAAAAAAAAAAACTAACCTCTACAGATGGTACGGCTCAGCAGAGGCAGGTGGGGCGGGGCCAGGGATTTTTCTTACTGGTCCTCCGAACCAGCAACCGCCATCGCTACCAGATCGTGTGATCCCATCCGATCCGGGAGCATTTCACCTCTGGTCTAAAGCATTTTTATTACTTCACCTTCTGATGGGATTTTTTCTATCTTCCAATTTTGCGCAACTACAATTCTTGCTGCTGTTATTATGTGTATGATTAAATACGTATCTTCTTTGCTATATCTCTCTGGCAAAATACCCAATAAAAAAATATCTGGTTTTAATTCTATACATTTATGTAACATTTCCTCTAACCATGTCTGTATTCTAAACCAATAATTTTTTGCTTCTGTACATGACCACCACATATGATAATATGATCCCGGCAAATGCAAACATTTCCAACATTTAGCTGATTTTTCCTTAAACATTTTTGCTAGCCTTTCTGGTGGCATATGCCATCTATAAAACATTTTATATAAATTTTCTTTATATGCAGTTGCCATTGTTAATTTATAATTCTTTTCCCATAGTTGTTGCCATCACTCTAATTCTATTGTACAACCAAAGTTTTTCGCCCATGTTATCATTGTCTCTTTTACTTCTTCATCTTCTAGTTTAATTTGCAATAAGTAGTTATTTAATCATTTTTTCATCCTTTCCAATCATTATCTCATCCAACTCTGATTCTCCCAAATTAAAACCATGCTGTTTCAAGTCTTTATCATATCTTGATTATATTTGCAGTCGTGTATACCAATCAGTCTCGATTCCTTGTTTTTCTAGATCTTGTTTCTGTTTTCGTTCTCCCTTCTCTGTTAAGATGTCTTTGTATCTTGCAATATTATCCATGTTAATCATATTTGGATGTGTCAATGCTTCTACTGTTGAAAGCCACATTGGTATTTCCAGATAATGTTTTTCTTTCACTCTTTCCCATACTGTTAACAAACCATTCCTTACACAGTGTCTCTGGAAGTATCCATGTATCCTATTTTTCCTGTACCATAAGAAAGCGTGCCAACCTAGTTGCAAATCATGTCCTTCCAAAGTCAATAGTCTTATTATGAATAAGAGAATGTACATTTACAATATGTGTATAAGAAACAAAATAAAAAAAAATTCAAAAACAAAAACAAATGCTGACCCAGAACCCAGAAGGTGTGAGAGTGTAGATAGAGAGGAACCAGCTCAATTTAAATCTAGCAAGACAGAATGGCTTTGGGTTTTCCCTACCATCCTGAAATTACAACTGAACCAGCAACTGGCAGTGGCATGCACACATTCATACACTCCTTTGTTTGTTTAGATTGTGTTATACTGCTGCATGAGCTGCAGTGACTTCCAGGTTTCCCGCCCCCTTCTGGATGCAGTTTAAGGTGCTGGTTATCACTAAAGCCCAGCATGGCACAGGATCAAGTTACTGTATCTGCAGAACTGCCCTTCCCTGGGATTCTCTGTCTGCTCCACCAAGTCAGATATAGGGTGAGCAAATTCTAGGCCCTTACAGGGGTGAGCTGCTGGGAGTTCGCAGGGGTTCGGAAGAATCTCTAGCTAAGATTCTGTGCAGTTCAGAAAACCCTCAAATCCCACTTCTGGCTGGCTCCGCCCCTCCCACCCCGCCCCTCCAAGGAGTCCTCATGTGGCCCGTTTTGGATGCAGGTAAGTGCAGGGCATGCACGCAGGCTCGGGGAGGGCAAAAAATGGGCTTACCAGAAGTTTGGAAACGGGTCCATTTCTGGCCTCCAGAGGGCCTATGGAGCCTGGGGAAGCCATTTTCACCCTCCCGGAGGCTCAAGGAAAGCCTCCGGAGCCTGAAGAGGGCAAAAACGCCCCCCCCGTGGTGCAGGAGGACGACTAGGCCACACCCACCATGGCCATGCCCACCCAGCAACTGGGCAGAGAACCCCTTGCTAAAATTTTTGAAGCCCATCCCTGAGCCCTTACTTTAAATGTTGTCATCTAGCAGGACCCAGGAAACATGTTTTCTCAGTAGTGGCCTCTGCCCTTCCCCCAGTGATTCAGAAAACACCCCCCCCCCATTTCTAGCTTTCCAGAAGACCTTAAAAATGACTTACTATTATGGACAATTGTTTTAGAGCAGGGGAGTCATTTTTTTGGATACTCTCTTCTACTGTTTCTTTTATGTTTTATCATTGTTGGTGTTGTGACCCAGGCCGAAGTAGGTAGTAGTAAATGCAATCAATTCAAAAACAAACAGACTTTATTAGAACAGCAGAGAATTAACTCATTCTCAGTATCGTCCAAACTAAATCAAAGCAAATTCTTCATAACACAATTCTTCAGTCTTATCACCAACCTTGGTCTAATTAGGCAAACTGCCAAAGGCTTTTCTTAGCAAAAGTTCAGAAGCGGAAGACGCCGACAAGAAATAAATGCAGCAAGACAAGGAACAAGACTATCAACATTGTTTTCCAACAAACAGCCCAAACGCCGTTGCTGGTCTTTTAAGCCTTATGGGAGGGGCCAGTCAAGAGCTGCCAGAAGGCAAGAGCAGCTAAAGTAAACTCTTTACTTTAGCTGCTCTTGCCTTCTGGCAGCTCTTCTCATGTGTGCATTCGGAACAGGCTCCTCCTGTTCCTCTGCCTCACTACTGTCAGCCTCTGGAGGCTCTGGAGTCCGCACATCACTCCCAGATAGGCCCTGGCCCCATCTCTGCCTCCGAGGCAGAGCCCTCATCCGGGCCTTTCCCAGCCTCCAGGACTGGCCCATGTTCTTCCTCAGCCTCATCGCTATCCAACTCCGTTGCCAGCTCCACAGGCTGCTGGTGGACCACAACAGTTGGCATATGCCACTCAGAGCTATGGCACATAAAATGGGCAGTCATTTAAGTCCCTTGAATGATTAAAAAAAGATTACAGTTCAGAATACTACTGGTAACCAGTGAAGCTATTTCAGTATTAAAATAATGGGGAGCCTATGGAGGAGTCCATGGGCCATCGTCACAAGTTGTTCCATGAATGACATGTTGCATTAATTCAGACTTGATAAAAGTCTCTCCTAGTGGCATTTGAATTGAACTGTTCCAGAGGATTCCTGGATTCTACCTCTTTCGTTAATGGAGGGCAATTCTCATCCAGATCAGATATATCTCCTAAATCCGGATGAGGAGCCCCCAGAATCCATACAGTAATAGCAATAGCACTTAGACTTATATACCACTTCACAGTGCTTTTACAGCCCTCTCTAAGCGGTTTACAGAGTCAGCCTATTGCCCCCAACAATCTGGGTCCTCATTTTACCCACCTCGGAAAGATGGAAGGCTGAGTCAACCTTGAACCAGTGGGACTTGAACTGCCAAACTGCTGGCAATCAGCAGTCAGCAGAAGTAACCTGCAGTACTGCACTCGAACTACTGTGCAACCACGGCTGTTGATAACCAAGGGCTGGATGAGTAATAACTCCACTGTGTCCAAGTTCAGCTTCAGTTTATTCTTCCAAATCCTGGAAAAATCACCTTTTTCATCTCAGAGTTTCTAGAGCTGCAGTGCCAATGTCTCTATCCAGCTTGCTTAATATGGAATACTGGACATCTGTCAATAGTTGTTAAAATCAATCAGCTGCAAAAAATAGATTCTTAAGCAAGTTCCTCACCACCATTCTTTTTAAGGTGGCAAAGAAATAGAGAGATTGTAATCATCGGAGGGATTGCAAAACAGTGGTCTTTAGGGGCCCTTATAAGTTAATTGTTGGCATGAACATATTTATATGCCTTAGCTACTTATTGAGGAAACTGGAATCTGGATCACTTTGAACAGCCTTGAGCCTCTCTGGAAGATTCTCCTTGAAATGCAGTCTATAGTTAGAAGCTACTATTTGTAATACAGCAAGCAAACTCCCCAAAGGACATGAAAATATATTTGAATACATGTTTTCATTTCTCATTAAAAAATTCATTTGTTTTTTCCCCCCACTCTGTATTATCCAGTGCTGTAATGCTTTAATTAACCAGTTCTAATACCAAAACAGTTTTAGGCAGGTAAATTATCATAGTCTTTCTTGCTATAATTTATTGTACTGCCTTCGGCATAATAGATAGATACTATCAAGTCAGGCTATTGCAGGGATCATTTTTGCATTTTGATTTATCCTAATAAAAATGTATAGCTCTTTCAAGGACGTTCCTGAAATATCTCATATTCTTTTCATCTCTTTTATGCATCATCTTCCAAGTTTGCTTGCCAAGCGTGGTCGTTGTTTTCTACTCCTTCACCCATTTATACCAACTTGCCCAAAGTAGGGATAGTCTCCGACTTACGACCCCAATCGAGGCCAAAATTACTGTTGTTAAGTGAGACATGTGTTAAGTCTTGATTTTTGCTCCATTTTACGAACTTTCTGGCCACAGGTTGTTAAGTGAATCACTGCAGCTGATAAGTTAGTAACGTGGGGCTGTTAAGTGAATATAGCTTCCCCACTGACTTCGCTTGACAGTAGGTGGCAAAAGGGAGATCACATGACCTTGAGGACACAGCAGGCATTATACGTATGAACCAGTTGCTAAGCATCTGGATTTTGATCACATGATCATGGGGATGCAGTAAAGCAGGGGTCTCCAACCTCCAACCTCCAAGCTTTGCTGGCTGAGGAATTCTGGGAGTTGAAGTCCACAAGTCATAAAGTTGCCAAGGTTGGAGACCCTTGCCGTAAAGGTTGTAACTTTGAAAACATTCAGAAGTCACATTTTCCAGTGCCAATATAACTTTGAATGGTCATTATATGAACTGTTATAAGCAGAGGTGGGTTTCAGCAGGTTCTGACCAGTTCTGGAGAACCGGTAGCGGAAATTGTGAGTAGTTCAGAGAACCGGTAGTAAAAATTCTGACTGGCCCCGCCCCCATCTATTCTCTGCCTCCCGAGTCCCAGCTGATTGGGAGGAAATGTGGATTTTTGTAGTAACCTTTCCCTGGAGTGGGGTGGGAATGGAGATTTTACAGTATCCTTCCCCTGCCACGCCCACCAATCCACACCCACCAATCCACACCCACAGAACCGGTAGTAACAAATTTTGAAACCCATCACTGGTTATAAGTCAAGGACTATGTGAGATTCTGTTCATCACCTGTATTTCACCCTTGATTGTTTTTCTTGCACTCTGTGATATTTTTAATAAAAAAAAAATGAAAATAAATCTATTTGCTTACTTTTGCTTTTTCTTCCTGTTCAGTTTTCACATCTGTGCTTTTACCAAAAGAAAAACGATTGCTTTTAACATTTCGGGATTTGAGGCATTGAAATGTCCTTATCTCTGTGATCTTGTCTGAGTTTTCATTGCCTTTCTCCATAGGATTTATCTTTTCTTCTGCAGCACACAAATAAACTATAAAGAAAATTAAGGGGACTTGGGACATCCGTGAGAGCACTGCCTGAGTAAGCTCAACAAATGTCACCAAGAGGGTTTTAACTATAAAGTGGTACTTGCCTTAAATTAAACTGCAGTGTCAGTTCCTAAACATGACAAGCTTTGAAATGTTGTGGACTGGCTAAGAGGTTTTAGAAATGTTAACGTAAGTCATACATGTCACCTGAATATTTATCAACCTAGTAACTGGCTTTTCCTCTGTGAGCCACTTACCTTGAAGTATCCATCGGCTTCTAAACATGCTAAAATAAAATTGATGACAGAGTTGGACAAATAGACCTTTGCGGTGTCTTTCTGACCTGTCCTATACTGTAGAAGCAGCCCTGAGTTTCAATTTAGAGATGAAATGAGAGTGTGACTTTAGTTTACTTTATTCTCGTACAATGAAATTAAAAGCCATCTACAGTGTACATCATTCATAAGAAAACTATTAAAATAAAACAAAAGCACACATTCTTCACATTCTATACAATTGAATTGAAAACTCCTGATACTGCATTAATAATACACTATCCAGTAGAGTTCAATATAGTTACTGCTCTGGGATAGAAGCTATTTTTCAACCTATTTGTCCTTGTTTTTATTGTCCTGTACTGTCTGCCAGATGGTAATAGTTCAAAAAAAAAATGGGTGTCCAGGATGAGATAGATCTTTAAGAATGTTTTGAACTTTCTTAAGGCAACGAAAGCTATAAAGCTCTTCCAAAGAGGGGAGAGGGCAACCAATGATCCTCTGGGCAATGATGTTAACCCTCTTTCATTAAATGTTACTAATTCTCAAGCATTTCCATTGTAATTGGAAAAGGCTCCCAATTGAGTCTGGCGTTCCAACGCTAAAGTTCCCCTTTGCAATCAACCATAACCGCCCTGCTGTGAAAAGTTTCAAGAGGGAAAAAAAACCCACGATGAAGGAATGTTAATAACTTTATGAATTTATAATGCCTGTTGCAATTTTCATGAATTAGGAGCTGCTCTCTTTAATTTGCACATTATATGGTTTGTATTTTTTTTTGTTTTGTTAAAACAAAGCTATCTATCATTTTGGAAGAAACAGAATTTAACAGATTTAACATACACATACGGGATGCGGTGGCTCAGTGGCTAGGACGCTGAGCTTGTTGATTGAAAGATCGGCAGTTCAGCGGTTTGAATCCCTAGTGCCGCGTAACAGGGTGAGCTCCCGTTACTTGTCCCAGCTTCTGCCTAGCAGTTCAAAAGCATGTACAAAATGCAAGTAGAAAAATAGGGACCACCTTTGGTGGGAATGTAACAGCGTTTTGTGCGCCTTTGGTGTTTAGTCATGTCGGCTACATAACCACGGAGACGTCTTTGGACAGCGCTGGCTCTTCGACTTTGAAACGGAGATGAGCACTGCCCCCTAGAGTCGGGAAAGACTAGCACATATGTGCGAGGGGAACCTTTACCTTTACCTTACATACATACATGCATATACACAAGAGCGAGCAACAAAGAGAAATAGTGAAATAATAAAACATGTTTGTTGAACAAAATACTCCAGTAGTCAAAATCCTTGCTGAATTAATGAAACTCACGAAATGATATCTGTTACAACTGTGTGATGCTTTGGGTTTAGTTTCAAAAAGGGTTGCAGCAGTGCAATTATAGCACCTGTCTGCATCTGTTTAAAGCAGCTGTGTCTTTTCCCTGGTTTCCTTTCTCAGCTGTGTGATCCTTGGAAAAGATGAAGTTGCTTTAAAGAGTTTAGATAGGTATTTGATTAGTGGCCCTGGGCATTTGGAAGCAATATATCTTGCCATATTCTAATAATTCGGCAACACGGGCAGCCATAGTCCTGTCGTGTCCCACTCCTCTGCTGACGGCCGGGTCGGGGAAGTCCGTATCAAGCGTGCCTCTGCAGCTCTGCCAAAGTCCTATCAGAGTTCTCAAGGCAGGCAGGAGACCAGGAAGTGACTTCAGCAATCCAAGTTAGATTTTGCCTGACTCAGAGAATGCCAGAAAGCAGATCCTTTATATAGGCCATGGGGTGTGGCTCCATGACTCAGCACTTAGCCAGGCCTGCCCCTCCCTTCTTTTTACTGACGTCGCCTCTCAATTCTCCGGAAGCGAGGATCTCTCCAGCCTCCAGCTGTTGGTAATCTGAGCTCATGACTGGCTTCACATTCTTCAGGCTCACATGCTGTGGGGGAGGGGTTTAGTTGCTCCATTTGCCTGGGCATGGTGCCAGGACTGGGGGCTGAAGGCACGTCAGGCCCTTCGTCTTGCTCGGCCTGTCCAGGCATGGTGCCAGGGCTGGGGGCTGGAGGCATGCCAGGACATTCTTCCGAACTATCAGTGTCCAGCAGGAGATAAGAGGGGCGCGGCTGCGGCAGGGGGAGCGAGCGAGACACAACAGTCCTGAATTTGTGAATTCCTATTATAAGAGGCTGCATTTTTTCTTTATATTTATTGTTTTATCATAGAAAATAAAATTGTTGTTGTTGTTAGTTGTGAAGTCGTGTCCGACCCATTGTGAACCTATGGACAACGTTCCTCCAGGCTTTCCTCTTCCTCTACCATCCTATGGAGTCCATTTAAATTCATGCCTACTCCTTCAGTGACTCCATCCAGCCATCTCGTTCTCTGCCGTCCCCTTCTTCTTTTGCCCTCAATCTTTCCCAGCATTAGGCTCTTCTCCAGTGAGTCCTTCTTTCTCATTAGGTGGCCAAAGTATTTGAGTTTCATCTTCAGGATCTGGCCTTCTAAAGAGCAGCCAAGGTTGATCTCCTCTTAGATTGACCGGTTTGTTTGCCTTGCAGTCCAAGGGACTCGCAGGAGTCTTCTCCAGCACCAAAGGCCTCAATTCTTTGATGCTCAGCCTTTCTTATGGTCCAACTTTCACAGCCATACATTGCAACTGGGAAAACCATAGCCTTGACTATACATACTTTTGTTGGTAGGGTGATGTCTCTGCTTTTTAATAAGCTGTCTAGATTTGCCATAGCTTTCCTCCCCAGGAGCAAGCATCTTTTAATTTGGCTGCAGTCCCCATCTGCTTGGAGCCCAGGAAAATAAAATCTGTCACTACCTCCATTTCGTCCCCATCTATCTGCCAGGAATTGAGAGGGCCAGGTGCCATGATCTTAGTTTTCTTAATGCTGAGTTTCAAGCCAACTTTTGCACTTTCCTCCTTCACCCGCATCAAGAGGCTCTTTAGTTCCTCTTCACTTTCTGCCAATAGAGTGGTATCATCTGCATAACTGAGGTTGTTAATATTTCTCCCGGCAATCTTAATTTCAACTTTTAATTCTTCTAGCCCAGCCTTTCTCATGATGTGCTCTGCATATACCGTATTTTTCGGAGTATAAGACGCACCTTTCCCCCCCCTAAAAAGGGATGAAAATTTGGGTGCGTCTTATACACCGAATGTAGCCCCGCCCACCCACTGGCCCCCACCCTTTGGCCTCTGCTTCCCAGCAATTTATCTCCTTGCAACAAGCAGCAAGAAGAAACAGCCCATTTCAGCTTCAGCACAGCCTAATTAGCACAAGTTGATTGTTCGTTGGATCGGCCTCCCGACTCTCAGCTGTTTCAGGCTGCAGGGATTGCCATTGCCTACTGCTGCACAGGCCTCTGCTGCTTGCTGCAAGGAGGTAAATTGCTGGGAGCAGATTTTTTTTTCTTGTGCTAATCAAGCTATGCTGAAAACGAAAATGAAAGTAAAGCAGGCTGTTTGCTGTTTGTTGCAACGAGGCAAAATTGCTGGGAGGCAGATTTTTTTTTCTTGTTTTCCTCACCCAAAAAGTGCGTCTTATAGTCCAGTGCATCTTATATTCCAAAAAATACGGTCAGTTAAATAGGCAGGGCGACAGTATTCAGTGCACAGAAAATAAAATATGAAACAGTAAAACAAACAAACCAAATGAAAGAAAACAAAAACCTACATTCAACCCTAACAACAACTAAAAAGAAAAAAACCCCAGTGTTGAAAAGTGGCCAATTAAATTTAACATTTAACATGTAGGATCCACCCTGGCTGGGTGCTGAAAGAAAAGAAAAAGCAATAAATTTTCCTCTCCTAAATAAATTCATTGTATTTATTATACTTAGCACGTAGAAAGTCCACAAATGGTGTCCAGTCTCTTATGTTTAGCCCATTATCTGTAATCAAAATAGTTAATTTCGCCATCTCTGCTAATTCAGTCAATTTGAAAACCCACTCTTCAGCCTCATCTCTTTCTCTTTCCAGTGTTTGGTAAGTCACAATCCTCGCAGCTGTTACCATGTGAAGAGATATGTTAAAGAGTGTGTGATCAAATGGGCCAAAAAAAATAAATGTTGGGCATAATATAATGCTAGATAAATGGGCGAATGTATGGACAACAGTGTCTAAAATTTACATTAAATCTAGTTTCAAAGACAAGGGGCTGCATTTTTAATAACAAGGACTCATTCACATGCAAGAAAATTAGAAAAGAGCTGACATTTGTAGAACTTGAAATGAACTATTCCGCTGAAAAAAATACATCTAAGATCAGTTTGTTTGATGCAGCATGATTCTTAAACTGATGAAATCATTTCCCATCAAAGATCCATTGATTCAGCAACTTCCAAGAGACTTGTTTTTCTTATTTTAGGGATATATGCAGTGGTGGGATTCAAGTAATTTAACAACCGGTTCTCTGCCTTAATGATTTCTTCCAACAACCGGTTTACCAAACTGCTCAGAACGTTAACAACCGGTTCTCCCAAACTAGTGCAAACTGGCTGAATCCCACCACTAGATATATGTGATGTTACTTTCAAAAATAATATCCGCAGGATAATTTATAAGCACTGGCTTTTTCTGGAGAGAGGAATGGTAGTATGCTACCATCTATTTTTTTCTGTTTTCTGTCTAGCCTATCAGATTAAGCCTGAAAACAGGAATTGTGTTTTAGGAAAAATAGCTATTCAGTGAACTCATCCAATATAATTGCAATCCAATAAATTTAAATAGTATTTGAATAGAATAGAATAGAATAGAATAGAATAGAATAGAATAGAATAGAAGAGAAGAGAAGAGAAGAGAAGAGAAGAGAAGAGAAGAGAATGAAGTGGTCTAGGGTTTCCTGCCTGGGCAGGGGGTTGGACTAGAAGATCTCCAAGGTCCCTTCCAACTCCTATGATGATGATGAACAGAACAGAACAGAAACTTTATTACGGTCATCGACCAGCAATAGACACACAATAAATTAAAAATAATACTGACATTAATCGTGAATAATAACCTCCCTGTTATGAAAATACATGATCTCAAACCGTTAGTATCACTGCCTAATTTACATGAGTGGAGAGCTGATAAGAATGTGAGTAAATGTATTTTTTCCAAAAATTGTTATAGATCTCTCCAAAAAATTGGCACAAGTTGACATGTATAATTCTGTAACCATTTTTTTCTTGTGGACACTGCAGCAACACAGAATTTTGCCACTGCGTGCGTGGTAGCCAGGTTTGAGTCTTGGAGGAGAAAGAAATAGTATTTGAGTATTTTAAAAGCCTGAATAGAGAATTATCACTTGACATTGAAAGCATGCAACATAGCACCAGTGTAACCTTGTTCCTATGAGTGTACAGCACAAAATTATTGACAGCAGAGGAGAACTTCAATGTGAAGTTATTTACCCATACATTGTTCAAAATGATTTTCAGCCTTCCTTTTAATATACAAAGAGAAAGAAAGAGCCTTGCTTAACATTGTTTCTGTTTCCTATCAGTATCTTGAAAATTTCATATCTTGAACATTAGAATAAATTAACCTTCCCTAGCTTGGTGCTGGAATAACAACTCCCATTACTTGCAATCCCTTACCCCTGCCTCCAGCTAGGTTGACATTGATAGATGATAGTGATAACCAGTGTTGGAAGAAATGTCCTTCTGGGTTCAGTTCCAAGTGGGGAGAAAGACACTGGAAACATGGAGACTGCTGGAAAAGATGGTTTAATGGTGGACAGGACCACATGGTTTTGAGGTCCTAGGCAAAAAAAGCACATGGGTGAGAGATAGATAGATTTATACTCTCTGTTGGGCTTTGAATTTGAGCTTGTATTCTGCTTGATTGTCATACTCCCATGGGGCCATGCAGGGGTAACTTTGTAGGTTGTCTATTGAGTCCCAGGCTTGGTTGAGCCTTGCTGGGTGATGCAATCTCCCCAGGTGCCATGTGGTGAGTTCTGTTGCTAGATGGGTAGAGGGCTAATCCTATCTTTGTTGGATCTTGGGTGAGGGCACTTGCTTATGAATAGACCTAGCTATCTCTTTATCTCTTAAGTGCTGACCTCTGCTGTGGTCTATTGAGGAGGGTGGAGGCTATTAAGAGTGAGTCTGCTTCCTGCCTTTAAAAAACATGTTTCTCCATTTCTAATCCAGGGAAATATAATATTCTGCCTTTTTAGTATTTCCTAGAATATTTTATTCTTCCAGGAGAGGGGTGGGTGCTAACTTCCTTTACCAGTAAATCACGTAGTGAAATAAGATTATGAAAATACTTGAGGAAAACCTATTATGTTCTATTATTTCCACTTAGACTACTATCCCCCCAACCTCGATTCCTTTATAGTTTTGAACTTCAATGCCCAATAGCTCGAGTTAGAGTGGCCAAGGATCAAGAATAAAGGGTATTGTAGCCTAAGATAATTTAGTATTCAACTTGATAGACCTGAAGGCTTGCCAAGCATATCAAGGGCTACAATTCAGGAATAGAAATAAAGTCGGTCTAATTTGTGTAGATGTAAGAGGTAAAATGGATTCCTTAAGTTTCAGTTGGATTTAAAATATCCATTATGGTCTGAAAGGGGGATGCATGAGGCTCAGGGATTCGTGTGTAGATGTAAAAGACTTCAGATGAAATCCAAACTTCTATTTCAGTTGTCGCTGCATAATGCCATTAACATGAAGTAGATTGTTCTGTCCCCCCTCGCCTCCGTCCGAGTGATGGCTTAATTAGCCGGCACTATCAGCTCTGGCAACAAAATAGCGAGCATCTGCCAAGTGTCTCTGTTATCTTCCTCAACGCCGATGAGTCACCCAGGAACAAACAGTACTTCAACTCAATTAAGCAGTTAATTTGCCTGCTACGAAGAGGCACAGCAGCTCTTGCTGCCTTTATATCCTGTGGGGTGTGGCTCCATGACTCAGCACTTCCTAGGCCTGCCCCAGCCTTGCTTCTGTTGTTCCCACCTCTCCTGCCTACGAAATCTAGGGTCCAGCCAGGCCTGATTGCCTGGGTCTGGAGGTGTGGCCGGGGGGGGGAAAGAGTCAGGGGACGGAGGCCTCATTATCTCTTCCACCTGGCCTGCCTCTGGCTCCTGGAGCTAAGCCAGGGAAGCCAGTGTTCCTGAGGTAAGCCCTGACGGCCCTTCCCCCTCACTTTCCAAGTCACTTTCTGGCAGGAGGCCCGACTCGGGGGGCGCAGACACAACATAGATATTCCTCAAACGGATTCATCTTTTTTTAATTTTATGCAAAATTATGTTTTTTCTTGTTGCTCTGAAATGACTAATTTAATGTCATCTGAATAAGAATGTTCAATTTTACTTGATTTTTGTTGTTACTGATTTTTTTTTTAAATGAAAGTAAAGGAGAACCAAAAGCAGGGGGAAAACATTCAAATATGAGTAAGGCTGGCATGAATTTGTTGGCATGAATATCTTTATGTGAATTTTGTCCTTTCTCCTTTTATGATTTGAAGT
The DNA here is from genome assembly GCF_028640845.1 of Ahaetulla prasina. Lineage (NCBI taxonomy): Eukaryota > Metazoa > Chordata > Lepidosauria > Squamata > Colubridae > Ahaetulla > Ahaetulla prasina. The sequence goes on along the minus strand of NC_080544.1, from coordinate 19,771,249 downwards.
GAAGTTAAATATTAAAATAAAAATAGCAAGAAAGCATAGTAACATTATGAATAAATAGCAAAGATAGAAATGAAAAAAATGGGCTCAGTCACCACAATAAATGATTGGACAAAGTTAAAAAATGTGAACTCCACAGAGTAGTTAAAAACTGGGAGGTTATGTGAGTTTTAGTCCTGCCTTAGGCATATTAGCTAGCCTTTGGTTTCTTACTCTTTCTCAATCCAGAGGGATAGAATCAAGATCACGTGAAGTGTTAGTACCACTTTATAATGCCTTGGTAAGGCCACACTTGGAATACTGTATTCAGTTTTGGTCGCCACGATGTAAAAAAGATGTAGAGACTCTAGAAAGAGTGCAGAGAAGAGAAACAAAGATGATTAGGGGACTGGAGGCTAAAACATGAAGAATGGTTGCAGGAACTGGATATGTCTAGTTTAAAAAAAAGAAGGACTAGGGGAGACATGATAGCAATGTTCCAATATCTCAGTGGTTGCCACAAAGAAGAGGGAGTCAAGCTATTCTCCAAAGCCCCTGAGGGTAGGATAAGAAGCAATGGGTGGAAACTAATCAAGGAGAGAAGCAACTTAGAATTAAGGAGAAATTTCCTGACAGTTAGAACAAGTAATGGAAGAAATTGTGAATGCTCCAACACTGGAAATTTTTAAGAAGATCTTGGATAACCATTTGTCTGAAGTGGTTTAGGGTTTCCTACCTAAGCAGGAGGTTGGACTAGAAGACCTCCAAGGTCTTCCCTTCCCTTCCCTTCTATTCTACTCTATCCTAAAGAGTCCTAGGAATGAAGTCCTGACAACTTACATCTAAAAATGTTGTCGAGAAAACTGCATGGACTTGTTTGTACAGTGACTAGGAGTCTGGTTGATTTGATGGACCATAACAAAACAGCAGAGGACCTAACAGAATGTTCAGAACAATTCTGGAGAAGACAATACCTAATACACCCCCAAACAATGGTAGAAATGGATTTGAATGTAACAACAGCACTTTAAATTGGATTTGGAAGCCTATGATTATCTAGTGAAACAACTGAATCAGTACTACTATATACTATGCTATAAGCACCTGGCTATTATACTTTATGCCAATTGTAGATTTCAGGCCATCTTCAAAGGCACCACATAGAGAGTGTGTTGTAGTAGTCGATCTGCATAGTGATAAGGACATGGGTCACCATAACCAGGACTCCAGACCAAGTCCAGGTTCAGCTGAACTTGGACACTATGTTGTGACCCAGGCCCAAGTAGGTAGTAATAAACTTAGTCCGTGGAAAAACAAACTTTATTCGAACAGCTGGGAATTACTTCATTCCCAGCATCGTTCAACTCAAAGTAAAACAAATGCCTCCCAACACAAATTCCTCAGTCATCTCACAAACCTTAGTCCAATTAGGCAAACTGCCAAAGGCCCTTCCTGGCAAACGTCCAGAAGTCACAAAAACAAACATGTATACAAAGCAGAAGATGAAGCAGAAGACGCAGCTACAACGTTGTTTTCCGGCAAAGCCGAAACGCCGGTGCTGCTCTGTTTTAAGCCTTATGGGAGGGGCCAATCATCTCTTGGCCCTACTCCCAAGTTGTCCTCTCTGCTTGAGTTGCTCTTGCCTTCTGGCAGCTCTTCTCATGCGTGCATTAGGAACAGGCTCCTCCTGTTCCTCTGCCTCACTACTATCAGTCTCTGGAGGCTCTGGAGTCCGCATCTCACTCCCTGATGGCCCTGGCCCCACCTCAGCCTCATCACTGTCCGACTCCGTTGCCAGCTTGGTAGGCTGCTGATGGACTACAACACACCAATCTAAGCTGGGCAAAGGTTCTACCAGTAAGAAGTTTCTACCTTCTACCTTCTTACTGGTAGAACCTTTGCCCAGCTTAGATTAATGTGTTCTACTTTCTTACTGGTGTTCCAGTAAGAAACACCAATCCAAAAGAACTCTCAAGTAACTAACCTGCTTCTGTTGAAGGAACTCAATGTTATATGACGCTATTGTTGGAGCTGATGTTTCTAGATAGCCCAGATGTTTACGGATGAGCATTTTCAACGTCTTCCTACAGTTTAATCTAAGCTTCCTTGATATTCTTTTTAATTTCTTTTCCTAGAGTTTGGTTGCCTTGGATTCTCTCACTGTAAGTGAAGACCAAATAAGACCATCACTTGAAAAACGGTTGGAGGGAATTATCAGTGGAGCTGCTTTATTAGCCGATTCCTCCTCTACTCGTGATCTTCACCGTGAGCGCATCATCACCGAGTGTAATGCCATCCGCCAAGCTCTTCAAGATCTTCTTTCAGAGTACATGAATAACGTAAGTTAGTGACTGTTCCATTGTTGTTGTTTTTTTAAAAATCTGTATATTTTCTACATTGTCTCCAAAGTAAAGTTAACCCAATAGTTAGTGGCATCTTTTATTTAGTACTGGTTTTCAAACAGTTCTTGTCATTTTGTATATGTGGAAAGTTGGCAAATGATTTGAAAGGTCCTGTTATGCTATCTTTCTTTTATTTCAGTTATGCAACTTTTATAAATGGGAGAAGATTTTTTTGGGGATCTGGTACAATAGAAAGTACGGTAACAGATAAATTTTTTTTGGAAAAAATTAAAAATTGGCTAGAGGGAATTATCCAACTAAAAATGGAATTTAAACTGGAACTCTATTTATTAGGAATAATTAACCCCAAAATAGGCAAATCTTTGCAATATCTAATACTTCATATACTAACGGCAGCAAGGATCGCTGTCACACATGGATGGAAACAAAAAAATGTTCCAGGAGAGGAAATAATAATCTGAAGAATCTTACAATGTGCAGAAATGGACAAAATGACACTAGAAATTAAGGAAAGGGAAGAGTCGGGACTACTACAAAGTGTGGAATAAATTATATGATTGGTTAGAAAAAAGAAATCAAAATAATAAATTGGAATGTTAACCTAATTAAAGTGTAGGAAGTGTAAACCATTGAATTGTGTTAACCGGATAAGGACGGATTGATAAATAGATACCAATATAAATATAAACATGTAGAGGAACGATTGAATAAGAACATATATTTATGCCGATACGGCAAGCTGTAAAATATGTAATGTTATGTCTGTTATGTGTTTTTAATGTGTTTTGGTTTTTTGTTGTGTTTTTCTTTATTTTGTTTTTAAAAGTTAAAAGTTTAATTAAAATTATTTTTTTTAAAAAGAAAGTACGGTAACATATTTAGGCACAAGAGAACCATGGTAGGGAACATTTTTCCATTTTTACCTTTCATCCAGATCATTACTGAAATATGGATCCAAATACATTTCTAGGGAGGTGTTGTGACCTAGGCCCAAGTAGTTATCACTAGACACAATCAGTCCTAAACAAACATATTTTATTAGAACATCTGAGGATTATTTCATTTTCAGCTTAGTCCAAATTAATTCAAAAACAAATCCTTCAGAAAAAGTCATTTGGCCTTATCACAAACCTTTGTCTTCTTTGGCATCCTGCTAAAGGCTTTTCTTGGCAAAGGCCCACGAAGTTCAGAAACAAGAGACGCTGACTAGAAACAAATGTAGCAACATTGCTTTCCTACAAAGAACCCAAGAGCTGTTGCTGCTCTTTTAAGCCTTATGGGAGGGTCCAATCATCTCCTGGCCTTACTCCCGAGTCGTCCTTTTTGCTTTAGCTGCTCTTGCCTTTTGGCAGCTCTTAGCATGCGTGCACTAGGAACAGGCTCCTCCTGTTCCTCTGCCTCTCCGCTGTCTACTTCTGGAGGCTCCAAAGTCTGTGCATTGCTCCCAGATGGCCCTGGCCCCATCTCTGCCTCCGATGCAGAACCCTCAACCGGGCCTTCCCCTGACTCCAGGACTGGCCCATTGTCCTCCCCAGCCTCCTCTCTGTCCGACTCCACTGCCAGCTCTGCAGGCTGCTGATGGACCACAATAGAAGGTGATGCAAAACAGGAAACGTTTCTATTCCCACCATCTAATGGAGGAGTTATTAGTTAGATAGGAATTTGTGCTTAGAGAATTTGTATAAGAGGACAGTAGCAGAATTCATCCATTATCCATAGGTGCCCTACATGTAGAGCTATAGATTTGGGGCTCTGTTCTTACAGTCCAGCTGACCATTGGAGCAGGATTAGTCACTGTAATGCTATCCTTCCTGGTTTCTTATTCTCTCTGTAGTCCTTCAGATCTGAAAATGCCTGAAGTCTCTTTCGATTGAAATAATTTCTATAATCCCCTGACAATCACATTACGACAATAAACCAGCAGAACCGAACACAAATCATTTTTATTTTAGCCTTCCAGTTTTATTAAAAGAAGGTCTCTGACGTTATTTTTATTTTTTTCCTTTGAGTCAGTCTTGACTCCTGGCAAGTACAGTATATGGATAGATCCCTGTAGTGTTCTGGGCAACATTTTTCATTTAGAGTAAAACAAGGTAAGAATAATGCAGTATTCTAATGCTTTGTGCAATACTCTGGTCTACACAATACAACTAGAATCCAAAATTGATTTTCCACTTGAAAAGCATGAATTCTACAGTCTCCGATTGCCAATTTAGCAGCAAAACAGCATGTTTTGATTTTTGGGTTGTTATTTGCCAGGAGTTTTCCATAAAAAAAAAATCTGATCACCCAGAAAATGGTCTAAGAATTGATTAGAAGTTTGTAGCACCTGTCTTCTTAGAAGTGACAATATAGCAACACAGGGTCCAATGTCAAATTGATAAGGGCAAGTTCTTCCTGCATGTATTTTGAAACTTGTTCTCCAAAACACTAACGGTAGAACAATGTCAAGGCTCCATGGAATTTATTTATTGCAAGCTGATTGAGATCCTGGGCTGGTATGAAACAGATCTTAACTAGGTCCCTGTTGTATTCTAGCTAGCTGGTAGTTTGGTATGTTTGATTTGTAGTCCTATATTAAGAATCCTTTGTCTAAGAGCTGTCATAACTTGAACTTGGCCCAGTGTCAGAAAAGCTTCCGAGAAAAACTAGAAAAATTATCATGCTGAACTTGGTCTCCAATTTGCTGTTTCTGGCTGGAGCAGAATTTGTCTAGCGAGATGTAAGCAAGGACCAGCCATGGTGGCTGAAGATTAATTTTTAGCCAGTTTTTGAAAGTATTTAGCCAGGCCTTTTGCTCAACACTCAATAGCCAACAAATGCTCTGTTTTACACATTGGCAAAAGGAATCAGAACACAAAATACAAACTGAGTCGACATGACCTTGCAGATGAGCCTCACTCTGTCAAGGACCTTGGAGTACTCATATCAAATGATCACAAATGATCTAGGTGCCAAAGCCCTCTGTAACAACATCGCCAAAAAGTCATTAAGGGCTGTAAACCTAATCTTGTGTAGCTTCTTCTCCAGTAATATTACACTGCTTACCAGAGCATACAAAACATTTGCTAGACCAATTCTTGAATACATCTCGTCTGTCTGGAACCCGCACTGCATATCGGATATTAATACAATTGAGCGCATCCAGAAATATTTCACAAGAAGAGTCCTCCACTCCTCCACTCGCAACAAAATACCTTATGTCACCAGACTTGAAATTTTGGGCTTAGAAAATTTAGAACTATGCCACCTTCGGTATGACCTAAGCATAGCTCATAAAATTATGTGCTACAATGTCCTACCTGTCAATTACTACTTCAGCTTCAACCACACCAATACACAAGCACACAATAGATACAAACTTAAAGTGAACTGCTCCAAACTCGATTGCAGAAAATATGACTTCAGCAACAGAGTGGTCAATGCCTGGAATGCACTACCTGACTCTGTGGTTTCATCCCCAAACCCCCAAAATTTTAACCTTAGACTGTCTACTATTGACCTCACCCCATTCCTAAGAGGTCTGTAAGAGGTGTGCATAAGAGCACCAGTGTGCCTACCGCCCCTGTCCTAATGTTCCCTTTAATTGTATTCATTTCATGTGTTCAATTCATGCTTATACTTACATATATTATCTAATACGTACCCGACAAATAAATAAATAAAATAAAATGTATCCAGCACAGGGCTATGTTAGCATGTAGTTTGCTGCTTAGAAGAATTTCTTTGGTAAGAAATGAATTTGTACATTTGGAAGCTGGACCAAAGTTTGCCCTTAAAACATGGAAGAAAACTGAGATATATTCAGTACTTGTAGCCTGCTGGCTAGGAATTCTGGGAGTTGAAGAGGTTTTTTTGTAATTGGTTTTCATTAAGCAACCTTCACAAAAGTGGGATATGACTCTTCTTAGTTTTACTGGTGACTGTAGTAGGATTATCCCATCATAGGACCTGTTCATCAGTTTCAGAGTATAGTGATCTATTTAAACCAGTATGCTTGCGCATAATAATGAAATATATTTCTTGTTAAAAATCATATTCACTATGTACTCCCCTATGCTGTATTCTATAAATCTTTGGGATTTATTGACACAAGTGAGTTTCATAGGCACTGATTATTTACTTTAATGGTGTACAAATACTGTGTATTTTCTAAAATTTTACTCTAATGTTTACTTATGAGAAATGGCAGAGGGAGAATTAAGTAAGAATTAACAATCTTCTAGGCAATCTATTTGGTTTGTTTCTTCACATAGGCAAATTCTTATCAAAACAGAGATTTGGTAGGTTTAAAAATAAGGTCTTGTGGGTTTATTGTATCTGATGTAAGTATAGAAATTGCTGTAATGTTGTCTTCAGATACTATAAAATTCTTCTCTCATATTCCCATGTTACTTAATGCAACCTAGTCTAATGTCATTTACTTTATTTAAAGTATTAAATGGGTTATTTATTTAGCCATTGATATTTATTTAGTTATAGCAATGAGTAATGAGCTCATCACAGAGTAAAAGCTGCACAAATCAAGGAAGCAATTTTGTTTTATGCAACCCAGGTGAAAAACTGCATTGTACTTTGGATTATACTGCTGCACACCCAAAATTCAAGTGCATTAGTCCTAAAATGTTCTTCTGAATTAGCATAATGGTTCCAAATGCCAATATTAGCCACATAGGATGTTCTGCGTAGAAACTACATACATTCTGAAATTATACACATTGCTATAGAAGTATTGCAACCCTACCTCCATCTATCTACTGGCCTCCATTTATGATGGACTAAATTTTTATTGTTGGTTCTGAGTCTGAGGGAAGGGTCAAGTGTGTCATCAGACTCAAGTCCCTTCTTGCCCACAAGAGATCTAAATCCAGACCACCTTGAATTCTGTTGACTCTTATCTATCACTAATTTGCCTTGACCATTAATAGTTCAGATTCTTGTAGAGAGTGTTAGCATGCCATAAATCTGTATTCATTTGAACAGCCTCAGTCTCTGATTTCTTGCACCTGATACCAACATTTTTATTTATCGTCTGACATCGTACAAGTGATCTGCTTTAAATGATACTTTAATGTATAGTTCATTGGAAAAGGCAATGATGCTAGAGATGACAAAGAAGAAGGGGCAAGCGAAGAACACGCTGGGTTGATGACATCACGCCTGATGCAATGTTGAACGTACAACAATTGTAAGAAGTGTGCTTGACGGGGTAGCACTGAGAGCACTTGCCTATAAAGTGCCAAGAGTTGGTCATGACTGAATGGTTAAAAACAATAACAAATGTATATTTAGATGCTATTTGTACAAAAAGTGACAGAATCATAAATGGACATCATTGAGTAAATACTAAGAAGACATCATGGAGTTATTTTTTTAGAATATAATATAATATAATTTTTTATTGGCCAGGTGTGATTGGATACACAAGGAATTTGTCTTGGTGCATATGCTCTCAGTGTACATAAAAGAAAAGATACGTTCATCAACAATTCTAAGGTACAACACTTAATGATAGTCATAGGCTAATCAGGAAACAATCAATATCGGTATAAATTGTAAGGATACAAGCAACAAAGTTACAGTCACACAGTCACAAGTGGAAGGAGATGAGTGATGGGAACAATGAGAAGATTAATAGTAGTGCAGATTTCGTAAATAGTTTGACAGTGTTGAGGGAATTATTTGTTTAGCAGAGTGATGGCGTCCGGGAAGAAACTGTTCTTGTGTCTAGTTGTTCTGGTGTGCAGTGCTTTGTAACGTCGTTTTGCGGGTAGGAGTTGAAACAGTTTATGTCCAGGATAGAATAGAATAGAATAGAATTTTATTGGCCAAGTGTGATTGGACACACAAGGAATTTGTCTTGGTGCATATGCTCTCAGTGTACATAAAAGAAAAGATACCTTCATCAAGGTACAACATTTACAACACAATTGATATATCAATTATATATATATATTATATATATCAATATATCAATATAAATCATAAGGATTGCCAGCAACAAGTTATAGTCATACAGTCATAAGTGGAAAGAGATTGGTGATGGGAACTATGAAACGATTAATAGTAGTGCAGATTCAGTAAATAGTCTGACAGTGTTGAGGGAATTATTTGTTTAGCAGAGTGATGGCCTTTGGGAAAAAACTGTTCTTGTGTCTAGTTGTTCTGGTGTGCAGTGCTCTATAGCGTCGTTTTGAGGGTAGGAGTTGAAACAGTTTATGTCCAGGATGCGAGGGATCTGCAAATATTTTCACGGCCCTCTTCTTGATTCGTGCAGTATACAGGTCCTCAATGGAAGGCAAGTTGGTAGCAATTATTTTTTCTGCAGTTCTAATTATCCTCTGAAGTCTGTGTTTTTCTTGTTGGGTTGCAGAACCGAACCAGACAGTTATAGAGGTGCAAATGACAGACTCAATAATTCCTCTGTAGAATTGGATCAGCAGCTCCTTGGGCAGTTTGAGCTTATGAGGGGTCTGTAAATATTTTCACAGCCCTCTTTTTGACTCGTGCAGTATACAGGTCCTCAATGGAAGGCAGGTTGGTAGCAATTGTTTTTTCTGCATTTTAGGGTTATCTCTCTGCAAATTTCAGGGTTGATCTAATTTCCATTTTCATGTGTGCTCACAGAACCCATTTCCTAACAAAGGGCCTTTTCTGCTGTGGGCCTTGCTCTATCTTCTCTGCCCTGAATTGAGGTTGGCCCCATCATTGTTGAGCTTCCAGAGGTCTCTTTAGACCTGGTTATGCTGGCAGATCTGGGGACCGTGGGGGATGGGTGAAGTAGTAAGGTGGCACTATTGTTTTTAATAAACATTTGTCTATTGTCTTTGTTTTAGTTTGGTTTTTATACTTTTTTAATCTACTTATTAACTGTTTTAGTTGTGCTTTATGCTACCTAGAGTCACTTATTTGTGAGATGGGGCAGCTGTATACATTGAAGAAATAAATAGTGTTGAGCATATTCAGTCTATTTTTGTATTTTTAGAAATAATATTAGACATCCTCATACAAAACGAGAGCAATTACTTGGGATGTCACTGGGACTGAGATGGAGCTTTGCATGATTTAATACCTCAACTATGTTCCATTTTTTGTTTCTGTTATCTATTTTTATTTAAAGCATGAAAATCTGCTCCTTTTGCCCTTCTTAGCACTCCCTATACAACAAGCAAATTAAAAAAGGCACCATATATTATAAATAAATATGGAATTCTATCTCCTGTAATATCCAGGAGTATCATCATTCGTCCTGAGCAGCTCTCTAGAGATATGGGAATTTAATATCTAAATAGTGAAAATCATGTGAATCCCTTTCTGGGGTAATATAGAAGCTGAAGAAATAGTCCGTTAGAAATTCCTAAGATACCATTCTGAACAAAGGAGAACATTTAGCTACATAATCACAAGGTATATCTTAATGATTCATTTAGGAATATTTCTTCTGTTCCCCTTGGTTAACTAGAGCTTGCTTAGCAGAATTTGTTCCAACAAAATAGTTTTGAGTTACCTGCACTGCAGATAATATCGCAGCTGAAGCTAAACTCTAAATAAAATGCCTCGCAATGATAAACCCATTTCATTTTTTAATTTGATTTATATCCCTCCTTCTATCCTCTTGAGCACCAGAAAGTGGCTAAAATGTCACAACAAAAACTAAAAATAATGTTGATAACAATTAAAATCGAAAGTCTGATGAAAGATATATTTTTATGTTGTTGTAAAGGCGGAGAGAGCAGTGATTAAACATGATTTCTTTGGGACCGGATGTTATAATTTGGGAGCTATGCCAATGAAATCTCTCCTGCAGATCTTAAAGGCCAGATGGATTTGTAGCAACAGAGGAATTCCCCGAGATAATCAGCCTTTAACTTACCGATATAAAAACTAAAAACTTAAATAGAGCCTGGAAAATATTGGGCAACAAAGGCTTGGCGGCTTCATTTTGTAACAGCTCCTGCAAACCACAGTAGGTCCCTTTAGTTTAGAGCATGTTGCATTAGTCAGTTTGAGATTTAATCAAGATGTGGTAACTCTTTTCTAAATCTGACCGGTTCAGGAACAATTGCAGCTGGTACATTTAAAGTAATTGTGTGATTGTACTCTTTGCCATAACTGCAACCTTCATTCTGACAGCTGGAAATCAAGGTGCCCTTTCAAATTGCACAAGAGCCATCCTTTTCACTGTAGACTGCAACCTGACCCTCAAGTCCAGTTTCCGCTTGCTGAAAAGCACTCCATCTTGTTAAGATTTCATTTCAGCTTCACCCAACCCATTATTAAGTTTAAACAGTGCTGAAAGGGACTGAAAAGAAAGCAGTATTTTCTATCCGTTGGTATGTGCTAAGCACAAAACAACAGTGTTCTTAAAAAAAACAAACCTTGAAAAAGGAGGGAAAATGGATGGTAGCTATCCTCTAGTGATCTAACTTTTAACATCGTCTAATAGAAACCCTTAGGTGGATTTTTTTTTTGTCTCTTCCTTCCTTCCTTCCTTCCTTCCTTCCTTCCTTCCTTCCTTCCTTCCTTCCTTCCTTCCTTCCTTCCTTCCTTCCTTCCTTCCTTTTTTTTTTGGCTTCACGGATTGTTGTTAAGAATTGTTTAATTTAATTTTGTTATTTCCACGTATCTTAGTATTCAGCTTATATTTTGCATTCTTCTACAAAGAAAGATTTTATTTTAAAAAACAGTAAAAAAATATGGTGTGGTACACATTTTTAAAAATTATGAAATTATTCCACAAACTGAGGAATGTAAACAATTCTTTTTATAATAGGTGAGCATATGTTGAATATATGAAACATGGAACATGGCTGTTAATGGATAAAACTGAATTTGAAATGAGGCAATACATTTTATAGTATTAGTTAAATATCTCTCTTGTATTCAATGAATACCTCTATGCATCCTAAAAGCATTGTATATTTATTTCTGTGCAATATCCAGTGGGAAATGTGTGTTCTGATTTTGAATTCTGTATATTAAGTTTTAATGATGTTTATTTACTGGCATAAAAGTACTGTTATTTATTAACAGATAAATAATTAATAGATTATTGACAGTGGAGGCAAATATAAAATAGTCACAGTAATTTCTAGAAATATTTTAAAACATTAAGCTTTTCAAATATAGGTGAAGAATAAAAATGATAGTCCACGTTTATTTTCAGTCACTGACCCAAATTTTTTAAAAAGCAAACCAAACTGTGCAATAGGCAATGTGACATTCACAGTAAAGAAGGTTTGTAGTTGTGGGGCTTTTGAACTATGGTCAGTAGTGGGATTCAAATCCTGTTGCTACCAGTTCGCTCGTGGGCGCTTACGTGCTTGCGTGTGTGCGTGCCGCTTCTGCACATGCACAGAGATGTCCGGGTGGGTGGGCGGAGCCTCCCACCGCTGCTACCAGTTCACCCGATCCAGGGTGAACTGGTAGCAACCCACCAATGACTATGTGCTGGAGAAGACTCCTGCGTGTCCCTTGGACTGCAAGGCGATCAAACCAGTCAGTTCTAGAGGAGATCAACCCTGACTGCTCTTTAGAAGGCCAGATCCTGAAGATGAAACTGAAATACTTTGGCCACCTAATGAGAAGGAAGGACTCCCTGGAGAAGAGCCTAATGCTGGGAAAGATTGAGGGCAAAAGAAGAAAGGGACAACAGAGAATGAAGTGGCTGGATGGAGTCACTGAAGCAGTCGGCGTGAGCTTAAATGGACTCCAGAGGATGGTAGAGGACAGGAAGGCCTAGAGGAACGTTGTCCATGGGGTCGTGATGGGTCGGACACAACTTCGCTAATAACAACAAGTTGTACATAATCTACTTTGCTGTCAACAACAGATTACAAATGCAAACCCTGCAACACCAGGAATTATTTTGAGGTCTTTATTTGCCCAAAGAAGCTGGACATAGGATTCTGCTGCCCCAACCTGGAAAGGAGCTAAGAAGAGGGTTACTAATAACGAGTGACACTTTGGCATAGTCTGTTTGTAATTCTGTGTTAGGGATTCTTTGTTCAAGAGCTACCATTGCATGATCTTGTCCCAGGAACATAAGCATCTCCTCTGATAACTCCAATTTATGCACAGGTAGTTCTTGTTTAGCAGCCCCAATTGGGGTCGGCGCAGTCGATACTAAATGAAATCTTGACTGTGTTTATGATCTCATTTCAGCTTTCATTTGCTTTACAGACCTCCGAAGGTTTTAAATGTGAGAACTGGTTGCAAAGTTGCCTTTTGTAACCATAGCAACTGCAAGTGGTTGCTAACCGAGGCAGTCCCTAAACAAGGACTACCTGTAGTTTGCCATTTATTTGGCATTTCTAAAAGGAGTAAAGTGTAGCACACAAGGTAAGATGTACCATACCTTGGGGCAGTGGTGGGATTCAGCCAGTTTGCACCACTTCGGGAAAACCGGTTGTGGACTTTCTGAGCAGTTTGGCAAACTGGTTGTTGGAAGAAATTATTAGGGCAGAGAACTGGTTGTTAAATTACTTGAATCCCTACAATAGGAGAATGGATATTGAAAGTTGCCAATTTGGCTGAGATGGCAAAAATCTCAGCCTTTTTGAAAGACAATACGCAAGAAAGATATTTAAATGAATGGAAAAAATGGATTGACTATATTCAAAACAGATATCAGACTAAGAGTTATCAGACTGCCTTTGAATGATTAGGATGTATCATTTTTGATTGTTTTGGGGGAGGTTAGGAATTGATAAGAATTGTAGGAGTATAATTCAGTTAGGAGGGAAAATTTTTTAGTATATGTTTGTTTTATTTTTAACTATACCTTGTGTTTGTTCCGGGAAGTTGGGGGGGGGGAGGGGAGTTGGGGGGGAGGGGGGGGAAAGGGGAAAAAAAAGTTTTATAAAACTTTTTCAATAAAAAAACAAAACTTGAATCCCACCACTGCCTTGGGGTAGGGGTGGGGGATATGCAAATATCGGAATGCACATAGCAGAGGTCATATTCATCAGGTTCTGACTGGTTCTGGAGAACCTGTAGCAGAAATTTTGAATAGTTTGGAGAACCGGTAAATACCACCTCTGACTGGCTCCGCCCCCATCTATTCTGTGCCTCCCGAGTCCCAGCTGATTGGGAGGAAATGGGGATTTTGCAGTAACCTCCCCCTGGAGTGAGTTGGGAATGGAGATTTGACAGTATCCTTCCCCTGCCACGCCCATCAAGCCAGGCCCACAGAACTGGTAGTAAAAAAAAAATGAATCCCACCACTAGCACATAGCCATAACCGTGCTTCACTTCTTTTATATATAAACCCTGCCTCCAAACGTAACAACAGTGTTACAGTCACACATTTTGCTGCTAAAAAGCTGAGCATTCAAAATAGCCTGGGAGTTATGAGTGTATCATTTCTCTGAATGACATAGCACAAAACCTGAGCACTGTAAAAAGACACACACAAAAAGACCTGCTCAGTTATCTTTCCCTTCAGGATTCAACAGGGTTTTTTTTTTTGGGGGGGGGGAAGCCCTTTGCAAACCGCAGGACCTTTGTGTTCTTGTCATTAATCTGCCATGAGTGTTCCCTACAGAAATGGAGGCGAGGTCTCGTGGTTCTTCTAAGGCATACCGATGCCTCTGATAGCCTGATAGCATCATTTGCATAAAGCAGGACAGATCTGTTAGCTGCTTTTGGCAGTTGAAACTCTTCCTTGCTTAAGGCCTTCGCCGTTCGATTAATATAGGAATAAAAAAATTGTGGGGCCAAAATACGATTCCCTTTGTGAGGTTGACACGGTGGGTGAGAGGTGCCCGGCTATAGTGCCTACCGTTCTCAAACTGGTGTTCCTCTGAAGTGCAAGTACTAAAGAGTAAGTATCAATTATAGATGCCTCGAGTTTATTCCAAGGGATTTTTCTACAGATGGAGTCAAAAGCCTGGTTGAGCTCTGCAAATGGAGCAGAGAGGGCTGATTGAAGTGGTTGAATATATTTTTCGATCAGATCTCAGTCCTGGATCTGACACAGAGCAGCCTGCCCTAAAGTCTTCACTAAGCCAGTCCAAAAGTTTCCAATAAAGATACCTAGCATAAAGGTAAATGTTCCCCCACACATGTGTGCTAGTCATTTCCGGCTCTAGGGGGCAGTGCTCATCTCCATTTCTAAGCCGAAGAGTCAGCACTATTCAAACACGCCTCTGTGGTCATGTGGCCAGCATGACTAAACGCCGAAGGTGCACAGAACGCTGTTACTTCACCACCAAAGTGGTCCCTATTTTTCTACTTGCGTTATGTGCTTTCGAACTGCTAGATTGGCAGAAGCTAGGACAAGAAACAGGAGCTCATTCCGTAACAGGGCGCTAGGGATTCGAACCGCTGAACTGCTGACCTTTCGATCGACAAGCTCAGCGTCTTAGACACTGAGCCACCTCATCCCCTTGTACCCAGCATAGATCTCATTCATTAGGCCAATAAATTATGCTAAGCAGGCTCATTGGGTGGTTATTGGCTGGAGGACTATCTTTCCTTTCTTCCAGATAATTATGGCCGAGCCCCAGTGGAGCATTTTTCTGGTTTTTATAATTGCCTAATTAGTTAATATACTTCAGCGACTGAAACTGGTGCTCGCTTCAGTAGAGGTTGTTCCCCTAAAGCAGGCTAGGCAAACTCTGGCAACTTTACCACCGGCGGACTTCAGCTCCCAGAATTCCTGAGCTCACCACGCATGGCTGGCACAGGAAGTTTGGAAGTTGAAATCCACAGGTAGGAAAGTTGCCAGAGTCACCCACCCTTGCCCCTAAACCATTATCACAATTTTGTAAGTTTCCCTCTCCAAATAAAGCTTGAAAATAACCTTCCTATATTGTTGCTGGGATATATATATATATATAACACTCCCGGGGAGCCGCGAGGGTGTGTTTGTTAATCCTCTTGCAGCTAAATGCCAACATTTGGCGGGATCACTTGTACGGATTGCTATTATCATCTGTGCTGAGGGTGGGTTTTTGATGATATTTTTTTTTTTGCACCGCCTCTCTCTTTATAGTAGTAACTAAGACCGAAAATGTTTGAATGCCTTCTAGGTATCCTTGAATTTTTCAATCCTCAGTGAATTTCCTTTTCATGACTGTGCTGTTATCATTGCAGGGATTATTATTATTATTATTTTTTGCAAAGATTGGGATTATGTCAGAATGCTTTGAAAGTTAATGAAGTTTGCAGAAAAGCAACTGCTTGAGGCAGTCACAGCTCGTAAATAAAATGTCTTCGAAAGTGATACTAAAAGTCAGAGTAACAACCTTAATTAACATAGGTGGTTCTCAATTTGCAGCAGTTCATTTAGCAACCGGAATTACAATTCCTACATACACCTATCCTGCGCGGCCTGCACTGGCTACCGGTAGTCTTTCGGGTGCAATTCAAGGTTTTGGTGACCACCTTTAAAGCGCTCCATGGCTTAGGACCGGGATACCTTCGAGACCGCCTTCTGCCGCCGATTGCCTCCCAACGACCTGTGCGCTCCCACAGAGTGGGCCTCCTCAGGGTGCCGTCGACCAAACAATGTAGGTTGGCGGCCCCCAGGGGGAGGGCCTTCTCTGTGGCGGCACCAGCCCTGTGGAACGAGCTCCCTCCAGGATTACGACAACTACCCGACCTCCGGACCTTCAGACGGGAACTGAAGACTCTATTGTTTCAGCGTGCAGGACTAGCCTAAGATAAAAGGTTTTAGCATATTTTAATGGGGTTTTTATAGGTTTTTTATTTTTTAGTGACCAGGCTATGATATTATCTAATTTTAATTGGGTTTTAATGTTTATTTATTGTACTGTTTTAATATGCCTGTGAACCGCCCTGAGTCCTATGGGAGATGGTGCGGTATATAAGTTCGATTAATAAATAAATAAATAAATAAATACAATGGCACTGAACAAAGTGACTTATGGCCGTTTTTCACACTTACAACCATTGCAGCATCCCTATTGGTCCCATGATCAAAATCCAGACACTTGGAAAACTGATTCCTATTTATGACCGTTGCGCTGTCCCGGAGTCACGTGATCTCCTTTTGCGACTTTCTGAGAAGCAATGTCAATGGGGAAGCCAGATTCATTTAACAACCATGTTATTAACTTAACGACTGTGGTGATTCACTTAACCGCGGTGGTAAGAAAGGTTGTTAAATGGGTCCAAAGTCACTTAGTAAGTGTGTCCAATCACACTTGGCCAATAAAAATTCTATTCTATTCTATTCTATTCTATTCTATTCTATTCTATTCTATTCTATTCTATTCTATTCTATTCTATTCTAATGGTCTTGCTTAGCAACAGAAACTTTAGGCTCAATTGTGGTTGTAAGTTGAGGACTACCACTTGTCACAGCTGTACCGTGTTTCCCCAAAAATGAGACCCTGTCTTATATTTTTTTGAACCCTGAAATAAGCGCTTGGCCTTATTGCCATGCACTTAAAAGCCCGATTGGGCTTATTATCAAGGGATGTCTTATTTTGGGGGAAACAGGGTAGGTAGGTAGGTAGGTAGGTAGATAGAATAGAATAGAATAGAATAGAATAGAATAGGATAGGATAGAATAGGATAGGATAGGATAGGATAGGATAGGATAGGATAGAATAGAATAGAATAGAATAGAATAGAATAGAATAGAATTTTTTATAGAATAGAATAGAATAGAATTTTTTATTGGCCAAGTGTGATTGGACACACAAGGAATTTGTCTTGGTGCATATGCTCTCAGTGTACATAAAAGAAAAAGATACGTTCATCAAGATACAACATTTACAACACAATTGATGGTCAATATATCAATATAAATCATAAGGATTGCCAGCAACAAAGTTACAGTCATACAGTCATAAGTGGAAAGAGATTGGTGATGGGAACTATGAGAAGATTAATAGTAGTGCAGATTTAGTAAATAGTTTGACAGTGTTGAAGGAATTATTTGTTTAGCAGAGTGATGGCCTTCGGGAAAAAACTGTTCTTGTGTCTAGTTGTTCTGGTGTGCAGTGCTCTATAGCGTCGTTTTGAGGGTAGGAGTTGAAACAGTTTATGTCCTGGATGTGAGGGATCTGTAAATATTTTCATGGCCCTCTTCTTGATTCGTGCAGTATACAGGTCCTCAATGGAAGGCAGGTTGGTAGCAATTATTTTTTCTGCAGTTCTAATTATCCTCTGAAGTCTGTGTCTTTCTTGTTGAGTTGCAGAACCGAACCAGACAGTTATAGAGGTGCAAATGACAGACTCAATAATTCCTTTGTAGAACTGAATCAGCAGCTCCTTGGGCAGTTTGAGCTTACTGAGTTGGTGCAGAAAGAACATTCTTTGTTGTCCTTTTTTGATGATGTTTTTGATGTTAGCTGATAGATAGATAGATAGATAGATAGATAGATAGATAGATAGATAGATAGATAGATAGATAGATGATACCATTTCCCCCCCAAAATAAGACCCTGTCATATTTTTTTGAACCCTGAAATAAGCGCTTGGCCTTATTGGCATGCACTCAAAAGCCCGATTGGGTTTATTATCAGGGGATGTCGTATTTGGGGGGAAACAGGGTATTAAGTTATTATCGTTATCATTTACCAATGGTTCACGTATAATCTTTAAGCTGATTTTTTTTTTACTCTCTCTGACTATATACTGAAGTCATATGAGTACACTATGAGTCTTGTTTTTTCCACAGAAAAAAATTGTTGGTTACCAGCCTCATCAGCCAAGTGGGAAATAATAGCTAGCTTTATTTCTTACCATCCCCTCCTGCTCTTGACTGAGTCCCTTATTCTCTTCTTTTTCCTCCCCCAGGGAAGGGTTTCCACCTCCTCTTTGGCGGGGAATAGGATGTGGGAGGGTGCAAGCAGCAAAAATGTTGGGCAACCCAGGGGAGGCAGGCAGCCAGGCAGGCCGTGGCTGTCTACAGTGATTCAAGTAGAACTGCTTCTTGTTTTATTTTTAGACGTAATTGCTTGTGAAAATTCAGCCTGACATTTATTTCATTCAAGTCGCCTTAATATTCAAACATGTGAGAGTTATGGAATGAGAATTGAAGCTGCCTCCTGCTCATAAATGAAGTGATATTTAAAAACTTATATAGGGGGGTGGGTGGTGAAAAAAAAATAAGAGAAAGGAAATCAAAGGTTTCACACTTCTGTCCCTCACTAAATAGTTCTCAGCCAATAATTTCCAGATTAATTGGTTACTTATTTGAGGGCCGAGCAAGAATAATATAGGATACTGGATTCAGAGAAGACGATTCAGTACAATAGTCAGTAATTCATATTTAATATACTTGAATGCACCCAGAATTATTAATCTGCTAAAGAGTTTTCCTCAGGAAGCATTCAACCAACTGATACTTTCCTTCCTTCCAAGGTAAAATAAATCCTTGATGATGGCAGTAATCTAACATTGCAAATGAAATTGGGATACATGTTTTTTTTTAATTCACAAGAAAGACTTTTCCATATGTTTTATCTTAAGTTGCTGCAAGACCATTACAAATTCAAAAGAGTGTATTTATATAGATTGCTTTTTAAAGTTGTTTATATGTGTGTGTGAAGACACGCACGCATCCTGCTGTGGAGCAAATTAATGCACTTTGATGTTTACTGTTTGCTAACATGAAGTGAAGCGAAGCAGTGAAGTTTTAGAGATAATTTTACCCAACGCTTGATACTAATTTGTTCAAAAATTGGGGCAAATAATATAAGTCTCCATTTATATTCTTAGCCATCCATCTATCCAAACATTAGAAGTTCCCAAGGTAAGCCAAACAACAAGCAGCAATTAATATATCTGCAATGAGAAGAATCTGTTACAGTGGGAAGATTTTTAGATTAAATAGGAAGTACAGCTTATCGGAATGGAGGTTATTGTCTTTTAATTGGCAATAAACAGCTTTGAAATGATATCATTTTTACCATTTAGGGTTTTATGATAATAATCAGGGGGGTGAATTGTTTCATAGGAATATTCTGGCAATTGCATTTGCCTCATCTGAAGATGGTTTTTTAAAAAGATGTCCAAGAATTTTATAATCAACAAATTGCAGCTTCCTGCAATAACACCAGCAGAACTGCAAAAAACTGTGCTACTTGGAACATCGTACATCTTAAGAAGGTACTTGATTGATACCTAGGACGCTGGTAGCAACCCGTATCTACCGTCAGCACCAGTCAATGGTATTTGTGATGTCTTTTTGAATGTTCAGTTGACTGAGTTTCATGTTTAATGAATAATAATAATAATAATAATAATAATAATAATAATAATAATAATAATAATAATAACAATAATAATAATAATAATAATAATAATAATAATAATAATAATAATAATGAATTTTGCTAGAATCCACCCCAGCTCATAGTCAGACTAGTTTCATTGTATGAACGATCAACTTTTTGATTTCTCTGGGTGTCTGTGAGTAGAATGAGAGAAATCAGATGTTAAAAACTCTCTTAAAAGACATTATTGCTTTGAAAATGTTCGGAGTTCATGAATTATCATTATAAATTGCACCCGGAGGCTACAGTTAGTCCAGAATGCGGCTACGCGAATATTAACGGGAGCCGCTCGTGGCTCCCATGTAACATCACTGCTCCGTAGTCTGCACTGGCTTCCTGTGGTCTTTCGGGTGCGCTTCAAGATTTTGGTCACCACCTTTAAAGCGCTCCATGGCTTAGGACC
Source organism: Ahaetulla prasina (assembly GCF_028640845.1). NCBI lineage: Eukaryota > Metazoa > Chordata > Lepidosauria > Squamata > Colubridae > Ahaetulla > Ahaetulla prasina. The sequence goes on along the minus strand of NC_080544.1, from coordinate 19,751,252 downwards.
CGGGTACTTACGAGACCGCCTGCTGTTACCTTATGCCTCCCACCGACCCGTACGCTCTCACAGAGAGGGTCTCCTCAGGGTGCCGTCCGCCAAACAGTGTTGGCTGGCGGCCCCCAGGAGTAGGGCCTTCTCTGTTGGAGCATCAACGCTCTGGAATGAACTTCCCCCTGGCCTACGCCAAGTGCCTGATCTTCGGACCTTTCGCCGTGAGCTAAAAATACATTTATTCAAGCGGGACTGGCATAATAGTTTTTAATATTTTAAACTGGGGTTTTTATTGTTTTGGGGTTTAAAATTTTTAAATTTAAAATTTAAATTTTTAACTATCGGCCTTTTTGTAATATGCTCTATTTTAAAATTTTGATTTTAATTGTATATATATTGTGTTTTATTTTGGCTGAGTCCTTTGGGAGAAGGGCGGTATAAAAATTTAATAAATAAATAAATAAAATAAAGTTAGTCATTTTATATTGTAAAATATTCCACAAAGCTTTCTGATGCTTAATATCGATTATGTCTTCAAACTCTAAAGACCAATTTACTAAAAGCATGTAAGAGCCTGTCCTAGATCTTTGAACAAGCTAGGACTATGCAGAAAAACAAAAAACAAAAAACCCCACAGCTTGATTCTTTCTCTTTTTCCATGAACTAGATTAAGACAATAAGAAACCCAGTTCTTTGAAACTATTGAGTATATTTCAAGGGCAGCTCCTTTTGGGCATTAGTACATGCATACATTCCATATCATGTCTAATTTGTTCTGAGTGAATCAATTTCCTGTTGAATATGAAAGATATAATAGCCCCTTTCCTCCCTGTGTAAATCTGTAATCTTTTTAATTTTAAGCATTTTTTGAATAAAACTTGGTCTGTAGCATGCAACTTTTTCTTATAGAATAATAAATATAAAAGGTAAAGGTTCCCCTTGCACATATGTGCTAGTTGTTGCCGACTCTAGGGGGCGGTGCTCATCTCCGTTTCAAAGCCGAAGAGCCAGCGCTGTCCGACGACATCTCCGTGGTCATGTGGCTGGCATGACTCAACGCCAAAGGCGCACGGAACGCTGTTACTTTCCCACCAAGATGGTCCCTATTTTTTCTACTTGCATTTTTACGTGCTTTCAAAACTGCTAGGTTGGCAGAAGCTGGGACAAGTAACTGGAGCTCACCCCGTTACACGGCAGCACTAGGGATTTGAACCATTGAGCTGCCGACCTTTCGATCGACAAGCTCAACGTCCTAGCCCCTGAGCTACCACGTCCCTATATATAATAAATATATAGGATAGCAAATTAGCGTGTGGGAAATAGTGCTATGTGGTAGCCACTCACACTCCAACAACAACTGAGGCTGATGAGAAGCTATCAGCTCTTCGAGGTAGACCAGACTAGAAAAGGAAGTTTTGAATGCTAATTCTTTAATTATAAGGTCACAGTAACAGAATCTTGCCAGCCTGAATACACTCCCCCCCCCACGCCTCCTTTTATGCTTGTGAGCAGTAGTGAAATCCAAATTTTTTTACTATCGGTTCTGTGGGCGTGGCTTGGTGGCGTGGTGTGGCTTGGTGGGCATGGCTTGGTGGGTGTGGATGGGGAAGGATACTGCAAAATCCCCATTCTCTCTCCACTCTGGGGCCAGCCAGAGGTGATATTTGCCGGTTCTCCGAACTACTCAAAATTTCTGCAACCGGTTCTCTGAACTGCTCAAAATTTCCGGTGCTGGTTCTCCAGAACCTGTCAGAACCTGCTGGATTTCACCCCTGCTTGTGAGAGAACTTGAAAGGCTCAAATCTTAGACAATGGAGCAATTTCATCGATTATAGAGACCACTCCCTTCTGGCCACTGTGGATAACCCTGGGATACAGCCTTGAGAGAGAGAAATCTAGAATGTGCAACTGTCTTTGGCTGCCATGCCATTTCATCAGTTTCCCATCCCCCATTGCTTATGGCAACTCAAAAGCAGGCCAGGAATGCTTCGTGAGTTGACATTATCCTGTTATTTTCCCAGCCTTTCAGTAATCTCTTACAATATGACTGCCAATTGTGGGCTGTCCTGGACTGCTGAGATGCTACTCACATGTACAAACAAGACTTTCTACCTAGGTTTATTGATCTAATTTTGATTCCCATGACAATAAAAAAGAAGAATTAAGAGCTCACTTCTTTTGGAGTGCATTTCTTGAACCAATGTTCCTTGGGATAGGAAAACCTTGCATGCTACATTATCAATCACACAGCTTATTTGGTTTTTAGCCTCAGTATGCTCGGGGGTGGGCTTCAAAAATTTTAGCAAGGGGTTCTCTACCCGGTTGCTGGGTGGCCATGGACATAGTCAGGCTCCTTCACCACAGCGGGGGAAGCAGTTTTGCCCTTCCGGGCTCTGTAGGCTTTCCTCGAGCCTTCACGAAGGTAAAAATGGCCTCACCAGGCTCTGGAGGCTCTCTAGAGGCTGTAAATGGGCCCATTTCCAGCCTTCCCAAATTTTCAGCAGGCCCATTTTTCGCCCTCCCCAAGCCTCCCTACGCGCCCTGCACTTACCTGCATCCAAAACAGGCTGCATGGGGACTCCTGGGAGGGGCAGGTGTGGTGGGTGGGGTGGAGCCAGCCAGGAGTGGGATTTAGGGAATTCTCCGAACTGCACAGAATCTTAGCTAGAGATTCCCCCGAACCCCTAAGAATCCCCAGCAGACCACCCCTGGGTATGCTGCTTTGAAGCATACAGACAATTCAGTTTTCTAATACTATACCCGTAAATAACTCTGTAAGTTTTCTTTACAAATGGATCACTAATTATTCCTTTGAAGCAAACATTAAATAATTACTTCTTATGAAATAAACTTAATGTTCATAATTTGTTTCTTCTGCATTTTAAATTTTATTTTGGTGTTTTTGTTTTTTTAAATTTTGTACTTGTAAATTTTATGAGAGTATAAATAAATAAATAAATTATTGATTGATTGATTGATTCATACACAAACAGATGTATTTTTTAAAAGATAGTATTAACTTCCAAAGGTAATAATCTGATTTGAAGATAGAGATAAAACTAATATCAGAATTACTAATTACAGTATAATATCTGATTATGAGATGTAAGCTCTTTTAGCCACTCAACTTCTGTCTAACTCCGTAGAGTCAAAAGAAATTTGCAACTTGTTAACAATAGAGCTGACAACTTTAAGTGTTGATGCTTAATGTAGCTTGTCCTCTATGCTACATGGTTTAATTAATCTGCAATCTATACTGAAAATCAGTTAATGAAATAGTAAATTAACAATTAGCTAATTATCTAAATTAATTAGATAATGCTTTCAGCTCTTTAAGCTGCTGATATCTGTTTATAAAATTTGCAGTTAAACAGCAATAATTGGATTCAGAAGAATTTGATCTGTCTCTGATTGCCAAGGTCAATTTATTACAGTTTGAATTAATTTCTGTCTGTTGACAAACATGCTCATGAACATGATTAACTGTTATTTCTAAACGGACATAGGAAGCAGAAAATTTGACAATTATACAGATAACCTAACTTCCACATCGAGTAAAAATATAGTGACTGCTATTTTTACTCTCCCCTTGTTGAGCATCTGATTTTCTTTTCTACAGATTGAAGTGTCTAATCCAAAGGTAGGCAGTTTTATTTTTTTGCTTATGCAGACTTTAGGTGCATATATTAACAGACGAAATGTGAGAGTTACAAGGCCCGAGACCAATGTGCAGGTATCAATCCTTCCTGTGAGATTCCGTTCTCAATCCATTAAGATTTGAAACTGGGGAACACATCTATCGCAGTGGTGGGTTTTGAATTTTTTTACTACCGGTTCTGTGGGTGTGGCTTGGTGGGAGTGGCATGGCTTGGTGGGCATGGCAGGGGAAGGATACTGTAAAATCTCCATTCCTACTCCACTCCAGGAGAAAGATACTGTGAAATCTCCTCCCGATCAGCTGGGACTCGGGAGGCAGAGTATTGATGGAGCTGGAGCAAGTCAGAAGTGGTATTTTTATACACAATATAATCTTGCATTTTATACTGTATATTGTCTTATCTGTTTTTATTTTGCCTGTACACTGCCCTGAGTCCTTCGGGAGAAGGGCGGTATAAAAATCAAATAAATAAATAAATAAAAAATAAATTTACCAGTTCTCCGAACTACTCAAAATTTCTGCTACTGGTTCTTCAGAACTGGTCAGAACTTGCTGAAACCCACCTCTGATCTATCTGTCCACTTGAACCTAGTTAGCAATTATTTTTCTCTTTTGGTTATGATTTCTCTAGGTTTTGTAATAAAGGTAGTTCATATCCTTTGTGGTTAGACTTTGAGTCGAGTCGCTATCTGTTTGAGGTCTGATGCTAATTAAAACATAGACTATTGTTGGAAACACATTTTAATATGTTATGAATCCCTTTTATTAAAAAGAAGATTTATCCATATGTGTCCTTTGTAATGTTTATTCTGAGATGATATACAGTGCATATGGCAACAGAACAATGTAAAATTCAATAAAACTACTTAAATCAATAAGCTATTCAATATTAAATGAGTAAATTTCCAGGGTTTACAATGATCTATAAAAAATGATTTACAACATCCTTCCAATACAATACATAAAGACTATTACATGCCTGACAAAATGAAAGTATTTAACTTAAAAGTTGAAAGATACACAAAGGGTATTAGGTGAGCTTTAGAAGCAGGACATCACTGGAAAGGAAGTTATTATTATTTTTAATCTGACCAATAATGGAACATTGAAAAGGCCTACGTGGGAAAACTTAACATTCATTCAGATCTTAATGTTCAGCTGGATTGATATGAGTGAAGAAGTCCTAAAGGTAAAACATCAGTGAGAGGATTCAAAAAAAATTACTACCGGTTTTGTGGGTGTGGCTTGGTGGGCATGGCATGACTTGGTGGGTATGGCATGACTTGGTGGGCGTGGCAGGGGAAAGATACTGTAAAATCCCCATTTCCTCCCAATCAACTGGGACTCGGGAGGCAGAGAATAGATGGGGGTGGGGCCAGTCAGAGGTGGTATTTACCGGTTCTCTGAACGACTCAAAATTTCCGCTATCGGTTCTTCAGAACTGGTCAGAACCTGCTGAATACCATGTCTGTAAAGCATCCTGAAAATATGTATAGATCCCTCACATCCTGGACATAAACTGGTTCAACTCCTACCCTCAAAATAACGCTATAGAGCACTGCACACCAGAACAACTAGACACAAGGACAGTTTTTTCCTGAACGCCATCACTCTGCTAAACAAATAATTCCCTCAACACCGTCAAACTATTTACTAAATCTGCACTATTAATCTTCTTATCGTTCCCATCACCCATCTCCTTCCACTTACAACTGTAACTTTGTTGCTGGTATCCTTATGATTTATATTGATGTTGTTTCCTGATTGCTTATTTGTACCCTATGACTATCATTAAGTGTTGTAAGTGTTGTACCTTGATAAAGGTAACTTTTCTTTTATGTACACTGAGAGCATATGCACCAAGACAAATTCCTTGTGTGTCCAATCACACTTGGCCAATAAAATTCTATTCTATTCTATCTATTCAATTCTATTACAAATAAAAACTGACATTTTGAATCTGGCTTGGAAGTGAATTAGTAACCGGTGTAAGTAAGTCATCCAATAAAAATCTTGGTGGCTGTATTTTGAAGTACAGCACTGCTTTTTGTCCCATGGAGTTCAGTAAGCATAAAATAGTCCCCAAAAAGAATTCTACTGTGCCAAATAAAAGTGTGTATATTAATTAGGCAAAATTGCAAGCATAGGTGCGTATGTTTGGAGACATATGCAGAAATATACCTGCAGTTTCCCTCCTCCGGTGATCTACCACCTTGCACTTTTTCTTAATGTCAGAACACGCACAGCTTGCTTCTCTAAGTTTTCCACAGAAAAGCTGATGGGTACCGGTGAATGTAAAAAACCAACCAACCGCTTTTAACAAGCTTCTCTTTTATTTTCCGTAGCCTTTTCTATTTTGGTTTGCAGGGGTTTTTTTTTTTCCTATTTTAAATAACAGCCTGTAGCTGTGGGATTTTTTTTGTTTTGTTTTGTTTTATTGTGGAGGCTGGACTTCCTAACTCTTGTGTGGTTGTCAAGGAGCATCAAGAATCCAGCCCTACTATTTCTAATCCCCCTCATTCAAACAATGAAATGAAAGGAACCTCTGCCTTTCTCTTCATACAGCCAGTTTGGGTTTAATGAAATTCAACGGGGTTGTGATTATTTCTTCTGATCTCGTTTAGTTAGGCAGATTGCTGATCCCCGATTCTTAAAATTATTAGTTTTAAATGCCTGCTTCATTGTTGCTTTCCACCCATCCACCTGTCTTATCAATTCCTTCCTATCTCTGTTCCCCTCGCTTTCTCCCAGCTGGGGCGTACAAAAATACATTTACTCCAATTATTATCATCATCATTATTATTATCTCTTTTATTCATTAAGCATGAAACTCGGTCAACTGAACATTTAAAAACATATCACATTATTGTTGTTGTTGTTGTTATGGTTGGATGCAAACAGCGAGCCAGATCAGGGGTGAAATACAACAGGTTCTGAGAGGTTCTGAGAGGTTCTGGAGCACTGGTAGTGGAAATTTTGAGCAGTTCGGAGAACCCGCAAATGCCACCTCTGGCTGGCCCCAGAGTGGGGTGGGAATGGAGATTTTGCAATATCCTTCCCCCAGGAGTGGGGTGGGAATGGGGATTTTGCAACATCCTTCTACCAGGAGTGGAGAGGGAATGGAGATTTTACAGTATCCTTCCCCTGCCATGCCCATCAAGCCACACCAGGCCCACCAAGCCACACCCACAGAACCGGTACTAAAAAAAAATTGGATTTCACCACTGAGCCAGATGTTTAGATGGATTTAGTATTTTTGTTCACCCATTGAGTCCTTTTGCAATTGACTGATAGTGATTTTGTCAATGCCAGTGGTGTTCAAATGGTGCTCCAGATGTTTTTTTATTATTATTATTATGGATGGTCACACAATCAGTTGGATGTTTAGACTGGATCTGACATTTTTGTCAACCTATTGAGTCCTTCCCAAGGACCTGGGATCGGGAGATATGGTTGCTTGATAGTGTTAAAGGTATTATCACAGGATGTAAACCCTTCCAAGTAAAGCTGCCTTTTGATGATGATCCCAATGGCTTGTATTGATAGTAATCAGTGCAATGATAAATAGTAACGATGATAGTGAGGGTCTCTGAAAGGTTTCTCTTTTGATATTAACCTCTCTCAGTCTATCATCAGTGACCAGCAACTGTGTGTTCCATTGTGGCATCAAGCTTCTTATTTTTCTACTAATTCCTGCTCTTTTTAGGCATTTGGATTATCCAATCATGTAGCTGAGAGTTGAACCCTTTTGTTGTGTCTTGCCCGCTCTCACCGCAGCCGGGGTCTGCTTATCTGCTTTCGAACGCTGAAGAATGTCCTCCCGGCCCCAGCCCTGGCTCCATGCCCAGACAGGCTGAGGAGGGGGCATCTCCCGGCCTCAGCCCTGGCTCCATGCCCAAGCAGGCTGCAGAGGAGGGAGCACCCCCCGGCCCCAGCCCTGGCTCCATGCCCAGGCAAACAGAGCAGCTAGACCCCTCCCCCTCCTCCACAGCATGTGAGCCTGAGGAAAGTTTATTTCCAACAGCTGCTGATTGGAGTGACCCTCGCATCAGAAGACTGGATAGGCGGAGGCAACAGAAGGAAGGGAGGGGCAGGCCTTAATGAGTGCTGAGTCATGGAGCCACACCCCATGGCCTATATAAAGGATCTGCTTTCTGGCAGTCTCTGAGTCAGGCAAAGTCGAACTTATCTTGCTGAAGTTACTTTCTGGTCTCCTGCCTGCTCTGAGGACTTTGCTAGGACTTTGGGCAGAGCTGCAGAGGCAAGCCTGATTCGGATTTCCCTGACCCGGCCGTCAGCGGAGGAGTGGGACACAACACCTTTTTGTAATCATAGAACATTGAATAATAGTTGGCCAAAATGTACCCGAATCTAAGTCCAAAGTGCTAGAAATGTAATCAACATCAAGGTACCTTCTTTCATGCCTGGTGGACGTGCCCTGAAGAAAAAGGTACTGGATTAAGATACAGGGATGGTTACAGTATATAACAAAATGCCAAACTGAACTGAACTCAGAAACATTTCTCTTGGGAATGTTTAAGACAAAACTTGATAAAAAAAACAAGATTTTGCACATTCTAACAGCGGCAAGGATTGCATTCGCGCAATTTTGGAAACTCAGTAACATACCATCAGAGAGTCTGATTATCCAAAAAGTATATGATTGTGCAGAAATAGATAGGCTTAACATAGAATTACAAGAAAAAGAAGATTCAGAATACTATGTGGTCTGGGAAAATTGGTACACATGGACAATCAATAGCAATAGAAAACAAAATATAACAACAACAACAACAACAACAACAACAACAACAACAACAACAGAGCGCTCTGTTCTCTTGGATGGACGGCTGTCGTTTGAAGACCATTTGGCGGCCGTCTCCAGGAGAGCCTTTTACCAGGTTCGCCTGGTTCGCCAGTTGCGCCCCTTTCTGGACCGGGATGCCTTATGCACAGTCACTCATGCTCTCGTCACTTCTCGTCTGGATTATTGCAATGCTCTCTACATGGGGCTACCCCTGAAGTGCACTCGGAGGCTCCAGTTAGTCCAGAATGCAGCTGCACGGGTGATTGAGGGAGCTCCACGGTGCTCCCGGGTAACACCGCTCCTGCGTAGTCTGCACTGGCTACCTGTGGTCTTTCGGGTCGCTTCAAGGTTCTGGTTACCACTTTCAAAGCGCTCCATGGCTTAGGGCCCGGGTACTTACGGGACCGCCTGCTGTTACCTTATGCCTCCCATTGACCCGTACGCTCTCACAGAGAGGGTCTTCTCAGGGTGCCGTCCGCCAAGCAATGTCGACTGGCGGCCCCCAGGGGAAGGGCCTTCTCTGTTGGAGCTCCTACCCTCTGGAACGAACTTCCCCCCGGTTTGCGCCAAATATCTGACCTTCGGACCTTTCGCCGGGAATTAAAAACTTATTTATTTATCCAAGCGGAACTGGCCTGATTTTTAAATTTTTAAAATTTTTAAAATTTTAATTTTGCAATTTTATATGGGGTATTTTTAGGTTGGGTCAATTGACGGTTTTAATTCGGCCATTATCGAATATGTATTTTAAATTTATATTTTAACTTTTTATATTTTATTGTTTTTTATTTTGTGGCTGTACACCGCCCTGAGTCCTTCGGGAGAAGGGCGGTATAAAAGTTTAAATAAATAAATAAATAAAATAAATAAACAACAACAACAACAACAGGGACCTTGGAGGCCTTCTAGTCCAACCCCCTGCCCGGGCAGGAAAACCCTGCACCATCTCAGACAGATAGTTATCCAACATTTTCTTAAAAATTTCCAGTGTTGGAGCGTTCACAACTTCTGCAGGCAAGTTGTTCCACTTATTAATTGTTCTGTCAGGAAATTTCTCCTTAGTTCTAAGTTGCTTCTTTCCTTGATCAGTTTCCACCCATTGCTTCTTGTTTTATCCTCAGGTGCTTTGGAGAACTATTGATAATTAGATGCATATAATGTATATAGAAATTATATGGAAGGTAGATCCGAAATATACAATAATGTCATGGTCTTGTTTGTACAATTTGTACAATTGTTATGAAAAAAGAAAATTGTAACAAAAATAAAATTAAAAAAAAAGAATATAGAATAATAGGATTGGAAGATAAAAAAATGGTTGGATGAAATAACAGGGCAAAAGATAGAAAGAAAACCATAACTATTTCTCCTGGGTATTCTGGAAGGGAAAATGGGAAAAAAACCCACAATATATCATATTACACATACTGACGGTGAGTAGAATTGTGATAGCACAGAATTGGAAACATCCAGAGAGCCCTCCGGATCAAATTATAATTAAAAAAAAATATGAATGTGCAGAAATGGACAGATTATCTATGGAAATGAAGGAGAGGGAAGTCACCGAGTAATATTTAATATGGAATAGATGGTATTCCTGGCTTGAGAGTAACTATAAAACTTTTTGTTACGAGATCGAACTTTGAATAGAAGTTAAGGTAATTTAAACAAGGATGTAAGTTTAAGATAGAGATATTTAGAAGTAGAATCTGTGTACAGAAGTTAAATAGGATAGAGATACTGATGTAGAAAAGCTGTTACTAGCATTGTAATTTTGATGCGTCTGCCTTTGTTTATATTTTTTGTTTTTGCGTATTATGTTTTTTTTTGGTACTATGTATTTTAATGTTTGGAAATTTAATAAATATTATTTAAAAAAATAATAATAATAGGATTGGAAGGGACCTTGGAGGTCTTCTAGTCCAATCCCCTGCCCATGGCAGGAAATCTTATACCATTCCAGACTTTCTTTGGACTTGAGGGGATCATAGAAAGAATAGTAGAATAACAAAACAGAATAATAGAGTTGGAAGGGACCTCAGAGGTCCTCTAGTCCAACCCACCCTGAACTAGGAGGCCCTATACCATTTCAGACAAATGGCTGCCCAATCACTTCTTTAAAAACTCCAGTGATGGATCACTCATAACGTCTGGGGTCAAGCCCTTCCATTGATTAATTGTTCTCACTGTCAAGAAATTTCTCCTTCATTCTAGATTGCTTCTCTCCTTGATTAGTTTCCATCCATTGCTTCTTGTCCTACCCTCAGGCACTATGGGAAATAGACAGACTCCGTCTTCTTTGTGGAAGCCCCTCAAATATTGGAATACTGCTATCATGTCTCCCCTAGTCCTTCTTTTCACTAGACTAACCATACCCAAATTCTGTCCTTCATAGGTTTTAGGCTCCATCCCCCAATCATCTTTGTTGCTTTTCTCGGCACTTTTTCTAGAGCCTCAACAACTTTTTTTTTAATAGTGTGGTGACCAAAACTGGATGCAATATTGCAAGTGTGGTCTTACAAAGTAGTACCAACACTGCCCATTATCTTCATTCAATCCTTCTGTTAATGCAGCTTAGGACTGCATTGGCTTTTTTGGCAGCTGTAAGCACACTGCTGGCTCATATTTAAGTGGTTGTCCACTAGGACTCTTAGATCCCTCTTGCAGTTATTGCCACTCTATGGCAATAATCATATGTAACAGCCACTACTGGTATACAGGACAGACAAGCAGAAGATTAGGAGAACACATCCATGAGCAAGTACTAGCAGTCAGAAGACACAAAGGAAGCTTCTTAATTTCGCAACAGATGGACAGATTTAACCACAATTTCATTTGAGCATCCTAAAAGGTAAATGTAAAAGTTGCCCTCGCACATATGTGCTAGTCGTTGCCAACTCTAGGGGGCGGTACTCATTTCCGTTTCAAAGCCGAAGAGCCAGCGCTGTCTGAAGACGTCTCCATGGTCATATGGCCGGCATGACTCAACGCCAAAGGCACACGGAACGCTGTTACCTTCCCACCAAAGGTGGTCCCTATTTTTTCTACTTGCATTTTTACCTGCTTTCGAAACTGCTAGGTTGGCAGAAGCTGGGACAAGTAACGGGAGCTCACCCTTTTACACGGCAGCACTAGGGATTCAAACCGCTGAGCTGCCGACCTTTCAATCGACAAACTCAACATCCTAGCCCCTGAGCCACCCTTTGAGCATCTTAGACCCAGCTAACTCCAGAAATGCTAGTCCCACTCTTTTACAACACTGAAGATATTTCCTAGTCAGATAATGAGGTGACTGTAAGAAAACAAATAAAGGTCAGAGAACACCAAGTACTCCACAATAAAAATAATAAAAATGGTGCAAACGTGAGTTCTCAGTTCTTTTTTTTTTTTTATGATCACTCCACAAAATTTGTCCCACCTGGGTGAGCATTGATAGATTGTTTCCATGATGATCTGTCCGAAATCAGGTCCTTTAGATTTTCCAATGGTGCATTCATTGCAGTTGTAATTGAGTCCATCCACCTTGCTGCTGATTGTCGTCTTCTTCTTTTCCCTTCCTTCTTTCCTAGCATTACATACTTCTCCAGAGAGCTAAGTCTCTTCTTTTTCCACCTTTACCTTTATTCTCTATTACAAACAGATCCCGCACATCCTGGACATAAACTGTTTCAACTCCTACCCTCAAAACGACGCTATAGAGCACTGCACACCAGAACAACTGGACACAAGAACAGTTTTTCCCCGAAGGCCATTACTCTGCTAAACAAATAATTCCTTCAACACTGTCAAACTAGTTACTAAATCTGCACTACTATTAACCTTCTCATAGTTCCCATCACCAATCTCTTTCCACTTATGATTGTATGACTGTAACTTTGTTGCTGGCAATCCTTATTGATATATTGACCATCAATTGTGTTGTAAATGTTGTACCTTGATGAAGGTATCTTTTCTTTTATGTACACTGAGAGCATATGCACCAAGACAAATTCCTTGTGTGTCCAATCACACTTGGCCAATAAAAATTCTATTCTATTCTATTCTATTCTATTCTATTCTATTCTATTCTATTCTATTCTATTCTATTCTATTCTATTCAATAAGGATATGTATTGGGTTTAACTGTCTGGGCTGAACTGTAGAGGAGTTAAGGGCATGGATGTGATAATTTTTGGAAATGGCCACACAGTAAGGTAAGGGTAAAGATAAAGTTGCTGACTCCAGGGGGCGGTGCTCATCTCCGTTTCTAAGCCAAGGAGCCAGTGCTATCCGAAGACGTCTCCGTGGTCATGTGGCCGGCATGACTAAATGCCGAAGGCGCACGGGGCGCTGTTACCTTCCCACCAAAGGTGGTCCCTATTTTTTCTACTTGCATTTTTTACGTGCTTTCGAACTGCTAGGTTGGCAGAAGCTGGGACAAGTAACGGCAGCTCACTTGGTTCTGCGGTGCTAGGGATTTGAACCGCTGAACTGCCGACCTTCTGATCGACAAGCTCAGTGTCTTAGCTGCTGAGCCACTGTGTCCAATTGCAGATCTTCCAGAAGACCATGTTCACTTGGGGAAGATGCAGTCCTTTGGGTAAAGTTGCTGTTTAGTAGGGAATTTTGGTTTAAAGCCGCTGCGCTCATTTGCATAGAAATATAATATACATGATTATTATTAAACATATTTACAGCTTGGTTTTGGCATATGTGTTCAGTAATAAATCCCACCGGTTTTAAATAATTTACTTCCAACAGAATACCTTTAGGAATATGGCTTTGGGTGGGCAGAAAACACATTTAATAACCCCAGTCATATTATCAGTATTGGGCCAATAAACCATGTAGTTCCTCAGAGATACTGCAGTAAGGAAAGAAAATCACATGCAAAATAAAATGTACTGTTTCAGGTCAGATGCTAATTACACTAAAATGCATTTTGGCAGTATATGAAAAAAAAAAATAATCTTCATAGGCGGATTTCCCATTTTACTTGTATTGACCTGTACGTTTGACTGAGCTTCCAGCAGCGACTGTTATTTACCTCAAACAAAACACAAAATTCACTATACTGGAAAAACAAAACAAAACCATGCTTAGCTGAAACGCTGTAAGTGAAGCACCATTAAGCTTGAAAATTATAGTTTAGCAAGCGCATGGTAAATAGAAATATTAAAAGATTTATGGAATAAAATTAATGGTAGTTTGTCACTGTATAGCTCTAGGAAATAAATAAGCAGAAGTCAAAATCGATGCCTGTCTCTGTACTTTGTAACTCAAGGCTCCTAAAAGGTAACTTGACTCTTTGAAGCTGTAGCAGACATTGACTGGATGGCTCTGCATGATTAATGATTCTTGATAAGCTATCTGTCCAAAGAAGAGAGGGTGTTACTGACACAGACACAAAACTGTCCCTACTCCTTATCATTAAGCACATGCACCTTAGGTTGTTTGCTACAGATTATATCAATGGCCTGTGCATAAATTAAATAGGAAAATGTGTTTTCCATGCCTCATCGAGTGCCTTACCCTCTCCTCTCTGTAGAGGGAGAACCATATCAATCTATTATGGGAAAAATTTATAAACATACTTCCTTGTTCTCTTATGTATCTGTCGTGAACTAGGACCATTTTTTATAAAATACTTTGCGTTTTGCTTATTTAATGTGCTGGATGTTTAATGCATAATCTATGTTATCTACATAAGATAATAGGTCAGTGATGGCTTACCATTTTGCCATTGCATACCAGGAGCAGGGGGGGGGGAGGTCACACGTGCGCGTGCCCACACCCATAATTCTATGCACCCTGCCCTTGCACATGTGTGTGCGCACCCCCCACTCCTCCCGCTCCTGGTACATGATGGCATGGTAGGCCCGTTTTTTGCTGTCCCCAGCTTTTAGAGTCTTTTTAGGAGTCTCAGGAGGGCAAAAACGGCCTTCCCCATCCCTCCAGGGGCCCTCTGGATGCCGAAAACGGCCCATTTGCCAACTTTTGGTGGGAGTGGAAGTCCCATTTTTTGCTGTCCCCAGCCTCCAGAGCCTTTCTAGGAGTTTGGGGAGGGTGAAAACAGCCTTCCCCACCTCCCCGGAGGCCTTCTGGAGGCCAAAAATGGCCCGTTTGCAACTTCCAGTCCCACAATCAATCAATCAATCAATCAGAAGAGAGCTGGAAGGGACCTTGAAGGTCTTCTAGTTCAACCCTTCTCAAGCAGGAGACACTATACTATTTCAGATTGCTGGCTGTCCAGTCTTTTCTTAAAAACCTGCAACGATGAAGCACCTACAACTTCTGAAGGCAAGCTGTTCCACTGGTTAATTGTCCTCACTGTTAGGAAGTTTCTCCTTAATTCCAGATTGCTTCTCTCCTTGATTAGTTTCCATCCATTGTTTCTTGCCTTGCCTTCTGGTGCTTTGGAAAATAAGTTGCCCCCCTCTTCTTTGTGGCAGCCTCTCAAATACTGAAATATTGCTATCATGTTCCCCCTAGTCCTTCTTTTCTCTAGACTGGCCATACCCAATTCCTGAAGCTGTTCTTCATATGTTTTTGTCTCCAGGCCTTTAGCGCTATTCCCTGTGAAACACCATGTCTGAAGCAGGATCATTTGAGGCATTTGTCCCTCTAGCGAGAGTTTGTTGTTGTTAGTTGCGAAGTCATGTCTGACCCATTGCAACCCCATGGACAACGTTTCTCCAGGCCTTCCTATCCTCTACCATCCTCTGGAGTCCATTTAAGCTCACACCTACTGCTTCAGTGACTCCATCCAGCCTCCTCGTTCTCTCTCGTCCTCTTCTTCATTTGCCCTCAACTGTTCCCAGCATTAGGCTCTTTGCCAGTGAGTCCTTCCTTCTCATTAGGTGGCCAAAGTATTTGATTTTCATCTTCAGGATCTGGCCTTCTAAAGAGCAGTCAGGGTTGATCTCCTCTAGGACTGACTTGTTTGTTCGCCTTGCAGTCCAAGGGACTCGCAGGAGTCTTCTCCAGCACCTCAATTCTTTGGCGCCCTTTGGCGCTCAGCCTTTCTTATGGTCCAACTTTAAGAAGAAACTTTAAGAAGGGAGAACTTAGGATACATATAAAGTTGTAGCTCTTTGGAGAAGGTTCTCAATCTGGGAAAAGTGAACGGAAAAAGAAGAAGAAAAAGACCAGCAGCAAGGTGGATACACTCAGTTACAGTGGCAATGTGCTGTTAGAAGATCTGAAGGAACAAGTTAAGGACAAGTTGTCCTGGAGGAAATTAGCCTGTGTGGTTACTAAAAATCAACCCCAATTTGATGACACACAATCATCTTATGTCATAATGTAATCCGAGATTGATTGAGATAGCAGTCCATCTCATCAAAGCTGCTGTGGCAGTGAATATAGGGACAGATTCCATGGATATAAAATCTGAGTAATCCAATACGTGATTTTGAAGGATGGACAATTAACAATACTACTATTAGTCACCCCTGGCAAAATCTCTGTCCAGGCAATCATGGCACTAAAAATAGTATCTCGTAGATTGGAAAGTTTCAAATTATCAAAGAGAGCGTCTTCTTCTCTCATCCTATCAAATGATCATTCTGCAATGCTCTCTACATGGGGCTCCCCTTGAAGAGCACCAGGAAGTTCCAACTGGTCCAGAATGCGGCTGCGCAGGTAATAGAAGGGGCACTGCGATGCTCCCATATAACACCGCTCCTGCGCAGCCTGCACTGGTTGCCGGTGGTCTTCCGGGTGCAATTCAAGGTGCTGGTCATCACCTTTAAAGCTCTCCATGGCTCAGGACCGGGTTACTTACGGGACCGCCTACTGCCACCTAGCCTCCCATCGGCCTGTGTGCTCCCATAGGGAGGGCCCTCTCAGGGTGCCGTCAGTCAAACAATGCCGACTGGCGGCCCCCAGGGGAGGGCCTTCTCTGTGGGGACTCCAGCCCTATGGAATGAGTTGCCTCCGAGGTTGCGTCAACTCCCCAACCCCCCGGTCCTTTAAATGCGAGCTCTTTCTTATTTCACCGTGCGGGGCTAGCTTGATGGAATTTTAAGAGGGTTTTAGGATTGTTTTATTTTAGTTTTAAATCTTAATTGGCCATTTTATAATCAGATTTTTAATATGTTTTTAATTTGTCTACGTGTTTGTTGTTTTTACTTGGCTGTGCACCGCCCTGAGTCCTTCGGGAGAAGGGCGGTATGAAAATCTAATAAATAAATAAATAAACAAACAAATGTTCAGACTGAATTTACCAAGCAAGCCCTTGTAAATCCTTGCAACTAAAATATATTACCACACATTTTTTACAGCTGTTTCTCAAAAAGGTTGTTTTTTAAAAAAAATATAAACATACAAATATTTTTCCTGGAAATACAGCGTAGCCATTGTTTTTAAAAGTTTGTTGTGTTTATTTATTTATTTATTTATTTATTTATTTATTTATTTATTTATTTATTTGTCGTAAAAATATATACAAGCATTGCATAAAGGATTATATAATATATGAACATATATATGAGGAGAAACGAGGTACTATAAACATATATATACATGGGGGAAGAAACAATAGGACAGGAACGGTAGGCACGTTTGTGCTCTTATGCACGCCCCTTAGAGTCCTCTTAGGAAAGTGGTGAGGTCAACCATGGACAGTTTTTGAGTAAAGCCTTTGGGGTTATGAGAAGAAACCACAGAGTCAGGTAATGCATTCCAAGCATATACAATTCTGTTGCAGAAATCGTGTTTTCTGCAATCTAAACTGGAGCGGTTGACATTGAGTTTAAATCTGTTGGTAGCTCTTGTGATATTGTTATTGAAACTAAAGAAGTCATTGATAGGAAGGACATTACAATGGATGATTTTATATGCTAAACCCAGGTCCTGTCGAAGGCGACGAAGTTCGATATATCAAACACATATTTGATGTGTTTCCTACAATATGGCTCTAACCACAATGCATTTTTTTCCCAAGGTGGCTAAAATTCTTTCTTGTTTAACTGGGAAATACAGCCCATTTATGGAGTCATCCTTAAGTCTTTTAACTTGTTCTGGAAAATAGTGTTGTGCTAGATTCCAGGGAAATGAGGACATGCTAGAAATAATAATTTTCTTTACTGAAGAAAAGAGTTAGAAAATTATAGGCCAGTAAGGTATCCAATCAACTATGAATAATATTTTAGGCACAAATCCATCATGATTGTCTGGCTTTGAGAGGGGGCTACCCATTCTCTTCAGTGTTAAGATTCTTCTAGAGCACAGTGGTCAAACTTGCGGCCCACAAGCCGGATGCATCATATGCTGGCCATGCCCATGCCTGGTTTAGAGAGAAAAAAGTCACGATACGTCATGTAATGTCACCATGCCAAAGTGAGTTTGACACCCTTAGTCTAGAGCGAGAACCCTATCAATCTATTATGGGGGAAAATGGTAAAGGTAAAGGTTCCCCTCACACATATGTGATAGTCATTCCCAACTCTAGGGGGCGGTGCTCATCTCCGTTTCAAAGCCGAAGAGCCAGCACTGTCCAAAGGCGTCTCTGGGTCATATGGCCAGCATGACTAAACACTAAAGGTGTATGGAATGCTGTTACCTTCCCTCCAAAGGTGGTCCCTATTTTTCTACTTGCATTTTTTATGTGCTTTCGAACTGCTAGGTTGGCAGAAGCTGGGACAAGTAAAGGGAGCTCACCCCTTTACACGGACCTAGGGATTCAAACCGCTGAACTGAGGATCTTTCGATCGGCAAGCTCAGCATCTTGGCCACTGAGCCACCACGTCCCTTTATGGGGAAACTAATAAACCAATATACAAATATAAAACATAAACAAATGTTTATGGGGAAACAAAGGTTCAATTCTTTAAAGCAGGGGTCTCCAACCTTGGTCCCTTTAAGACTTGTGGACTTCAATTCCCAGAGTCCCTCAGCCAGCAAAGTTCCTCCCAGAGGAACTCTGGGAGTTGAAGTCCACAAGTCTTAAAGGGACCAAGGTTGGAGACCCCTGCTTTAAAAGGAACACTTTTTAAAATTAAATTATGGCATTTTAATAAAGTGGCTACAGATGAAGGGGCTGTATTTTCCTTTATTGTATAGTTTCCGTTTCTTTATTTTGCAATATTACAGGGAGTTGGAACTGTGAAGTTGACGCAGCGAAGGCATTTCTGGTGGTCGGATGATTCTGCCCCATTGCATATTCAAGGCACATGTATGTCATTTATTTAGGCAGGTTTTCCACTTCCTTTTGCTTCTCCGAGGAGTGTTAAAAGAGTTGATTAAGCCAGAGATTTGCATACAAAGTAAGAATTTATCTTTGGAATCAATTCTCATTGTATGGCTCATAAATCAACCTTTTTATTTTAAACCTACATGGTGATGAGTTCTCTGTTTTCAGGATTAAAAATCAGTTTTATGAACCCTGTCTAATGTGTCTGAATGTTTTCCCCAATTAGGTGGTAAAAATAGTTTATGAAAAGTCAATATAGCTGCGACTATTGAAAGAGTATCAGAATCTTTTCAATATTTGTTTCTTTTTCTTCAGAAAAGAACTCTGGTGATTTATTCATTTTAAGAGATAGCAACTGCACTGTAATCATTCCTGTAGGGAATCTAATCGGCAGGGCTGTTAACTATAATTCTATTTTTCATTATTTTTAATATGCGGTGTATTAAAATAGTTCATATTTACCTCCCTATCATGTTATCATTAAGAGCTTTCTTCTCATATTCTCTTATTATGCAAACTTGGTTTCAAGGATGTTGTTAACATTAATGACTGTGAAAGCTATTGAATGACTTCAGAGGTGGGTTGCAGCAGGTTCTGACCAGTTTTGGAGAACCGGTAGCAGAAATTTTGAGTAGTTCTGAGAACTGTTAAATACCACCTCTGACTGGCCCCGCCCCCATCTATTTTCTGCCTCCTGATTCCCAGCTGATTGGGAGGAAATGGGGATTTTGCAGTAACCTTCCCCTGGATTGGGGAGGGAATGGAGATTTGACAGTATCCTTCCCCTGCCGCGCCCACCAAGCCATGCCCACTAAGCCATACCACGACCATCAAGCCACGCCCACAGAACCGGAAGTAAAACAATTTGAATCCCACCACTGAATGACTTTCTCTCATGTAAGCTATTTGAAACTAGAATATTATAAACCAGGGGTGTCCAACCGTGGCAGCTTTAAGAACTGTGGACTTCAGCTCCCAGAACTCCCCAACTGGCCATGTCAGTTTCTTATCACTACTGTTTCTTGCCACTACAGTAGTGGCCAAAATTGTGAAAACCTTTTGGAAAAAGTATATTTTTGAGGTTTAAAGCTAGCACGGACGTGCGATCCCGTTGCGAACCGGTAGTAAAGGCAAGTAGAGCCCAACTCTGGTAATATCAGATTACTAACTAGAGTATACAAAAGATTAGCTAGACCACTTCTCGAATACAGCTCATTTGTCTGGAACCTGCATTGCATATCGGACATTAATACAATTGAGAGAGTCCAGAGATATTACACTAAAAGTATCCTTCACTCCTCTGCTCACAACAAAATACCTTATGCCACCAGGCTTGAAATTTTGGGCTTAGACAACTTAGAATTATGCCGCTTTCTGTCTGACCTAAGCGTAGTACACAAAATTATCTGCTACAATGTCCTACCTGTTAATGACAACTTCAGCTTCAATCAGACCAATACACGAGCACACAATAGATACAAACTTAGGGTAAACTGCTCCAAACTCGATTGCAGAAAATATGACTTCAGCAACAGAGTGGTCAGTGCCTGGAATGCACTACCTGACTTTGGTTTCATCCCAAAACCCCCAAAATTTTAATCTAAGGCTGGCCACTGTAGATCTCACCCAATTCCTAAGAGGTCTGTAAGGGACGTGCAAAAATGCAACAGCATGCCTACTGTCCCTGTCCTAATTTCCCCTATTTGTATCTATTGTAAATATCCAATCCATGCTTATACTTATCACTTAATACATTCTTGACAAATAAAATAAATGAAAATAAAGAAATAAATAGTAGCAATATAATAGAACATAGATTAGAGACAATAGAAAGCACTCATGTATAGATTTGTAAGTTTCACATTTCACTTTTATATTATGCTTTTATCAAAAGAAAAATCTCCTTAATTCTTATAGCAGGGGTCTCCAACCTTGGCAACTTTAAGACCTGTGGACTTCAACTCCCAGAATCCCTCAGCCAGCAAAGCTGGCTGAGGAATTTTGGGAGTTGGAGGCTACAAGTCTTAAAGTTGCCAAGGTTGGAGACCTCTGTCTTATAGGGCAGTGATGGCTAACCTTTTTGTCATCGTTTGCCGAAAGCCCATAAAGCCGTGCACATGTGATCCCATGCCCTGACCCTCATCCATGTGCACGTGACCCCCCCGTGTGTGCCCCGCCCACCGTGCATGTGTTCATGAATCCCCATGCTCCCCGACCCCCAAATATGCAGACGTGACCCCTGCGCTGCCCCTGCCCTCCCATCCATGCATGCGTGATCCCCCCCACATCCACCCCACCCCATGCATGCACAGACATCTCCCACATGCACCCCATACATGTGTGCACATCTCCCACATGTGCCCTGTGTTGTGACCCAGGACCAAATAGGTAGTAATAAACTTAGTCCGTGGAAAAACAAACTTTAATCGAACAGCTGGGAATTACTTCGTTCACAGTGTCGTTCAACTCAAAGTAAAACAAATGCCTCCCAACATAAATTCTTCAGCTATCTCACAAACCTTAGTCTAGTTAGGCAACCTGCCAAAGGCCCTTCCTGGCAAATGTCCAGAAGTCACAAAAACAAAGGCAGATACAAAGCAGAAGATGAAGCAGAAGACACAGCTACAATGTTGTTTTCCGGCAAAGCTGAAACACCAGTGCTGGTCTATTTTAAGCCTTGTGGGAGGGGCCAATAATCTCTTGGCCCTACTCCCGAGTTGTCCTTTTTGCTTGAGCTGCTCTTGTCTTCTGGCAGCCCTTCTCATGCCTGCATTAGGAACAGGCTCCTCCTGTTCCTCTGCCTCACTACTATCAGTCTCTGGAGGCTCTGGAGTCCACACCTCACTTCCCGATGGCCCTGGCCTCACCTCAGGCTCATCGCTATCCAATTCCGTTGCCAGCTCCATAGGCTGCTGATGGACCACAACATCCTGTGCCCCATGCATGTGCATGTGCAGCAGAGACCCAAAAACTAGCTGGCTGGCGGGAGGCATGTGTGCAGGCACACTGGAGCTGAGCTGGGGCAATGGCTCGCATGCCCACAGAGAGGGCTCTGCATGCCACCTTTGGCACACATGCCATAGGTCGCCATCACGGTTATAGGGAGAGAAAAAACTGTCTGGGGTCCAGTGCTATTATGTCTCTTTTGAGTGGGTCGCTCTAATTGGCTACAGTTTAAAAAAGAATGTGTGAATGATGGCTGAGAAATTCTGGGAGTTGAAGTCAATAGGTCTTAAAGTTGCCAAGGTCAGACATCACTAGTTTATATGATCCAGGAACTGTAGACCTAATTCAACTATATACTCGTACTGTATAGAGTACTGCAAACGAAAATCTCCATATTTCAGGAGGAAGATAATGGAAATCAAACTTTAAAAGTGGAAAGTTTTCGTACTTAAAAACTCAGACATTTCCATACCGGTTTTATTGCAATATCTTCCAGGTTGAGTTGCAATCATATTATACCTAATTATAGAACTGGAGAAAAAATCAGCTAGAAATGTAGGAAGCCATCAGAAGTCAGCAAATCACCAGAAAATATTCTGTACATGGAAGGAATATGGATGGACAAATTGCATCTGTTCCTTTACCAGTAAATATTCTGAAGAATTTTCACTGCTATTTTTTTTGTTTTGTTTTACATTTATATCCCACCCTTCTCCGAAGACACAGGGTGGCTTACAGTGTGTAAGGCAATAGTCTCATTCTATTTGTATATTTACAAAGTCAACTTATTGCCCCCCCAACAATCTGGGTCCTCATTTTACCTACTTTATAAAGGATGGAAGGCTGAGTCAACCTTGGGCCTGGTGGGACTAGAACCTGCAGTAATTGCAGGCAGCTGTGTTTTAATAACAGGCTTCTTACAGCCTGAGCCACACCGCGGCCCTATTATGGGAATGGTTGCTAGCAAAACTCTAGCACTGGATAGATCTTCCGATCAGCTGTATGTTCCGATAACAGAAACTTCTGCGTTGTGGAACTAATGTCTGAGTTTGATGCTGCATTCTAAGAAATGTAAGGTTCTACATTTAGGCAAGAAAAACAAAATGCACAGGTACCGTATATGTGGTATCTTGCTCAATAGTAGTAACTGTGAGAGGGATCTTGGAGTCCTAGTGGACAACCATTTAGATATGAGCCAGCAGTGTGCAGCAGCTGCCAAAAAAGCCAACACAGTTCTGGGCTGCATAAACAGAGGGATAGAATCAAGATCACGTGAAGTGTTCCGAGGCCACACTCGGAATACTGCATTCAGTTTTAGTCGCCACGATGTAAAAAAGATGTGGAGACTCTAGAAAGAGTGCAGAAAAGAGCAACAAAGATGATTAGGGGATTGGAGGCTAAAACATATGAAGAACGGTTACAGGAATTGGATATGTCTAGT
Source organism: Ahaetulla prasina (assembly GCF_028640845.1). Lineage (NCBI taxonomy): Eukaryota > Metazoa > Chordata > Lepidosauria > Squamata > Colubridae > Ahaetulla > Ahaetulla prasina. Next base: position 19,728,241 of record NC_080544.1, on the reverse strand, counting down.
TTAAAGAAAAGAAGGACTAGGGGAGATATGATAGCAATGTTCCAATATCTCAGTGTCTACCACAAAGAAGAGGGAGTCAAGCTATTCTCCAAAGCACCTGAGGGTAGGACAAGAAGCAATGGGTGGAAACTAATCAAGGAGAGAAGCAACCTAGAACTAAGGAGAAATTTCCTGACATTTAGAACAATTAATTAGTGGAACAATTTGCCTGCAGAAGTTGTGAATGCTCTAACACTGGAAGTTTTATAGAAGATGTTGGATAACCATTTGTCTGAAGTGGTGTAGGCTTTCCTGCCTAAATAGGGGGTTGGACTAGAAGACCTCCAAGGTCCCTTCCAACTCTGTTATTCTAAATGTCAGGATTGAAGAAACTGACCCATACCACTACCTTGGACAAACAAGCCACATGTATCATTACTGGTAATAAAACTCAAACACAAAATTGTCAGCAAGGGTCAGAACCTCACACATGGCATTAGCCATACAGAACAAATAATTTTAATAGTGTGTTTCTCATCATTTTAAGAACCTGGTGAAAAGGTCCTTGCAGTGGTGATTGTCATAATGTACTTTCAGGAACTGCTGACGGGAAATTGGCTTTTTAAAATCGTAACAATTGTCATGAGATATGCGGGTAACAGTAACGGTGTCAACATGAAGGAAGGGAAGTGCAGAGACAAAAGCTTAGGTCACCACATGCAATCCTTGTTCACTGAATTTGGTAGTCAAGCGATTTAAACATGTAACTGAATTTACGGGTTTTTCTTTGCATCAGTGGAAAATTTTGAAAGAATATTTGGGAATATTCATACCAATACTAAACCCCTGAGGGCACATAATGGGAAAACTTGGTGGAAGTGCTAAGTTGGGAAGATAGATGATGCCATAGTTGTCATTATGGAGAATAACACTTTGACAAGAACTGTTCATGAATGAATAATGGCAAAGGGGGAAAGAAGCATACATAATTTCAGAACTCTGTGTGGGCAGCTCCGGTAGCATGAAATGAATGTCATTAATAAGAGAGACCCATGTAAATGAGGGATTTCAAAATATTCCAAGGAGTTCAAAGACGTTGGCAGAGGAACTTCATACTAAAGCTATTTTCCATTTATTCAAGAGTACAAGAGCCATCAAAGTAGAAGATAGTTTTGATTATAAGACCTAAACAAGAAGAATTCAGAGATGAATATTTAAGTATGTGCTAAATGATACGACACTTTTAGCTAAAGAATATTTCATGTTGTGGTTCTTCCTCTAGCATAGTGATGGCTAACCTTTTCTGGACCAAGTGCCCAAAGCGCACACGTGTGCCCAAACCCCCAAAATGCAATGCGTGTGCGGCCCCTGTGCATGTGCCTTGCCCCCCATGTAAGCACTTGTGCCCCCTGCATGCACCCCCTGCATGCGCCCCATCCCCTGTGCATGCATATGTGCCCCTCATGCCCCACCTCCAGCGCATTCATGTGTGAACCCTGCACATGCACCCCGCCCCCACATACACCCTTACATGTGCTCCACCCCCCGTGGCAGAGACCCAAAGATCAGTTGGCCCGCAAGAGGTGCGCGCACATGCGCAACAGAGCTGAACTAGGGCAATGGCTTGCGTGCCACCAGAAAGGATGCTGTGTGCCACCTCTGGCACGCATGCCATAGGTTTGCCATCATGGCTTTAGCTGCTAATCAGAAGAATAACTATTTGCATTTATGGCCAGCTGGAAAAAACAACAACAGGCTTTAACTCTTTTTTCAGAAGGCCATAAATTCAGTGGCTAGCCTGGTCTCAGGAAGTAAGCTACTCCAAAGACAGAAATAGTCACCCAGAATACCAGCGTTTCTGTCCTCTCCTCTCATGCCTTCTGATAGGAGGGAACCTTCAGCAGGCACTGCCTGTTCACACAAGTCACATGGGAAGAGTTTATTTATGATCCATCTGTTAAGCTACTGAAGTTCGCAGATGACACAACAGTGATTGGTCTCATTTGAGACAATGACGAATCCGCATATAGACGAGAGGTCGAACGACTAACCTTGTGGTGCAACCAAAACAATCTGGAACTGAACACACTCAAAACCTTAGAAATGGTGGTAGACTTTAGGAGAAACCCTTCCATACTTCCACCTCTCACAATACTTGACAACACAGTATCAACAGTAGAAACCTTCAAATTTCTGGGTTCTATCATATCGCAAGATCTCAAATGGACAGCTAACATCAAAAACATCATTAAAAAAGGACAACAAAGAATGTTCTTTCTGCGCCAACTCAGTAAGCTCAAACTGCCCAAGGAGCTGCTGATCCAATTCTACAGAGGAATTATTGAGTCTGTCATTTGCACCTCTATAACTGTCTGGTTCGGTTCTGCAACCCAACAAGAAAAACACAGACTTCAGAGGATAATTAGAACTGCAGAAAAAATAATTGCTACCAACCTGCCTTCCATTGAGGACCTGTATACTACACGAATCAAGAAGAGGGCCGTGAAAATATTTGCAGATCCCTCGCATCCTGGACATAAACTGTTTCAACTCCTACCCTCAAAATGACGCTATAGAGCACTGCACACCAGAACAACTAGACACAAGAACAGTTTTTTCCCAAAGGCCATCACTCTGCTAAACAAATAATTCCCTCAACACTGTCAGACTATTTACTGAATCTGCACTACTATTAATCGTTTCATAGTTCCCATCACCAATCTCTTTCCACTTATGACTGTATGACTATAACTTGCTGCTTGCAATCCTTATGATTTATATTGATATATTGACCATCAATTGTGTTGTAAATGTTGTACCTTGATGAACGTATCTTTTCTTTTATGTACACTGAGAGCATATGCACCAAGACAAATTCCTTGTGTGTCCAATCACACTTGGCCAATAAAAAAATCTATTCTATTCTATTCTATTCTATTCTATTCTGTTCTGTTCTGTTCTGTTCTGTTCTGTTCTGTTCTATTCTATAAGGCAATTTATAGCATAATCAGTCCACAAGTCACATTGGGCTTTATATAGGTAATGACCGAAACATTGAATTGCTCTTCAAAACAAGACTGGTGGTCAGTGCAGTTTCTGCAGCAGTAGTTTTAAGTGACAGGTCTGCAATTGTCCAATAAAAACACCGACAGCTACTTTCTGTATCAGTTGAGGTTTTTAGGTGGTTTTTGGGATAGCCCCATGTAGAGCAATTTGAACCAATCCAATTGCAAATGCCTGAGAAGCCATATGTAGAGCATATAGCAGAGGCAACAAATGGTCCAAGAGCAAAATACAACCTCCATCTGCTCTTCCTGCAGGCAGAATGGGACAAATCACCATGGCCAACTCATCACAGCCAACTTGCCATGGCCATCTCCCTCCCTGCAGGACAACTCACCGTTGTCAACTTGCTGCAGGATAATTCAACAATACAAAAGTTAAATCAATTTCAATGGAATTGGGTACAATAATAGTAAAAAAAAAGGCAATCCAGAAATACAAGAGTTGCAATAATTTCCGTGAAAATGTGGTCACCAGTAATAAAAGTAATGGGATAAAGCGATTAATATAATGTTGAACTGTCCTGTGGCAGGTTGACCTAGACCCATGATGGCCAAACTATGGCATGCATGCCAGAGGTTGCACACAAAGCCTTCTCTATGGGCATGCGTGCCATTGTGCCAGGTCAGCCAGCTGATTGTTGGGTTTCCGAGACACGTATGCACACCAGCCAGCTGGTTGTCAGGTTTCCGGTGCTCTGGTGCACGCATGCTTGTGTGGGCATGTGCGCGCACATACTCCTTCCAGTTTGGGCACTCTGTGCCTAAAAGGTTCGCCATTACTGTCCTAGACCCTCCTGCAGGAGCTATGAGTTCCTACTATGAACTCATGAGCTATGAGTAGGATTCCCTGATTGCAAGTCTGCACTTTCAGGAGAAGTTCAGCCCCATCAAGAGCCAAATCTGCTATCATCCAAGAATCAGTTGGCTTCTAAAGCAATAAACAATTCAATTTGCTCCAGTTGAGTCTGAGCTTCTTTCTCTCCATCCAGGTTCTGACAGCCCCCAGGCATTCATTTAGGATTTTCATTGCATTTTCCTTTTGCCCATGGCAAAAATATATAGCTAGGTATAATTGGCTTATTAAAAATATCTCACTCTGTGCTGGCAGATGACCTGTCCTAGTGGCTTCATACAATTATTAAAGGCTTCCCTTCAAATAAATGTTCTTCATCCTCACCCCAATAGCATGTTTCCAAATGAAATAAAAAGGCATAAATGTTCATGAGCTATAACTTAGCTCATGAGCTTATAGCTTAGCTCATGAGATGTAGTGCATTAAAAGTTATGCCTTTTAATAAAATGTGTTACCAGACTTCCCAATTTTTGGCTAAAATAGACCATCTTCTCTTGCAATCTTTCTTCAATCTTCAGTGGGACTGAATCTGTATCTAATCTGCATGCATATTCACTGTTCCAGAACTTTTCACCTGAAGTTCTACCTCAGTAATATAAAACCTTAGAGACAATGTTGAGATAGGCAAAATTGAGGCGAACAATTTGGGTGATAAACTGAAAATTGTCTCAAGATACATTTTTGCAAGGTCTTTTAAATGCTGATTACATATATGTAGGTCTTTGGTTATTCGGGTTTTCTCCCGCGTAAAATTGGAAGTGTCTTGGCGACGTTTCAACGAAGTCTCATTCGTTATCTTCAGGCTTCAGCCTGAAACGTCGCCAAGACACTTCCAATTTTACGCAGGAGAAAACCCGAATAACCAAAGACCTACATACAAACACCCGCGAAAACCTCAGAAAACACACACACACACACACACACACACACACACACACACACACACACACACACACATATATGTTTTCGTGGGTTTTCACGGGTATATGTATGCAGGTTTTGGTATGTTTGGGTCTTTTCCTGTGTAAGATTGGAATTATTTAGGCCTAAATACTTCCAATCTTACACGGAGCTCCAGAACTGAAATAATTTTTATTCTACTAAGCTTTTGTCTGCTGACATTGTCAGAGTATTAAACTACCATTGCATTTTGTTTTACACATATACCTGGAACTCTGGGAGGGAGCATACTACCCAATCCAGGAGCCCTCACAGACAGTCACTTTCACAACAAACTATTTTGTGCTAAATTTATATTTACTGACAAAGAAATAAAGGGAGGCTAGTATAGATCTATTTCAAGCTATTTAGTTCTCATCAGCTAGCCATGCCCTCCTGGGATTCGAACCTGGGCTTGCTTGCATATTAGATGTATTAACTTCTAAGCCACAGGTTCTCCTTGCTTTGTCAGCTGTACCAGGGGAGAGATTTAAGTGGGGTTTTTTCCAATCGAAGCAACCTGGTCTAATATAAAGTGACCAGATTTCAGCAATGGCAAAGCGGGACACCATTGATGGGGCGGGGGGCTGCGCATGCGTGCTGAGTCTCGCCACCTGGCTGAAAGAGGAGGAGCAGCTGCTGCTTTTTGGCTCTTCCAGGCAGGCTCGGCTCTCCTCGGCTCTCCCAGGCAGCGGGCGATCTCGCGCCCCCTACTCCGCCACTTCCCCTTCTCCGCCTCCACCTCCTCCTCTTGCGTTGCCGCCTCCCATTTTCAGAATGGGAGTGGAAAAAAAATCGGGACTTTTTTGAAATGCCGCGGGACGCGGGACAAATTATTAAAAAGCAGGATTGTCCCGCCAAAAGCGGGACGTCTGGTCACTATAGTCTAATGTGCAAGCAAGCCCAGGATGCGAATCCCAGGAGGGTATGGCTAGCTGATGAGAACTAAATAGCTTGAAATAGATCTATACTAGTCTCCCTTTATTTCTTTGCAGGTAAATATAAAGTTAAAACAAGATAGATAGATAGATAGATAGATAGATAGATAGATAGATAGATAGATAGATAGATATGGATATAGATATAGATATAAATATAGATATAGATATCGATATCGATATCGATATATAGATATATTTTTTCCTTAATAATTCCGTTGCTCTGATCATAGTTCTAAGTCTTCTTGTAACAAACGCTACTGGAGGATAGTTATGAAAAAACATATCCATAAGGACATGGGAGGAACTGGTCAGCCTTTCACTTATTTTAGTAGAACCCCTAGCTGGTCCAGATCGTGGACTTTCATGTAGCAGTTCAGCTCTTTGTAACCCAGAATGCACGAGAAGCACACTTTGATTATTCAAATAGATAAAAGTGACAACAATTATTTTGCCTGCAAGAAAAGTTACATTGGCTTCTTTAAGGTTTAGAAAATTATTTAAGATTTCAAAGAAGGCATTTTAAGCAGGTTTTTTTTTTTTTAAATTGAGGTTAGCAGCAGACCAATACTATGGGAAAAGTGAAACGGAAAGAGGACAGATCTTTCAAAGTTTTGGTCCAAATTGAAGGAGAATTGGGGCTATCGTTTGAATTTTTTGCTTTAGGTGCCAAAACCTTGTAGACTAGCTCTGCTAGTTTTGCTACGCTAAAAGCCATAATATAATTTCTTAATGAATTTAATTACATGATCGTCTCTGAATATAACTACTTTGTTAGATAAAGCAAGCTTTTATTGGTTGCCTTGGTTCATTGCAGAGCCACATTGTAGGTATCAGATGCAAGGGTGATTTAAAGGCTGTACAGAGACTACAAATAGCTTCTTGTTGGCAGGTACAGATTTTTCTTCCTGCTAGCTGTGGTAAACATAAGACAGTGATCTACAATGTAGTAGCTTCTCCTGTCTATTCAAAATACATTTTTTTCTAATCTTAACCCAATGCACACATTTTGTAATAATAAAAACAGATTTATTGTCTGTAGCTGGAACAAATAAATTTTACACCCTTTTATGGACTGGAACTGTTGGTGTCCCTGACCAAAAATCAGTCTTTAGAACAGTTTAATAAAAATAGGAGTCAAGTAGGGCAGCCAACTTACATTCTCATGACTTCATTAGGGAAAATTAATTTAGCACCAGGTGCTTCTCTAGATTTCAAGATCACATCTATACTTTTTTTGAGATACGGGTAGTCCTTGATTTGTGACCACAACTTGTGATCATCGACCGAAGAGGTTGTAGAAAAAAAATATGCTTTTAAAAGGCTCCTCTGGTGATCCCAGCTGAGTTGCCTGATCATCAGAGGCTTTTAAAAGCATTTTTTTACAACCTCTTTGGCAGGAGAGATTGTAGAAAAAATGCTTTTAAAAGTAAAAAAACCCAAACAAAACATTGGCCACGCCCACCCAGTCACATTACCCACCACCACCACCAAGCCATGCCCACAGAACCGGTAGTAACAAATTTTACATTTCACCCCTGAATGCGACTATGGGGATAATGGTAATGTGAAAAACAGTCACAATTCACTTTTTTTTTAGTGCTGTTGTAACTTTGAATGATGGGACGTGGTGGCTCAGTTGGCTAAGACTCTGAGCTTGTCGATCGAAAGGTTGGCAATTCAGCGGTCGAATCCCTCGTGCTGCCGTGTAATGGGGTGAGCTCCCATTACTTACCCCAGCTTCTGCCAACCTAGCAGTTCGAAAGCATGTAAAAAAATGCAAGTAGAAAAATAGGGACCATCTTTGGTGGGAAGGTAACAGCATTCCTTCTTTGGTGTTTAGTCATGCTGGCCACATGACCACGGAGACGTCTTCGGACAGCACTCGCTCTTCGGCTTTGAATTGGAAATGAGCACCGCCCCCTAGAGTCGGGAACGACTAGCACATATGTGCAAGGGGAACCTTTACCTTTTAACTTTGAATGGTCACTAAGTAAATGGTTGTAAGTCAAGGACTACCTGTATAATCGGAAGTCTACATTCTCCCTCTTCTGATGACATAAGGGTTTTTATTTCACTAATGTTCCTACAGATTTTTCTCCCAATATATGAAGATTCCTCTAAAAGCAATGAGCAGACATTACCTTCTGTAACGGTTGTAGAATCCATCATATTATTTTCTGGACTTGTGTGAAAATGATGTATAACACTGAGAAATTGGCGGAGAAGAGAGGATGCAAATTTCAGAGAGGTAGATGGATTAATTTGGTTGCTATAATGAAATTGAACGTTAAGCATTTTAGCCTTATGCACATGTGATATTAGTCCTGTACTAAAAGTGGAGACTTCCAGATCCATGCAGGAAGGAATCTATACATCCAATCTAATAACCCTTAACCAAGAACAGGTTCTTTCCACTTGTGAACCGCCATCGCTTCTTCGTTGTAGTTCTAGTAGAGGTGCTGGCATCCATCGGTTATTTTTGTTCTTTTGATATGACATTTTTCCAGGCTGCATATACCCATTTTTCAGTCTGATTATATGTTGTCTCCAGACTGCATTTCCCTTGAAATTGTAGTAGGTGTTTCTAATTATTCTTTTATTGATGACAATCTCCATTTCCATACCTTTGTCTATTCTTTAGAGCAGTGCTTCTCAAATTTGGCATCTTTGAGCCACGCGGCCTTCAACTCTCAGAAAGATTATAGTTTTTTCCAAAACTGTTTTAGAGGAACGTCTGATTCCATATACATTTCTGGGATTTTGTTTTAACCATTTTTCCCCCTGATTCACATCTAGCGTATTCAATTCATACAGTTGTTTGAGTTAAATCTTAACAGTAACAGAGTTGGAAGGGACCTTGGAGGTCATCTAGTCCAGCCCCCTGCTCACGCAGGAGTCCTATACTAGGGATTCGACCTGCCGACCTGCTGACCTTTCTGATCGACAAGCTCAGCGTCTTAGCCACTGAGCCACCTAGCCAGGCTAAAACTTCAAAACTTGCCTGTTATTTACTAATAGTATAATATTATCTGCATAACCATTTGTTTATTAAAATTTAGACCACAACCACACTCTTCTAAAAATTCCTTGAAAACAGTTTCAGAAAAAAGGCTTTAAGAGTTGTAAACCTAATCTTACGTAGCTTCTTCTCCAGAAACACTACACTACTAACCAGAGCTTATAAAACATTTGCTAGACCAATTCTTGAATACAGCTCGCCTGTCTGGAACTCATGCCACATTTCAGACATCAATACAATTGAACGTGTCCAGAAATATTTTACAAGAAGAGTTCTCCACTCCTCTGAATACAACAAAATACCTTATGCCACCAGACTTGAAATCTTGGGTTTAGAAAACTTAGAACTCCGCCGCCTTCGACAGGACCTGTGTTTAACTCATAGAATCATCTATTGCAATGTCCTTCCTATTAAAGACTACTTCAGCTTCAATCACAACAATACAGGAGCAAACAATAGATTTAAGCTTAATGTTAAGCTTAATCTTGATTGCAGAAAATATGACTTCTGTAACAGAGTTGTTAATGCTTGGAACACACTACCTGACTCTGTGGTCTCTTCTCAAAATCCCCAAAGCTTTAACCAAAAACTGTCTACTATTGACCTCACCCCAGTCCTAAGAGGTCTGTAAGGGGCGTGCATAAGAGCACAAGCGTGCCTAGCGTTCCTGTCCTATTGTTTCCTTTCATTATATCCAATTAATATAGTTATTACATACTTATGCTTATATATATATGCTTATATATTAAATAGTTACTTTCATCCTTATGCTTATATATACTGTTGTGACAAAATAAATAAATAAATAAAAATAAAGAATAGCAGCAGGCTTGAAGCGTTTCCTTCTGCTTTAAGAGCTGCTGCAGACAAACTGCAAGATCATATTAAAAAAAAAAAACCCAGACACAACCAGCACCAAAGGAAAACCGTTCAACTGCTGACCAGGATTACATGGCTACTCAGGATAGTGAGCAGTCACCGAGGGAAGAGAAGATTTTTATTTATTTATTTATTTATTCATATTTTTATACCGCCCTATCTCCCTAGGGACTCAGGGCGGTGTACAGCCATCTAAAAACAACATAAATATACAAAGTAAAACATTAGTCTAAAAAACTTATTAAATAGGCCGAATATTTAAAATAGACATATAAATAATAAAACCCCAATTTAAAACCGAATCTAAAATTTAAACAATTAAAATTTAAAAAATCTAGTCCAGTCCTGCGCAAATAAATAGATGTGTCTTAAGCTCGCGGCGGAAGGTCCGAAGGTCGGGAAGTTGACGAAGTCCTGGGGGAAGCTCGTTCCAGAGGGTGGGAGCCCCCACAGAAAAGGCCCTTCCCCTGGGCGTCGCCAGTCGGCACTGCCTAGCTGACGGCACCGTGAGGAGTCCCTCCCTGTGGGAGCGCATGGGTCGGTGGGAGGCATTCGGTGGCAGCAGATGGTCCCGTAAGTAACCCGGCCCTATGCCATGGAGCGCTTTAAAGATCATTACCAAAACCTTGAAGCGCACCCGGAAAACCACAGGCAGCCAGTGCAGTCTGCGCAGGAGAGGTGTTACATGGGAGCCACGAGATGCCGGCATTGCAACCCAGTCAGAACTAGGGCTGCTCCTGGAATGCAGTGAAGGCCTGGAGACCAACAGTGCTTAAAAACCGGTCAGAAAACAGCAATTCTGAATTGAAGCTGAGGGATCCTTGATGTTCTCTGAGCTTGGTTGTTTTTCTTGCAGGTATTTCTTTCATTTTTTTTTTACATTGACATAATAGAACAATTAATAAGTGGAACGACTTGCCTGCAGAAGTTGTGAATGCTCCAACACTGGAAATTTTTAAGAAAATGTTGGATAACCATCTGACTGAGATGGTGTAGGGTTTCCTGCCTGGGCAGGGGGTTGGATTAGAAGGCCTCCAAGGTCTCTTCCAACTCTGTTGTTATATTGTTATAAAACATATATTCCTTCGTTTCCTTATTCTTCTCATATTTACATCCTTATTCCCCCTCTCGTTTCATTTAATTATACTTTTCTTTTTTGTCCTGTTCTCTCGTTTTTTTTTATCTTCTATCTATCCTTCTAACTATTCATTTTCTTTCATACATTGCCATTTTATATACATGTATATGTAAGTTTTTCACCTCTTTTCATCATCTAGTATTTCTAGTCTCTAGCCAATTACACTGTTCCATACTATGTGATATTCCGACTCTTCTTTTTCTTTTAACTCCTTTGTTAGTTTATCCATCTTAGCACAGTCCAAGATTTTCTTTATTACTTCCTCGTCCATTGGTATATTCTCATTTTTCCACTTCTGTGTGTTTCTTGCAGATATTTCATTACCCAAAACAGGTAACATCATCAGTACTAACAGTGGTGATGTTACTTAGTTTGGGTAAAGGAATTTCTGCAAGAAAACAAACAAGCTCAGAGGACCCCAAATTTCAGCCCTGAGCTACAAATATTCTGAACTGAGCTGGACAATATGGATGGAGAATGTATTTACAATGTGCTGGGAGTGGAAGGGAAAACTACTCAAGAAATGGTGAGGTACTTGTACTACCTGGGAGGAGATGTTGATTCATGTTTTGGAGCCAGCAACTTGCTATCAGGGCAAATGCTTCCTTCACAGCAATCATATTTCCATTACTGTTAAGAGCAACTGTTTAGTTCTAGGAAGTTCTGAAAAGCTGCTTTTCCTGTCTCCCTGGAATCTTACTTTATTTCATTCAGAGACCGTTTCGCAGTAATAAAAGATGCAATACATCTCCAAAGTAATTAAGTAGTAATGCTTTTTAATTAATACTTATTTGTAGATTATCACTCTCACAGAGGTAGCATAAAATTAGATGACACTTGGAAATAGCCACCACTGTGCCTACATTAGAGCTTTGAAATAAACAGTAGTTCTAATGAAATTCTTATTGCAAGATAGAGGGGGATAGAGCAGACTGCAAGTTCCCTGTCATGAAAATTTTCATCATTTAGTCCACTGTATTTTCAGATTACTCAAAATGCTCTAATGTTCTAGTGGCAAACACTAAAATATTCTAATTGTTTTGATATTCATTAAAGCAACATTAAGACAGTAGAATTCATCAAGATTAACTATTTGTTATGAAACCTAATTAAAATAAATGCCTGTAATTAGCCAGAAGAAAAAGTATATATGTATTGACCTACTTTTTCTATTTTATGCAGCATTTAAGTTTAGAAATAGGGTGTGGGAGGAATTTAATAACAAAAGAATCAAAACGAAACAAAAACAGGCAACTTTAAGACTATATCGGATGCTTTGATCTATAAAAGAAAGGAAGTTTTCTTTGTTCTTGTGTTTTCTATTGCTAATGAATTCTATTTAGAAATATTAAGGTGTGGCGGTGATTTGCATCAAACTGATTACCGGGGCCAAGGAATTAACATATGGGAAATATACAAGCAGAGATGGGCTATAGGAGATATATCCTGTTTCCCTGAAAATAAGACATCCCCTGTTAATAAACCCAATCGGGTTTTTGAGCACATGCGCTAAAATAAGCCCTTCCCTGAAAATAAACCCTCCCTGAAATATTTAAACACATGTGCTGCCCGTCCCCGCCATTGCCTCTGGTTTCCTCCACGTGCCCCAAAATAATAAGGCCTACCCGAAAATAAGGCCAAGCGCTTATTTCAGGGTTCAAAAAAATGTAAGACATATATATAGCTCTTCTCTAGTGAGTCCTTCCTTCTCATTAGGTGGCAAAAGAATTTGAGTTTCATGTCTGTCTGTCTGTCTGTCTGTCTGTCTCTCTCTCTCTCTCTCTCTCTCTCTCTCTCTCTCTCTCTCTTCTCTAGTGAGTCCTTTCTTCTCATTAGGTGGCCAAAGTATTTGAGTTTCATCTCTCTCCCTCCCTCCCTCCCTCTCTCTCTCTGTATGTCTCTCCCTCCCTCTCTTCTCTAGTGTGTCCTTCCTTCTCATTAGGTGGCCAAAGTATTTGAGATTCATGTCTGTCTGTCTGTCTGTCTGTCTGTCTGTCTGTCTGTCTGTCTGTCTGTCTGTCTATCTATCTATCTATCTATCTATCTATCTATCTATCTATCTATCTATCTATCTATCTATCTATCTTCTCCAGTGAGCCCTTCCTTCTCATTAGGTGGCCAAAGTATTTGAGTTTCATATCTATCTATCTATCTATCTATCTATCTATCTATCTATCTATCTATCTATCTATCTATCTATCTATCTATCTATCTATCTTCTCCAGTGAGTCCTTCCTTCTCATTAGGTGGCCAAAGTATTTGAGTTTCATATATGTGTGTGTGTGTGTGTGTGTGTGTGAGAGAGAGAGAGAGAGAGAGAGAGAGAGAGAGAAAGAGAGAGAGAGAGAGAGAGTATATACATATATGTGTAAGCAGTCTACATGCCCGTCCATAGTTCATAAAATTCCTCTGTGTGATTAAGTCCTTGATTTGGATTGTGAAGAGGTTCAAGGGAGCAATTTACTATGCCCAACATTAGTGGTTTCGTAGAGGGAAATGTGCCAATTATTTTGTACTTGAAAAATCCTGACCCCAAAATGTCCTTTTCTTCTCTGACCTGGCCTGGAAGTGTCCTTATGTTGGAATAAGCTTACTAACAATGGTCTGACCTTTCACACGATACTCAAACAGCTTGTTTCAAATCCCCTGATTTGTTATGTCTTGAGCCTTACATTTCACTGTGGCCTAAAAATCTTCACCCACAAGGGTGATTATTATGGTCTTCATTTCATAGCTACAAAACATTTCTCAGGTATGGCATTCATTTGCAACTTATTTTCTCAGCTTCAGCAGCTTTAGGAGGCTCAACTCTCAACCACATGCTGAGAACTGAACCTCAAAGGTTAAGTTGCTGAGGTTAGGAAACATCGACATGCAGTAAAACAACCCAAATGCAATCATTCCCACATGGATTTATTTCTAATAGGAGATTATTATAAAATCCTGGACTCAGGGGTGGGCTTCAAAAATTTTAGCAAGGGGTTCTCTGCCTGGTTTCCCGGTGGGCATGGCCATGGTGGGAGTGGCCTAGTCAGCCTCCTGCACCACAGCAGGGGCAGGGGAAGGCATTTTTGCCCTCCCCAGGCTCTGGAGGCTTTCCTCGAGTCTCCAGGAGGGCAAAAATGGCCTCCTCAGGCTCCGGAGGCCTTTCCCAAACTTCTGGTAGGTCTGTTTTTCATCCTCCCTGAGCCTCCACGGGGGCATGGAGCCTGCACTTACCTGCATCCATAACGGACTGTGTGGGGACTCCTGGGAGGGGTGGGTGGTGGGTGGGCAGGGCCAGCCAGGAGTGAGATTTGGGGGTTCTCTGAACTGCATAGAATCTTAGCTAGAGGTTCTTCCAAACCCCTGCGAACCCCCAGCAGCCACCCCTGGCTGGACTACTTCCATAAGTTTCAGAAGAACAGCACCGCTCTGCGATTCTGATATTTCCTTCAGATCAGGTAAGACTATTCATCCACGTCCCTTCATTTTGTGAAATGAAGGAAAAGAATTTTGGAAGAGCAAAAAAAAGAAAAGAAATACGTGTTATTGCAAGAGTTTTTTTTATTCCCTGGATTTGGAGCACAGAGGAAAACCCTGAAGGGTTACCTAGCAACCTTACTTTGATCAAAGAAGAAAGTATGAGACTATTGTAGTCGAGAACCTCCTCAATGAGGTTTTTATTGCCTCCTGTAATCCCATGCATGCACATTTTCAAATGTATGTTTTTAATCACTTCTTTTCACAAGGAACTTAGAGGGGTACATTGAGCTAATGTATATGTGTATCTGTGATACTTTTTCAAGAGGTTTTAGGGCTGAATGAAGAGGGTATCTGAGAAGCTCATACATAAATATAACACATATACTTCTTGTTGTTGTTGTTGTTGTATTGCTTTATTTCTTCTTGCTGTTGTAGTATTTTCAAAAAACACACTGGAAGCTTTTCCTGTCATTTAGTCAGAACCTGTCCTCCTGTAACTTAACTTCATTTTTATGCATCCTACATTCTAAAATGAAAGAAAACAAGCTGTGGAACTTTTCATATAATGGGCAGCTGTATTTCTGCTCAGTTCACAGTTTTAAGGCTAAATATATCGAATCCTTCCACATTTCTTCATAGTGCTTGTCTTCTGACAGTTTCAATTTCTCTGACTCCTTGTTAAATATGATCCCCAGAACGAGGCCCATTATTTGCTTGAGGTAAGCTCTTGACTAAACAGAATAGCATTAAAAATATAGCTACAGGTAATCCTCAGTTGACACCCCATTCATCTAATGACCATTGAAAGTTACAAGGGCACTGAAAAAGGTGACTTATGACTATTTTCCCACACATATGACCATGGCAACATTTCCATGGTCACATGATCAAAATTCAGCCACTTGGCAACTGACTCATGTTTATGACTGTTGCAGTGTCCTGTGGTCATGTGATCACCTTTCATGAACTTCTTTTTTTCCCCCCTCATGACTTTTATTGTTTTATCAATGTATAAAACAGAAAGAAAAAGAAAAATAGGAATGAGACCTTCTGACAAGTAAAGTCAATGGGAAAGCCAGATTCAAGTAACAACCGGGTTACTAACTTAACAACTGCAGTGATTCACTTAACAATCTTAGCTAGAAATGTCTTAAAATGGGGCAAAATTCACTTAACAAATGTCGCTCTTAGCAACAGAAATTTTGGGCTCAATTGTAGGTTGAGGACTACCTGTACTTCCTCTGATTTAGAATCTGTATTTCTGGTGACACCGCCTAAATTTGCCATTTCTTTTTTTGCAATGGTGTCCTGTTTATGGTTCCTATTCAGTTTGCCATTTATCACTATTTCCAGATCTTTAAAAAAAATACAGCTCGAGTACAGCCATCTTATTCTTGTGTATTATTTTGTTCGAAGTGAAGAACTTTGCTCTTGGCTATTTAATTTCAATCTATTACTTTCTGCCTGTTTATCCAATTTTTGACTTCTAATTCTGACTTCTACACAGTGGTGGGATTCAGTTACTTCGCACCTATTCGGGAGAACCGGTTGTTAACCTTCTAAGCTGTTTGGAGAACCGGTTGTTGGAAGAAATCTTATTTTATTTTTTTCCACTTTACAAGGCTAATTCTGTAAGGAAGGCAGGAAGGCAACATTCTGGTGTTTTTTCTAGCCTAATATTTATTGCCCTCCTTACAGAAACTGCCTCTCTGGTTAACCCTTATAACATTGTAACAGCTAAGGCGAAGTGCCCTTTGTCGTGAGTGACATTGAGTTGGCCATGCCCTCACAGTCACATGACCACCAAACCATGCCTACCCAGCTGGTCATTAGGGCAGAGAACCAGTTGTTAAATTATTTGAATCCCACCACTGTTTCTACCGCAGTGTTTCTCGACCTTGGCAACTTTAAGATTTGGGGACTTAACTTGTTGGAGTCTGCACACCTTAAAGTTGCTAAAGTTGTCAAATACTGCCTTAGGATATTAACTATCACACCCTATATGGAAAGTTGTATAATAAAAATAAGTATGTTTTATATGTAAATAAATTCAACTATATTTTTATTTTTACTTTACACTCTTTCTTAATTTATATTCCATATAAATACAGCTTGAAAAAGAGGACAAATTTTTCCTCCTTGCTTTTGAGCAATAAAATAATATTTTCTTTACATCAATATTTTAGATAAGTTTGCTGGTTGGGAAATTCTGGGAATTGAAATTTAAAAGTCTTAAGCAACCCAAAGTTGCCCAGTTTGAAAAACACTGCTCTACAGTTTTTGATGGAGTCACTGAAGCAGTCGGAGTGAGCTTAAATGGACTCCAGGGGATGATAGAGGACAAGAAGGTCTGGAGGAACATTGTCCATGGGGTTGCGATGGGTCGGACACGACTTCATAACTAACAACAACAACAACAACAAGAAAGAGTTTTTGAAAATTTTATGTAGCCAACTTATAATGACTTGGAAAAACAAATGTAATTAAAGGCATATGTTTGATGAAGGAAGCATTAAGCATTCTTAAGTATTTTATCTCCTTTCTTCCAGGGGTGAAATGCTACTGGATAGGACCAGATCGTGTGATCTGGTAGCGATCGTGGCTGGTAGTTCAGCAATCTGGTAGCAAAGTTCCACCCACCCACCCGGTCATCATTACTTCCTGGTTTTAACCAGGAAGTAATGTGTTTTCTACCTTCTGCGAATGCGCAGAATGTCTCTGCACGAGCAAAGCAAGCGCACGCATGTGGTGCGTGCACTTCCGAGCTGGTAAGGAAGGAAAGTAAATTTCATCCCTGCTTTCTTCCTATTCCTGCATTTTTCCTTTCCTGGAAAGGGTAGGTGCTTCCCATGCATCAAAAAGTTATTAAAGATTTGCTGATAAGTTGTTTATACATTTTCTCTAGCCAAAATGTCCTCGTTTTAATTTTTGCGATAGAGTCTATTCTATATTTTGCAAAAAAGAAAATAATAATAGTGGAATGGAATGCAGTGATCTGTGCTTCTATTTCTGTGCCTGTGGCGCAGCATTCAATGAAAGCAGATGTTACATTGCAAATGAAAAGCACCATAACTATACAGTAGATGCTCAGGCTCCCTTTTTGCATGTTAGGTTGAAAATGAAAAAAATAAAACAAAAACAAAAAACAAATCTGAGCTGAAAGAGCAATAACCACCTGCTCTTCACTGCTGCTCCTTATATGCAAGCGACACATTTATTGCATCAAAGACAAGATAGATTTAGGTGTCTTTATTTTTTCTAAGTACAATTGTGATGCATTGGGTTTTTTTTTCCCCCTACTGTGTTCTTGCAAGTGCCTTGGTTTAGCTTGCCATGCTATGTGTGTGCACAGAAACCCGTGTGGTAACATCTTCAGTGTTTGTGGTGTTCAATATAACAATATAACATATATTGTATTCAATATAAGTAGTGATATCTCCACCCTACGGCCCAAAAAGTTGATAAACATTAAAAAACATTAAAAAACTATATACTTATAGACCGAAATAATAGAATAATAGAATAACAGAATAACAAAGTTGGAAGGGAACTTGGAGGTCTTCTGTCCAGCTCCTCTTCTATCAGATCTCCTGCTCAAGCAGCAGACTCTACAGCAGGGGTCTCCAACCTTGGCAACTTTAAGCCTTGGCAGACTTCAACTCCCAGAATTCCCCAGCCAGCTTTGTGGCTGGGGAACTCTGGTAGTTGAAGTTCGCCAAGGCTTAAAGTTACCAAGGTTGGAGACCCCTGCTCTACAGTATATCATTCAGGACAAATGGCTGTCCAGTTTCTTTTTAAAACCGTCCAGTAATGGATGGATGGATGGATGGATGTTGAAAATCACCCTTCTCCACATAGCCATGATTTTATGTGGAACAATATTCTCTTTGTGATTGATTATGGGCCATCAAGTTGTTGATTCTTACTGATCACACAGATTTCCTCTTGGAGTTCTCAATGAAGAAAAGTGAGGAGACTTTCTTTTTCGTAGCAGCTGGCTTCTTTGTTTTTAACAATCTTCCAACACCTCTTGTAGGAAAAATCTTCCTGTTTTCCTAAGCTTCCCGACATTACAGTAGTGGCCAAAATTGTGGAAACCTTTTGGGAAAAGTGTATTTTTGAGTTTTGATGGCTAATTACACCACTTTTTTTTTTTTTTTGGAGTTTCAAGATAATCATATTCCATTGCTGGAATGGCCTGGGAATAGCCCAGACCTTAGCCCAATTGAAAATCTATGGAGCTGACTAAAGAAACTTGTTAGTCAGAAGTGACCCAGCAATAAAACCCAGTTAATAGAAGCAATCATTCAATCTTAGTTTCACATGATAACAGCTGCAGGACTCAAAGACTTGGTTCACTCCATGGGAAGACATTGTAAAGCCGTAATTTATTATCCCTGTAATTTCTGTGACCATATTATAAGTAATTGTGTTCTCTTTGCTGACGATATCAAACTATTTAACACCACCAACAATACAGCTACCCTTCAAAAAGACCTTGACTTTGTGTCAGAATGGTCAAAAACTTGGCAACTCCAAATCTCAACCAGCAAATGCTCTGTCTTACACATTGGAAAAAAGAATCTGAACACTAAATACAAGCTCGATGGACATTACTTTACAAATGACCCCCACCCTGTTAAAGACCTTGGAGTTTTCATATCAAATGATCTAAGTGCCAAAGCCCACTGCAACTACATCACAAAAAAGGCTTTAAGAGTTGTAAACCTAATGTTGCGTAGCTTCTTCTCCAAAAACACAACACTACACTACTAACCAGAACATATAAAACATTTGCTAGACCAATTCTTGAATACAGCTTGATTGTCTGGAACCCGTAACTTATTTCAGACATTAATACAATTGAACGTGTCCAGAAATATTTTACAAGAAGAGTTCTCCACTCCTCTGAATACAACAAAATACCTTATGCCACCAGACTTGAAATCCTGGGTTTAGAAAACTTAGAACTCTGCTGCCTTTGACGTGATCTGAGTTTAACTCATAGAATCATCTATTACAATGTCCTTCCTTTTGAAGACTACTTCAGCTTCAATTGCAACAATACACGAGTACACAATAAATTTAAGCTTAATGTTAACCGCTCCAATCTTGATTGCAGAAAATATGACTTCAGTAAACAGAGTTGTTAATACTTGGAATACACTACCAGACTCTGTGGTCTCTTCCCAAAATCCCCAAAGCTTTAACCAAAAGCTGTCTACTATTGACCTCACCCCATTCCTAAGAGGTCTATAAGGGGCGTGCATAAGAGCACAAGCGTGCCTACCATTCCTGTTCTAATGTTCCCTTTCATTATATCCAATTAATATAGTTATTACATACTTATGCTTATATATATGCTTATATATCGTATAGTTATTTCATGCTTACGCTTATATATACTGTTGTGACAAATAAATAAATAAATTCATGCTAAAGGTTACCCAACTAAATATTAATTGACATGGTGATAATTTTTGTATATCTCGTTTTTTCTATGGTGATAATTTTTGTATATCTTGTTTTTTCTACGTGTTTCACTTTTCTTCTTTATACTGTAACTGCTTTTCTAAAAGCAAATCCTTCATAAAATGACTGCATTACATTCTTGATTAAATTATGTTTCCATTGATATATAATTTTATGGTGTTACTCCCAAAAAAAAAGTGGTGTTATTAGCTAGTTTTAGAAAATACACTTTTCCCAAAAGGTTTCCACAATTTTGGCCACTACTGTAGTTGATAGGAACTGTGCCTCAATTTCTAGTATTGGCCAGAAAGAATTCGAAGGATTGTATGTGACAATGTCTAGGGAAATTGGAAACTGAAGAAATAAAGTTAGGATGAGTCTTAAAAATGACAAATTAAAAGTATTTTGAATAGCAAATAATTTATGCAAAATATGTTACAAAAATCTAGGATGTTAAATAAATAATACAATGTATTCTCTTTTGACATTTTTGTAGGCTTGCATTTCTTTTAACAATATTCTGAAGATTTCCCCTCCCTGCCCCAATAAGAGTTGGTTTATACAAAGGATTGAATGCATGTTTCTTAATTTTATTGATGAAGTCATTGTAAAATACTTGGAAGAAATATTGAGAAAAATAGATTTGTGGTTAAATTTATCTTTATTTATAAAAAAAGGATTGTTACTATTATATGAAATTTTGTCCCTGTGGTTTGGAAAATCCAATACTCCTTGAATCTTTTTTCCTTAATAAGATCACCATAAGATACATCTTCTGTTTTATGATGTAAAGTGATAGTGCTATAATGAGTGTTTCAATAAACAGTATTATTAATAGTTTTAAAGTTTTTTAATCACTCGCAACTAAATTGTGTGTGGGATTCACTGGAATTCATGAACAATTTTTTTTCGGTAGACACTTTATACCTCTTCAATTTGATCTGCTGTGCAAAAATGATTTTTAAAAAATCCTTCATTGGTGTTTACAACTATTAATTTTTAACATTTTCATTATTCCCACATGGGAGAATATTTTAATTCTGCACATAAATTCACGAATAGGAGATTGAAATTCAGTATAGATAATTTATGACCACAATTGGGACCAGAACATTTGTCGCTATAAGTAATGCGGGGTTTGTTTGTTTTTTTTGAATTTATATCCCACCCTTCTCTGAAGACTCAGGGCGGCTTACATTGTGTTAAGCAATAGTCTTCATCTATTTGTATATTATATACAAAGTCAACTTTTATTGCCCCCAACAATCTGGGTCCTCATTTTACCTACCTTATAAAGGATGGAAGACTGAGTCAACCTTGGGCCTGGTGGGACTTGAACCTGCAGTAATTGCAAGCAGCTGTTTTAATAACAGACTGCATTAGTCTGTTGAGCCACCAGAGGTTGTTAAGTCATGCCCATTTTTTAGGACCTTTTTCGCCGAAGCCATCAAATCACTGCAGGCTTCCCTCCCTGACTTGTGAGAAGACTCCTGGGAAGATTGTAAATGGTGATCATGTGACCTGGGTGAAATGCTCCTAGTTTGGATTGGATTGCGCGATCAGGTAGCGATCGTGGCCGGTGGTTCAGTGATCTGGTAGGGATGGCGGAACAAAGTTCCAGCCACCCACCTGGGTGTCATTACTTCCTGGTTCTAACTGGGAAGTAATGTGTTTTTTGCCTTCTGCGCATGCGCAGAAGGTCTGCATGTGCATGTGACGCACACACAAGCGAAGCGACTGCGCGCGGCCGGCATGTGCACTTCCGAACCGGTAAGGAAGGTAAATAGATTTCACCCCTGATGGGACCTCAGAGCACTGCAACCATTATAAAAACATGCCAGTTGTCACATGCCCGAATTTTGATCTTGTGGCTTGCAGAGATGCCCAAGGACTGTAAGTGCCAGGACCAGTTGTAAGTCACATTTTCCAGCGCTGACATAACTTTGAACTGCTCTTAGACGAATGGCGATAAGTTGAAGACTCCCTATGCTACTTTCCTCTTAAAGTAATAATCGATAGACACAGGAAGGATATTCTTTTATTTTACTCTCTGTCAGCTTTGACCCAAAATGGAGATGTAATAATTAAAATAATAACAACAACAAAAGAACTGTATTTTTTTGGGCGGGGTTGGGAGTTTACTGTACACATTATGTGAAACAATGGATGATAAAATGATTTAAAGTTAATGAAAGGATTCAAGGACGACTCTATGCATAAACCTGAAGTCTCCAATTAAAATGGGAAATTTCCCATTTAAAGGGGAAATTTCCCATTTAAAGGGGAAAACTTTCTATGTTCACACTCTGCAGATCTAAAGGAACGTGTGCCTGTCTTTTGGCAGAGGCGCCCTGGCTAAGTGAGTTTTAGAATGATCCTGGAAATGATGTTTTGTGGGGTATTTGTGTAAAAATAAATTACGATCGATTCCCGCCACGGAACACTTAGAAAATGGCTTCCTTACCTTTCAGATAATGAGCCTATCAGTGTAAATGCAAAGCAAACCTGAAATGTGTGATTAGTTCTACACTTTATCCCGCTTGTGCAAGGCACGTGGGTCTGTCTCTTTGGAGTTCATATCTTCCTTCTTCTTTTTGGGAAAACCTTGGACATGTGCATATTGGCCAATGCCTATTTTAGGCAATGCTGAAATAACCCTAAAACATACCTGCAGACAATATACGTCACTACAACATGTTTAATCCCAATGGCTGATTGTCATGTTATCTTACCTGTTGTGCCTATCACTTTTGCTTTATAATGTGACTAAAAGAAAACTGTATCCAGGTCAACCCTTCCAAATGTTTTTGTTTTGTTTTTCCAGTTAATGAAACTCTGTTGCTATGGTTACTGTCTTTGTCTTCAGCGGTGGTTCCTCCCCCCCCCCCCCGCCCCCACCTTCCTTTAGTCCATTCCATTATTGTATCGGTGTTATGAAAGAATAAAAGAATGAGACGTTCATTCAGAAAAGTGTTGTTAAAATATCCCTCTTTATCGCTACATTTCATTGCTTGAGAAAGCAATTTGTAATCCAAGGCAAGAGTTAATCTGGAGAACCGTTCAAAAATATTTCCCGTTTTTTTAGTAGCTCTCTTCCCCTTGCCTTCCCCTCCCAAAGACCATGTCTACAAGGGTTTGAATAATCCGACTCTAATTTGGTTAATAGATTATTTCCAAAACACGTTGAGAGAATTATGTTGTACGATAGCAGAGTCTGCACCTAATTCACACAGTGCAGGTTTTTAGGGGTGCTTTTGTTCTGAGGGCACAAATGCAGAACGAACCAGTTTCTACAAATCTGAGAAACTCTGAATATAACACAAGCTTTGTTAATTTAAAATTTTAAAGACTGAAAATTGTAAAATAAAATAAAGCGTGGTCCTGTACATTCCAGTACATTTCATTATATTGAAACTTTACAATATGAAAAAATACATCAGCTCTGTACAGGTTATTTCCCCCCCCCCTCCTTTTTTTTTTTTTTTTTTACAGATAGGTAGGATGAGTTTTGGAAAAAAAAAAAGATTTATTTTAAGGATCATACTTCATTTTTAAGTCAAAAAAAAAAAAAAAGACTGCACAACTTAGCTAATTACAAATCGTAGACTTGAAACAATCTGTATTTGAATGGTAACTTTTTAAACAGAATGGGGAGTTTTCAATCCGTCCCTGGAGAAATACTGATTTAATTCTTCATGAATTAAACTTAAAATAATAATAATAATAATAATAATAATGGTGGTGATTCTGGGTTATCTTTCTGACCACATAAGTCAGCTGAGTGTCGATCACTGATTTCGTGCTGCTCTTGTAATTGTGCTGAGTTCAAGGTCAGTCTCTAATGGTGTCTCCATTGTTTCTTCCTGTGCATTTGAGTCATAGGACTTACGACCAAGAAGTTCATGATGTACACCACAGTAACTTATTGTAGGCTGATCGTATGCAAGAAATGTAGACATATTCATAGATAAAGGTATCTGGAAAGGAAATAGATAGGAAAAATAATTAGTAGAGAAGCATTTGAAGTTGAAACTAGGTTTAATGTCAGGAGACCATGGCTAAGACCGCTACCTTTCTGCAGGGGTGGGCAATTACGCCAAGTTCACAACCTGTGGACTTCAATCCCCAGAATTCCTGAGACAGCACGGCTCATGGCTGGCTCAGGAATTCTGGGAATTGAAGTCTACAGTTCATAAAGTTGCCATAGTCACCCACTCCTACTTTAAGGTATTTTGCAACAGCATGGAAAATGGGAAATTGGATTGCTCTGCAATGCTTGAATGAGGGGTATATCCATTATGCACGGAGGTGGGTTTCACATACTGTAGCAACCAATTCGCCCAGCGCTGGAAATATGAGCGCGCACACACGCATGCGTGCGTTATTGCAAAACACAGCAATTTTCTCATGTGCACCATCTACACATCAGTGGTGAAATCCAAATTTTTTTATTACCGGTTCTGTGGGCATGGCTTGGTGGGTGTGGTGTGACTTGGTGGGTGTGGCAGTGGAAGGATATTGCAAAATCTCCATTCCCTCCCCATTCCTAAAAGAAGGATATTGCAAAACCTTCATTCCCACCCCACTCTGGGGCCAGCCAGAGGTGGTATTTGCCGGTCCTCCGAACTGCTCAAAATTTCTGCTACCGGTTTTCCAGAACCTGTCAGAACCTGCTGGATTTCACCCCTGCCGCACTTGCGTGTGGCATCAAAAACACAGTGATATAGGATGGGATTGCACCCGGGTGGGTGGGCAGCCCCATCTGCAGGCCACCATTACTGGTTCGCCCAAACCGGCTTGAACTGGCTGAATACCATCTTTAATTATGCAGTTACTTTATTTCCAATTTTTTTTATTTGTCCCTTAGAGCATAACATTTTTCATGAGAACAAATTAGATAAACCATAGTGGCAACTCCCTTCACTATAGTTTCACAGTCCTGGGCAGATTCTCTTCCCATATCTATGTCCCTGCTATTAAAACGCCAAGAAAAATTACGTTTAGTTTATGGCAACTTTCAAAAAACGGAAGCAAACCTAAAGCTAGAAACTGCGGGTGGTGGTGGTAGTGGTGGTGACTTTGGAGCAGGGATTGCAAATGACCCCGTGAGACCCATCACATTCCGAAAATTTATTTTTTAATTTGGCTACGAGAATTGTCCTGTGGACATTTCTCTCCAAGAATAATGTGGTGTAACCGTTGAGATGGTTTTATAGTGCAGACTTTCGAAGAGTAAATCTTGCCAAGTTGTGCACTTGAGTAAATCCCATTTCAGCCAGGAAATTTCCAGGCAAAGCACACAGCCAGGTTAACACATTTTCTTCTCGAGCTCCGCTGGGAAGAAAGTGCTGCCTCCAATAGCCTGTCCTTTACTGGTCCCAGTACTGAGGCTGGAACTGCTGTTGACTCCTCTCCCGCAAGTCCATTTGGGGAAGTTTCAGGGCAATGATTAGTTATACCTTGAGACTGCAGGGAGGAAGTTCACAGGCAAGTAGTCAAGGAGACATCAGCTGGATTTGCTGGGGCCTGTTGCAATCCCTTATCTTGTTTTCTAATGACCAAACTGTAGGAGCCGACCAGGCTGAGGGAGGGGTCAACTGCGTCATCAGATTTGAGTCCCTTCATGCCTGCAAGAGATCTAGATCCAGCTCTCCTCAAATTGCATTCACTCTTACCTACCGCCAATTTGCTTTGAACGTTAGCGATTCGGATTCTTGTAGAAAGAATTAGCATATAATAAACCTGTATTCATTTGAACTTCCCTGCCTCAGCGCCTTGTGATTGCTCGTGCCTGACACAAACCCGTTCATTTTTATGAAGAAATATGCTGTTCACGCATAAGTGAAATTAACCAGAAGCGTTCCTACTAGGAGTCCATTTCCCTCTCTCCTGCACCAATAAACTGTACCAAAAGAATGCACAAACTGCAGGACACCTGGGAGGCTCATACTTACTCCTTTTTCCCAATTCAGATCAGTACATTTAAGATAATAAATAGGTTTGGGAGTGCGTTTTTCCAAACAAAGATAAGAACTAAAGCAAAAATCAGCAACAGCAACAACAACAAATTCTGGATTTCCATATCACCAAGACAGTTAGAAGATTGTCTTGAGTCTGAATTTTTAGTACTTTAATGAAGTACAAGGAGATACAAGAAGGATGATAATAATGATAGTGATGATGATGAGTGTTATTCCTGCAGGGCAAATCGAGTAACTAACTTGCATCCCCTACGCATATTTGCTCAGTACACATTGCATGCCTTAATTTTGCATGTGGGTGGCTTGTGATGCTGTTTTGAATTGTGATTAATTATTTGCCCCCCTTACTATAAATAGTATTAAATTATGCACAAATTCATTCATTTATCTGTTTTTGAACCCAAATAGTTTCTTTACTCCCACACTAACTGCACACTAGACAAAGTATGTATCTATGTAGACATGTATTTGTTTCTTTTAGTCATTACATTTCTATATCACCCATAAATATATTGTGTGTCTCAGTGTGTGTGTGTGTGTGTGTGTGTGTGTGTATATATATATATATATATATATATATATATATATATATATATATATATATATATATATATATATATGTAGGTCTTTGGTTGTTCGGGTTTTCTCCCGTGTAAAATTGGAAATGTCTTGGCAACGTTTCGACGAAGTCTCATTCGTCATCTTCAGGCTTCAGCTTCGTGCTTCTGGGAGCAATGTGTGATCACAGCTGTTTCTTCCTTTTAACTGCTAGTGGGGGTTTGAACTGATTGGGTGGGAGCTTGGCTGTGCTCTGATTGGATGGAGGTTTTTTTGTGCTCTGATTGGCTGGGGGTGTGTCCTGTTTGGGTGGGGGCTTGGTTGTGCTCAATTTAGTCTGTGTTGCAGGGGGATTTGAGCTGGTGAGCTGCATAGCTGTTGTTTGGCTTTGTGGTGGTGCTACATCTTCATAGTGGGTGTCAGTCTGCTGCATGTATGGATTGGAGGGGTTTGAAATGGCTAATGTTGCAGCTGCGGTCTGGCTTCTGGTCCTTGGTCGTGCTTCATGATCAGTGTGGGTTTGGGTCTGCTTTCTGGGTGGATGTGCAGTGGTGACATCCTGTGTGGACCTCGTGAGTGTGGGTCTGGTGTCATTCCTCGTGTTAGGGACTCGTTTGTCAATAAGGGCGGGTTTCCAAATGGCTGGTAGGCGGGAGGTATCATCTCGTTTGTTCATGCTGTGTGGCCGTTTTTCTATCTCAATGGCTTCTCTGATTATTATGAATAATCTGTGTTGCAGGGGGATTTGAGCTGGTGAGCTGCATAGCTGTTGTTTGGCTTTGTGGTGGTGCTACATCTTCATAGTGGGTGTCAGTCTGCTGCATGTATGTATGCTGCATGTATTATGAAGACCCAAACCCACACTGATCATGAAGCACGACCAAGGACCAGAAGCCAGACCGCAGCTGCAACATTAGCCATTTCAAACCCCTCCAATCCATACATACAGCAGACAGACACCCACTATGAAGATATAGCACGACCACAAACACGAAGCCAAACAACAGCAATGCAGCTCACCAGCTCAAATCCCCCTGCAACTCAGGCTAATCTGAGCACAAGCAAGCCCCCACCAACACAGGACACACCCCCATCCAATCAGAGCACAGCCAAGCTCCCACCCAATCAGTTCAAACCCCCACTAGCAGTTAAAAAGGAAGAAACAGCTGCAATCACACATTGCTCCCAGAAGCACAAATCTGAAGCCTGAAGATGACGAATGAGACTTCGTCGAAACGTCGCGAAGACACTTCCAATTTTACACGGGAGAAAACCCGAACAACCAAAGACCTATATACAAACACCCGTGAAAACCTCAGAAAACAAATATATATATACACACACACACACACACACACACACACACACACACACACACACACACACACACACACACATATATATATATATATATATATATATATATATATATATATATATATGTAGATCTTTGGTATATATATATATATGTAAATACCTAATGATCTTTTTAATTTGTTATATATGCTTGGGTGTTTTCAGCTAATTACTATGTGCTGACTTCTTCTAGTGCAGGGGTCTCCAACCTTGGTAACTTTAAGCCTGGTGGACTTCAACTCTCCAGAACCTGTCAGAACCTGCTGGATTTCACCCCTGCCGCACTTGCGTGTGGCATAAAAAACACAGTGATATAGGATGGGATTGCGCCCGGGTGGGTGGGCAGGCCCACCCACAGGTCGCCACTACTGGTTCACCCAAACTGGCCTGAACTGGCTGAATACCATCTCTAATTATGCAGTTACTTTATTTCCAATTTTTTTAATTTGTCCCTTAGAGCATAACATTTTTCATGAGAACAAATTAGGTAAACCATAGTGGCAACTCCCTTCACTATAGTTTCACAGTCCTGGGCAGATTCTCTTCCCATATCTATGTACCTGCTATTAAAACTCCAAGAAAAATTACGTTTAGCAAAGCTGGCTGGGGAATTCTGAGAGTTGAAGTCCGCCAGGCTTAAAGTTGCCAAGGTTGGAGATTCTTTTTTTTTTAATTTGAATTTATATCCCACCCTTCTCCGAAGAATCAGGGCGGCTTACATTGTGTAAGGCAATAGTCTCATCCTATTTGTATATTTATATACAAAGTCAACTTATTGCCCCTCCAACAATCTGGGTCCTCATTTTACCTACCTTATAAAGGATGGAAGGCTGAGTCAACCTTGGGCCTGGTGGGACTCGAGCCTGCAGTAATTGTAATTGCAGGCAGCTGTGTGTTAATAACAGGCTGCATTAGCCTGGTGAGCCACTTCCCAGACTCTTGTTCTAGTGGCTGTAAAAATATGATACCCTTGCACATATTTTTAATGTCTTTTAATAAAATTTGTTACTTGAAAATGGTGCTATAAGACTTTTTCCTCAGTTCCCTCTTTTTAAAGTACGTTTTGTGCATTGTGTCCCAAAACATGAGGAAAGTGTATTTAATGCAGAGGCCTTAAATTAAGCATTGATAGCTTTAGTGTGATTGTTCTAGCTGTAGAGATAGGAGAATGGAGATTTTTTACCCATCTCCCTCTGCTTTCGTAACTGAATACTCTTCAGTTGGAAGCTGTAATGGGAACATGCTGACTTCTCTGTTCTGTAAAATATAAAACCTACCTCTTCCTAAGAAATAACACTGCTTGAGCTGTCTCTTGTGCCTCCCACATACTGGAAGAAGCAAGATAATATCCATGATACATATTCGCTTAGAGTTCAGTCTGTGTTTCAGTTCAGTAAGTGTTGTGTCACCAGCATCTGACAAAGAGACAACAATACCGATCCCAAGTCCTGTAAAGTTTCACATTCCAGGAACATAGAGTGATTATAGTCACTAAGAGAAAATAATTTTTGACAGAATGAAAAAAAATGTAAGTTGTAGAAAGAACAAGTGCTTGTACTCGGCATGATTTTTTTTTTTTTTACCCAGTGAAAAAGCAACAGCTCGCTACTAGATTAGGATCAGGGGTAAAATCTAAAAATTTTCCCTACCGGTTCTGTGGGCGTGGCTTAATTGGTGGATGTGGCTTGGTGATCAGGTGACTTGGTGGGCGTGGCTTGGTGGTCAGGTGACTGAATGGGCATGGCCAATAATAATAAATAATAAAAGATACAAAACTTGGGAGCACACTGGTCTACCTTCTTTAAAAATAGAGGCACCAGTCTACTAGCCGCCTACAGCACTGATCAGCTGTAGTGCAGTCCTTTGAAGCGAGACAGAAGTCATTTAAGGCCGTTTGCAGCTATATCACCACCAAGAGCTTCAGGGACAGAGAAGAGGAACAGCGAGGCGTAGGTGGTGGTGGGGGCAGGGATTTTGCTACCGGTTCTCTGAACTACCTGCCCCATCACTACCGGATTGCGCGATCCGGTCTGAACAGGGAGCATTTCACCCCTGAGTAGGATGTTACCCAATAGTGGGATTGAAATAATTTAACAACCGGTTCTCTGCCCTAATGAACAGCTGGGTGGGCGTGGCCATGGTGGGTGTGGCCAGGGGGTGTGACAGGCAGCACTTGGCCTCCTACACCTCCCTGGGAACAAAAACGGGCCGTGGGGGGGATGCGCCACCCCCTGTGCCCCATTTTGGACCTAGGAGGCCTCCCTGAAGCCTCCTGGGAGCAAAAACGGGTCACAGGGGGGCATGCTGCAACCCCCTGCCCCATTTTGGCCTAGGAAACCTCCCTGCAGCCTCCTTGGAGCCAAAATGGGGCACAGAGTGACTCCTGGAAGGGGCAGGTTGGGGAGGGGCAGAGCCAGCCAGTAATTTAACTATCGGTTTGCCCGAAACAGCCTGAACTGGCTGAATCCCTCCACTGATGTCACCCAAACAAGAAACAAAAGGAAATCAGGCCTCTCACCTGAAGACAAAAAAAAAAAAAAGCCAGGCGTCTAGCCTTTTAGGTAAAATGTACAGGTGTTAGATGTTAAAGAAATTTGAACATGGAGAACTGTAGCATAAAGAGCCTTTACCTTTGAAACCCAGCAGTTGCTGGAATTCTGTGTTAAACAGCTTATCAGTTGGACAGAATCTTCATATTCTGAGGCATTTGGCATACAACGTTGAATGCACTTCAGCATTGTATTATTGACTTTTGATAGCCTATCCTCAATGGAATATCTTTTTATTACAGTCTCAAAGTATGAAAAGAGCCAGTGTGGTGTAATGTTTAAAGGCACTGAGGTAGAAACCAGGAGGCTATGAGTTCTAAACCTCCCTTAGACACAGAGCTGGGTACCTTTGATTCAGCCATTCTGTTTCAGCCCCAAGAAGAAAGCAAGGACAAAACACATCTTTAATTATTGCCAAGAAAACTCCACAGATTTGTCCCCAGGAGTCAAGACTGACACAGAGATATATTTTTTTTATTAAAAAATAAACATGTGAGTCATTTCTAATGAAGAAAAATAATTCTGCCAAACAATGACTTTCGGTGATTTTTAAATAGCCTTTCCTGTCTATATATCTTTTGTACATGTATCCAACTCTCATCAATAATGCGTTATCTAACTCAAACTGAGCAGCTAAGAGGCATTTAGGGTAAAAAAGCTAATAATATTTATTTCAAATTAATACAAGAATCAGAGTGACACCATCCTAGAGATTTCTCATTCCAAAATAGTGTGCATATTTTAATAAATATATCCCTATAATGTGCTTTTGCATTAATATATATCCTATCCTGGAAGAATAGTTTAATAAAGAAAATATTTTCCCCCTCTGAGAACAGCTTTTAAAAGTTTTTCTATAGTAAATGCACCCCCCCCTTATATAACATTAGGTAATTCATCAGCAAGAATGATTTAAAATTCCACTTTTTCTTTGCGGTAAAATGCTACACATACATCCTTTTTTTTTTTTTTGCATTTATATCCCGCCCTTCTCCGAAGACTCAGGGCAGCTTACACTATCTTAATCTATAAGGTAAAGGTAAAGGTTCCCCTCGCACATACATGCTAATCATTCCCAACTCTAGGGGGCAGTGCTCATCTCCGTTTCAAAGCCGGAGAGCCAGCACTGTCCGAAGACATCTCTGTGGTCATGTGGCCGGCATGACTCAATGCCAAAGGCGCACAGAACGCTGTTACCTTCCCACCAAAGATGGTCCTTATTTTTCTACTCACATTTTTTATGTGCTTTCGAACTGCTAGGTTGGCAGAAGCTGGGAGAAGTAACAGGAACTCACCCCGTTACGCGGCACTAGGGATTCGAACCACTGAACTGCCGACCTTTCGATTGACAAGCTCAGCATCTTACCCATTAAGCATCCCTTCTTAATCTCTCTCTCTCTATAAAAGCCAAATACCACTCACTCATCACGAAATCTCCAGCACAGTAAAGCCTACAAACTTGAAACTTGGCACGTATGCTCCTCATGGCTTTTAGGTGCTCGCTAAGAAAGGATTTTTTGAAATGACTATTAGATAATTAGTATACAGTGTTATAACATGCTCTGATGCTACCCCTTCGCTAAACTGGGTATGGGTGTGGCCAGCGTGTGACTCATCTAGCAATAGACATTCTACTCCCCCTCCCCACCTGAAAAGAACTCTGTTCCAACTGCCAGTTGCCTTATATTAACACGCTCTGATGCTAACTGATTTTCAAGCTTTAAGTGTCAATGTATCAAGCCTGATCGTAACTACTCATTAGTTTCGTAGCGGAGCACGGGTATCCAGCTACTAGTTTTCCATAATTTCAAAATGTCAATGCTATTTTTTTAATGTTTCTGGTTGATACATCTTTTTAAAAACAGGGAGTGAGATATTATTGATATAAGATTTAAAACACTTTTTTTTTCAAGACACCACCAGTCTTCTTTTAAATGTATTTCTTGCAAGAATGTCATTTCTATCTTTTCTTAGTAAGAGTGTTGCCAGAGATACTGTCAGTGTAGCGGAAAAAATGGCTAGCCCAGCCATTCACTATCTTTGGAAAGCAAAATGAGATATCCAACTAGGACATCAAATGACTGTGTTATAATCACTATTCTCATTTTAATTACAAAATGCAGAGCTGGAAAATGATTCACTAATATCTCGTGCTTCATACTGCACCAGCAGCAGTATTGGATGTCTACAGAGTGAAGTCTTGTTCTTTGTAGAACTACCGGACATAAATGCAGAATTATATTAGACTCTGCTCGCATAGTGGGGCTTTTCTGCTCTTTCGCTGCACTGCAGCCCATGAAAAATAGAGAGTGAAAGTCAAGAATGCTGTGGACATAGTACACTTGGCCTTCAGTAAAACATTTTGCATAGGTACAGTATATGTGTAACCTTGCTCAATAGTAGTAACTGTGAGAGGGATCTTGAAATCCTAGTGGACAACCATCTAGATATGAGCCAGCAGTGTGCATCAGCTGCTAAAAAAGCCAACACAGTTCTAGCCTGCATAAACAGAGGGATAGAATCAAGATCATGTAAGTGTTAATACCACTTAATAAAGCCTTGGTAAGGCCGCTCTTGGAATACTGCATCCAGTTTTGGTCGCCACGATATAAAAAAGATGTGGAGTTTCTAGAAAGAGTGCAGAGAAGAGCAACAAAGATGATTAGGGGACTGGAGACTAAAACATATGAAGAATGGTTGCAGGAACTGGGTATGTCTAGTCTTGATGAAAAGAAGGACTAAGGGTGACATGATAGCAGTGTTTCAATATCTCAGGGGCTGCCACAAAGAAGAGAGAGTCAAGCTATTCTCCAAAGCACCTGAGGGCACGACAAGAAGCAATGGGTGGAAACTAATCAAGGAGAGAAGCAACTTAGAACTAAGGAGAAATTTCCTGACAGTTAGAACAATTAATCAGAGGAACAACTTGCCTGTAGAACAAGTTGTAAATGCTCCAACACTGGAAGTTTTTAAGAAGATGTTGGATAACCATTTATCTGAAATGTTATAGGGTTTCCTGCCTATACAGGGGTTTGGACTAGAAGACCTCCAAGGTCCCTTCTAACTTTTATTCTATTCTATTCTATTTGACAAAGTGGACTTTAATCTATTTTCTTGGTAAAATGGAACAATGTGGGAGAGACGGCATCACCACCAGATGCAACTGGCTGACCAGTATGTAGTCCTCAATGAAGTTCTCAGTACTGAATCCTATCTAACAAAATGCAATTTAGTGGTGAGACAATGCATTAGACAGAGACACCCATCATGGGAGAAAAGGCAGCTATTGCCCTTAATACCCAGCTTCCTAGTTTTCGCTGAAAAGAAAAGGCTAGTCTTTAGCACTCCTTCAAGCTGAAATGGCCAACAAAATGTGTAGTCGCTGTTCTAGTCCAGGGGTCTTGGTCCCTTTAAGGGACCCTTATTTTGTTCTTCTGAAGCTGACTAGAACAGGGGTCTCCAACCTTGGTCCCTTTAAGACTCATGGACTTCAACTCCCAGAGTCCCTCAGCCAGCAAAACTAGCCTGGGAGAATGAAATCCATTTTAGTTATTTTTATGTTTGAGTCAAAATTCTTCCCTGAAATGCATGGCCTTTTGAAACAGAACTGTTTTCATAATTACTAGCTTGTCTGAAAGTTTGCTGCAGCTGTTATAAATTTTTCAGCCTCACCAGTTTTGTTCTGATAACTTTCATCAGTGCTCCAAATAACAACATGAGGGTCGCTCTTGACTTTCCTTGAAAATTGAAGCATTGTCAATTTCCCTAAGGTTGGAATCCTTGTTCCAATATGACAGCATTGAATACTTATGTACTTGTCCAAGTACTTGGGGAATGAATAGTTAAGAGCCTCTTCAGATGCCCAGAATGCTATCATATAAACAAACAGGCATGGAATGGAAGATTCTTATGAACGTGTCCAGAAATATTTCACAAGAAGAGTCCTGTATTCCTCTACCGGCAATAGAATACCTTCTGGCCCCAGACCTGAAATTTTGGGCTTAGACAATTTAGAACTATGCTGCCTTCAGTCTGACCTAAGGGTAGTACACAAAATTATCTGCTACAATGTCCTACCTGTCAATAATTACTTCAGCTTCAACTGCAACAATACACGAGCACACAATAGATACAAACTTAAGGTAAACCGCTCCAAACTCGATTGGAGAGCAACAGAGTGATCAATGCCTGAAATGCACTGTGGTTTCATCCCCAAACCCCCAAAATTTTAACCTTAGACTGGCTACTGTTGACCTCACCCCATTCCTAAGAGGTCTGTAAGGGGCGTGCATAAGAGCACTAGCGTGCCTACCGTCTCTGTCCTAATGTTCCCTTTAATTGTATTTATTTTATGTATTCAATTCATGCTTATGCTTATATATATTATCTAATACATACTCAACAAACAAACAAACAAACAAACAAACAAATAAATAAATACATAGCATTAATGTCCATATACCGCTTCCATTGATTATTTTTTCTTCCTTCCTTCCTTCCTTCCTTCTTTCCTTCCTTCCTTCCTTCCTTCCTTCCTTCCTTCCTTCCTTCCTTCCTTCCTCCCTCCCTCCCTCCCTCCCTCCCTCACTAATTATTACATAACTTTCATTTGAAACAGACCAGTTTGGTTCTTAACATTCAATAGGCCATACTTTAGTAAGCCAGTACTAAAACTCCAAGATAAAAAGATCAATTATAGTTCTGCCTATGTACTATAAATACATAACAGGAAAACAGGATGGATGGATGGAATAAAAACATTGTGAGTCATTCTCTAAACTTCTTCTGTTCCAAAAATAGTGAAACCACAGAGTTATTTGTATAAAAGTGTGATGTAGAAAAAAAATCCAAATTGAATCCCATTTTAAATAAAGTATTTCTAATAACACAGATATTCATGGAATGCAAGTAACTCCAATAATACATTTCTTGGTGTTATAAAGCACCAAGAACTTGTCCTTATGCCAAACAATGAATGCAAAACTAGAGGCACAGCTTGTTGGCTGAAAGCCTCCTTCATTAGTTATTAGAGGAAGTGTTAATTAGGACGCATGTATTTTTGGGATAAATTCTGGCGATATTTATGTTGGCATGATAAAAATACTACTGGTTTCAAACAAATTTCTTCTTTTTAAAAAATAATTGTTATTGAAGTTTTTCAACAGAATTTAAAACAGAACCAAGTCTGAATTAAAGAATAAAGGGAAGTAATAAGAAATTGAAAACTAAATATTCCAAACAAATTTCCTAAATTATCTAGATTTTGTGACCTTAAAGAATTATCGATTCCAGTCTATAGGGTGAGTAGCTCAACAGTGGGAGAAATTAAGCTGCTAGTTTTCAAGATATAAGATAATTGCACAGCAGACTGGTTAGTGAATTATTATTATTATTACACTTTTCACTGAGAAATCAATTAGCTATTCTCTTCAAATGATGGAAGATCCTGAGACAATATGGAATGGGTATTCAAAAGGAAATAATATCTGCCCATCATTTTCAGTCACTGCAATTCCCTGTTCCAAGTTGGAGAGAATGGAAGCAGGATAAAGGTGATGGATTTAAAGATTTGAAAGGTCTTTTTCATCTTTAGGATATGAGGTTTCATGGCTTCCAGTAATATCTGAGGCACTGTTGATTTTGATGTCTTTATTTGTTAATGCATTAGGGCTTGCTTTGGTGAATTCCTTCCTCATATGACTACCCTATTTCCCCCAAAATAAGATATCCCCTGATAATAAGCCCAATCGGGCTTTTGACTGCATGGCAAGAAGGCCAAGCGCTTATTTCAGGGTTCAAAAAAATATAAGACAGGGTCTTATTTTCAGGGAAACACAGTAGAACTTCTTTTTTTTACTGACATACTAGGAATTTAAACAGTTATGAAAAATCCTTCCTAGAAGTGCTTAACTAGAAATAACACGAGGAGTTTGGAACAATGGGACTATTCAGGGGTGGACTTCAAAAATTTTAGGAAGGGGTTCTCTGCCCAGTTGTTGGGTGGGTGTGGCCATGGTAGGCGTGGCCTAGTTGGCCTTCTGCACCATGGTGGGAGAGTATGTGTGTAATTTTGCCCTCCCTGGGCTCTGGAGGCTCTCCTTGAGCCTCCAGGAGGGCGAAAACAGCCTCCCTAGGCTCCGGAAGCCCTCTCCTGAACTTCCGTTAGGCCTATTTTTCACCCTCCCCGAGTCTCTGCCTGTGTCCGGCATTTATCTTCATCCAAAACGGGCTGTGTGAGGAATCCTGGGAGGGGCGGGGTGGGCAAGGCCAGCCAGAAGTGGGATTTGGGGGTTCTCTGAACTGCACAGAATCTTAGATAGAGGTTCTCCTGAATCCCTGCAAACCCCCAGCAGCTTACCCCTGGGACTATTTGTAAATCAAGCCCAGATGCCCTCAACAAATCAATGTGGCTTATGTCAACTGGCCCATTATAATAAAAAGGTGGGAGAAAGAAACTCAGGATTGAGCCTTGAGCAGCATCTAGACAGAAAGCTGGATTCTTATTATCGATAGAAGCTGATTTTCATCATGATTACATTCCTTTGTTACTTATATAAGCCAAGACTTGTCCCTTGATTCTTGTGCTAAGTTTCTGAGTGTGTGCTTGCATTCCTAGGCAGAAATTAATTGCTGTATCCAGACTGGAGCTCCTGACACTCGTAAACATAATTTTTGAAATACTAGTAATTTATGTCCAAAATCCTGACATTTTATGTGGCACTATAGAAAAACAAATTACAGAAATACAGTTTTAGTCAGTTAACTGTGACCTTTGAAGGTGTTTTGTTTTTTAAAAAAACTACACAGTTCAACAGAGTGAAAGCTTTTAATTTATATCTTGGATAGTTATGAGGTTTCTGTCAAGGGCCTATTGAGAAACTTCTCTTGCATATGAAATGATTTCATATTTTAGCCTTGGAGGATGGCTAAAGGCTTTGTAAGCACAGGGCAGATAATTCAATGAATGTTGCCAGTCCTGTGAGTTCTTTTACTCTAAAACCTACAAATGGTATGATATCCATCTGATATTACATCTGATGTTGGTGTTTTGTAGAACACAGTTTTGGATTTCCATTGCTGTATCTACTAGGTACTCAAATACTTTGGCCACCTAATGAGAACGATGGACTCACTGGAGAAGAGCCTAACTGCTGGGAAAGATTGAGAGCAAAAGAAGAAGGGGACGTCAGAGAACGAGGTGGCTGGATGGATTCACTGAAGCAATAGGCGTGAGCTTAAATGGACTCCAGAGGATGGTAGAGGACACGAAAGCTTGGAGGAATGTTGTCCATGGGATCACGATGGGTCGGACACGACTTCGCAACTAACAACAATAACAACATCTACTCGGTTGAAAATCATTATATCTGGTTCTTCTGCATGTTGTAGTCCAACAAATGATGTCAAAGGAACAGCTTTTATGGGGAAATGGTATAGTATTCAAAATGAATGCGATTGTGAAGAAAAGTACTTTGCTAGGAGACCTGAATCATTGGGTAGAGGCAGTGCAAGACAAGCGAATACAGGAAAAAAAGCAACTGAGCATTTAAAATGTAAGAATGAATAAACAAGATGACAGGTCCATAAGTATCTGTTTACAAAAAAATATCTGTTTGAATAGGAGTTTAAATATAAGTCTATTCATACACTGTACATATGCTGCAAATGAATGAATATAGATCTAAAAGCACTCTTGATTTGATTGTTTATGATAAAAGTTTGAATTAGTGAAGGATACAAGGAGGATGAGAGGTTCAGAAGAACGAAGAGACCATTGTTGATAATGTCAAGGGTAGATTTTGCGAGGAAATACATGTGGGAGAAAAACAAAGAAACAAGAATGAAAGTAGAATAACTACAAGAAGCGAAATTGTGAGCTTTTATGAAAAGGATGCTATATCTTCTCTTCTCTATATGTATTGATAGTTTCAGTCCACAAAATCAGACTACCTTTATTTAAATCCATTCCATTCGTCTTCATTTTTCTTTTAGGGCATATCTGCATTATGCTCTTCAGCTGTGCTCAAACTAGCTTGTCTATAGCTGGCTTGGGAAAATCCCGTCCAGACTGAAATTTTTTGGTAACCATGATCGATTCCTGCCCTCCCAAAATGATTGCTAGTCTGTTCTGGTATTCGGGTAGTGCAGCTAAACATTCAATTTCACAAATACACAACTTTCCTTTTCCTGTCAAACTCTTCCATGCACTATGGCTGCCACCAGACGGGCTCACAGTCATTGACATTGATCAACCAAGGCTTTCACATAATTGAGACAAAACATTTTATTGTATACAAGGGAACCCACACTATTAAAATATATATTCAAGTACTAGCTGAATAATCATTCTCCTCTATGAAACTATGTGATTGGGCTTGATAAATCGACACTTACAGCTTGAAAATTTATGAGTAGTTACGGATCGGCCTCTCCTCTCCTCAGACTTGCCCCACAAAGGCCGCTCCTCTCCCCCTTCTCTCCCTCTGGCTGGCCCCATTGATCCTCTCCAAACTCCCAGCCCACAGGCCAGATGAGTCACGTGCTGGCCATGCCCAAGTGGCAGTTGGAACAGAGTTATTTTCAGGTGGAGAGGGGGAGGGGGAGTAGAACTCCTTAACATCAGAGCGTATTAATAATAATAATATAAGAAATAGTAATGCTCTGATGGTCATCTCGAAAAATCCTTTCTGAACGAGCACCTAGAAGCCAAGAGGAACATACGTGCCAAATTTTAAGTTTGTAGGCTTTACGGTTCTGGAGATTTTGTGATGTCGCATGAGTGGCATTTTGCTTTTATATATATATATATATATATATAAGTTTTATATATATATATATATAAGTAAAATAGGCCAGGATTATGATGCCTGACTGACTATTTGCATTTATTGCAACCACTAGAAACTGGAATGTGTGACTCTTTGAATTGAATATCTTAATAAGATATAAGACGAGCAGCTTTGTCATGCCCAATTGCTCATTCCGCATTCAATCTTTTTGCTAACAGAAACAGATAGCCCAGTTGCATCCCAGGTTGACTATTCTCGGCGAGCTAGGATACCTACTCTAAAAATCATCTCCCCAAAACAGCTGTTACATGCAGCTGATACTGATAAATACATAGAATGTAAATGTTTTCGTAGATGATGTTGTTATCCTTGGCTTTTGAAAAAGGCTGTAGGAGTTAATCAGTAGTGGGTTTCAAATTTTTTTTACTATCAGTTCTGTGGGCGTGGCTTGGTGGGCATGGCATGGCTTGGTGGGCGTGGCTTGGTGGGCATGGCTTGGTGGGCATGGCAGGGGAAGGATACTGTAAAATCTCCATTCCCTCCCCAATCCAGGGGAAGGTTACTGCAAATTCCCCATTTCCTCCCAATCAGGTGGGACTTGGGAGGCAGAGAATAGATGGGGGCGAGGCAAGTCAGAATTTTTACTACCGGTTCTCCGAACTACTCAAAATATCCGCTACCGGTTCTCCAGAATTGGTCAGAACCTGCTGAAACCCACCTCTGGTGTTACTGTCAAAGAAAATTTAAGAATCTCAGATCTGTTTTCTTGGTCTCCATTTTTCAGTTTTTTGTTTTTTTTTCAATTCCCAATTTCTTATTGTCTGGTTTACCTTCATTGTTATTTTCTGTGGAGAGTATTTTTCTATTGATTAAAGGACAAGCCACTTTATTTATTTATTTATTTATTTGTCAAGCGTGTATAAGATAACAGATATACTGTAAGTATAAACATGATTATGAATACATGAAATAGATATGAATAAATGGGGACAGTGGGACAGGGACGGTAGGCATGTTGGTGCACTTATGCATGCCCCTTACAGACCTCTTAGGAATGGGGTGAGGTCAAGACAGTCTAAGGTTAAAGTTTTGGGGGTTTGGTAGTGCATTACAGGCATTGACCACTCTGTTCCTGAAGTCATATTTTCTGCAATCGAGTTTGGAGTGGTTTACCTTAAGTTGATATCTGTTCGTGTATTGCTGTGGTTGAAGCTGAAGTAGTCATTGACAGATAGGACATTGTATCAGATAATTTTATGTAATACGCTTAGGTCAAACCGAATACAACATAGTTCTAAGTTGTCTAAGCCCAAAATTTCAAGTCTGGTGGCATAAGGTATTTTGTTGCAAGCAGAGGAGTGGAGGACTCTTCTTGTGAAATATCTCTGCACTTACTCAATTTTATTAATGTCCGATATGCAGTGTGGGTTCCTGACAGATAAGCTGTATTCGAGAATTGGTCTAGCAAATGTTTTGTATGCTCTAGATAGCAGTACAATATTACTAGAGAAGAAGCTACACAATATTAGATTAATAACTCTTAGTGCTTTTTTGGCAATGCTGTTACAGTGAGTTCTGGCACTTAGATCATTAGAGATGAGTACTCCAAGGTCCTTGACAGAGTGAGGGTCGTCTATGAGGTCATATCTGCCTAGTTTGTATTGTTACTTATTTGTTGCTTATATACACTATTACTTATAATTATTAAGTTGTTGATTCTTACACTAGTGGCCACACAGATAGACTTTCTTCATGACAATCTGTCCATCATCTGATCTTTCAGATCTTCCAACGGTCCATCCATCCCCACTGCAACTGAGTTCATCTAGCTTGCTGCTGGTCAACTGCTTCTTCTCCCTTCTTCTTTTTCTCTTTCCTTTCACCTTACCCACATTAGATTTTTACAAAACTGCTAATTTTTGGCCCCCCTTTTTGAAGTTGTTATTTTTGAAATATCCTTCACACTTTACAATGTTGATTAATACGTTCCACAGAAAGTTATTTCTACATTTTTTCCCTTCCTTCAGAAGTGGTGTGAAGTGTCATTACCTTTTCCTTCGGGCTGAGAGAAAGTGACTGGCCCAAGGTCAACCAGCTGGCTTTGTGCTTCAGGCTGTATTAGAGCTCATGGTCTCTTGTTTCTAACATACATTACACCTAACCACTACACCAAACTGGTTCTCAATTTCTACATATAAACACTCAATATACAAAGCTCATCAAGTTCAGGTTATCTGCTTCCTTCCTAAAGCAGTTACTATTATTTAGGTGCATAAAGAAGAAACAGAATAGGGCTTGGGCTGAATTCATAAATGTTTCCTATTGATATGCCCAAGATTTAAAAGGACATTGGATCTAATCAGTGGTGGGTTTCAGCAGGTTCTGACCAGTTCTGGAGAACCAATAGTGGAAATTCTGAGTAGTTCGGAGAACCGGTAAATACCACCTCTGACTGACCCCACCCCTATCTATTCTCTGCCCCCCGAAGGAAACGGGAGGAAATGGGGATTTTGCAGTAACCTTCCCCTGGAGTAGGGAGGGAATGGAGTTTTTACAGTATCCTTCCCCTGCCACGCCCACCAAGCCGTGCCATGGTCACCAAACCACACCCACAGAACCAGTAGTAAAAAATTTTTTTAAACCCACCACTGGGTGGGTTGCTCCCAGTTCGGTCCGGTTCTTGCGAACCAGTTGTAAAAGCGGCGGGAGGCTCCACCCACCCGCCTGGACATCATAATGGATGATCTGCGCATGCACAGAAGCTTCTGCGCATGCTTCCATTGCGAACAGTTAGTAAAGGCAAGTAGAACCCACCCCTGGATCTAATGGTTAAAAATAAAGCTAGTTGGGAGTCTTATAAAAGTAAAATCATATATATATGCGCAGCAGTGGAAGAACGAAAACACCCCTTCAGAGGATGAGATGATAAGGAAGATATTAGACTGTGCAGAAATGGTCAGACTTAACGCTAAAAATAAAAGATAAAGGAGATACAGAATACTATTCAGCATGGAATAGATTCTATCAATGGTTAGAAACATGAGGTAGAAGTTGGAATTCGAAAGAAGCAGGTTAGGTGGACATGGAAAGAGATATTATTTTTAATATCGATATAGGAATGTAAATATTAGAATGATGGATAAGTTGACATACTAGAATATAACAATCAGAAACTATTGTACAATACTACAACTGTTTAAAATCGTATATAAGTTATTCTGTTTTTTACTTTTGTCTTATGGTAAGTGGAATGCCAGGGCAATTACGCTGTATTCAATATATTCATACGTAAACAATAAAAATATATCTTTAAAAAAAAGTAAAATCAATTCCTACAAATTGTTAGGAAAAATCCATACAGGCCTGGAAAAATGAGGTGAGTGGAACAGTTTCTGTAGGAGTACTACCAGTGAAACAAAACTATATTTGCACCTTGAACATTTGGTTTGTAAAAAAGCCAAAGCGTAGAAACCTAAATGTAGCTATTTAACATTTAACAAGTTTCATTCTACAATACCTAATCTGAAGATGTGCATTGCTTTAATTTATAGATTTTTTTTCTAATGCACAATATTTCTCTTTTTCTCTAATGTACTCTTTTCTAAAATTTATTTATTTATTTATTTATTTATCACATTTATATACCGCCCTATCTCCCTAGGGACTCAGGGCGGTTCACAGGCAGATAAAAAAGATACATATAAATACAAAATAAAATAACAATTAAAAAACTTATTCTACATAGCCAAATTTTTTAAAAGAACAATATAAATAATAAAACCCATTAAAACCAACATAAATTTAAAATCTAATCCAGTCCTGCGCAAATGAATAGATGTGTTTTAAGCTTGCGGCGGAAGGTTCGGAGGTCCGGAAGTTGACGAAGTCCTGGGGGGAGTTCGTTCCAGAGGGTGGGAGCCCCCACAGAGAAGGCCCTTCCCCTGGGTGTCGCCAAATGGCACTGCCTAGCCGACGGCACCCTGAGGAGTCCCTCTCTGTGAGAGTGCACGGGTTGGTGAGAGGTATTCGGTAGCAGCAGGCGGTCCCGTAAGTAGCCCGGCCCTATGCCATGGAGCGCTTTAAAGATAGTTACCAAAACCTTGAAGCGCACCCGGAAGGCCACAGGTAGCCAGTGCAGTCTGCGCAGGAAAGGTGTCACATGGGAGCCACGAGGGGCTCCCTCTATCACCCGCGCAGCCGCATTCTGAACTAACTGAAGCCTCCAGATGCCCCTCAAGGGGAGCCCCATGTAGAGAGCATTGCAGTAATCCAGACGAGACGTCACGAGGGCGTGAGTGACCGTGCAAATAAATGGCATCACATAATTCTGAAAAAAAAATATGTATTTTTGGATGAAAATGCAATGTTTTTTTTCTAATGCAGCAAGGGCAAACCGGATAAATCGGTTTCCAAACTGTTGCCCCATCTTTTCTCCATTCTTAAGGAAGCAAAGTCCAAAACAGCATGTGAGACAAAGTAGGTGGTTGAGGGGAAGGGAGAATTGGCCAAGCATCATTTTTATTTTCCCCTTACCACAGTGGTTAACCTGTGGTGATTAAAAAGAACCCAGCCCTTAGCAGACGGGAGAATCAGGATCCAGTCATGCAGTTTACTCGATCTGAACCCTTGTCACTCTATTGATTTTCGAACAGAAATGTTGCTTTCTTCAAAAAAGACACGCCTAGCACTGCTCCTCAAGAATATTACAGTGTGCTGTAGTACCAATCTTGAAAAGGCTGTGATAATTATGTACGTCTGGCTGAATAGAGTCGATACGCACTTCAGACATTCCTTTTTCGTTTTTTTTTTATCCCTCTGTATGAGGCAATGTAGTATTCTTCGTACGAGGGATTGTTTTTAATATGAGAAGATAATAACCTAATTATCTCGTACTTAATGTAATGTATTACATTAATTAATTAATGTATTAATGTAAGGTAAGGTAAGGGGCGGGCAAAAGCACACCGGCATGCCTACCATCCCTGTCCTAATGTTTTCTTTTATTCATATCCCTTACATGTATTTATCATAAAATACATTCTTGACAAAATAAATAAATAAATACATACATAATGCTAATACTAACATCTACAGGGTAGTAGTGTGTTGGTGAACCTTTGGCATTCTCTCGTGCCAGCCTGCATGCCAGAAGCAGCACACGAAACCGTCCCGCGACGAATGCATGTCCTCGCCGGCT
This sequence comes from Ahaetulla prasina, assembly GCF_028640845.1. Classification (NCBI taxonomy): domain Eukaryota; kingdom Metazoa; phylum Chordata; class Lepidosauria; order Squamata; family Colubridae; genus Ahaetulla; species Ahaetulla prasina. The sequence continues at coordinate 19,684,061 of NC_080544.1, read as the reverse complement.
CCTCTTCCGGATTCCTGTGCTCAAACGTGTGCTGGTCAGCTGGCCGTGCGCGCGGGGGCGGAAGACCCCGGAAGAGCAGCGGTCCATCGCGCATGTGCAAGCCAGCACCCAAACACCCAACAAACAGCTGACCATTGTGCATGTGTGCGATGTCAACCCGGAAGGTCGGGTTCTGGCTCGCGCATGCACAATGGACCAATGCTCTTCTGGGGTCTGCTGCCCCCGTGCGTGCGACGGCCAGCTGACTGGTGCACGTTTGAGCACAGGAACGCGGAAGAGGAACTGGCGAGGATGCGCATTCATCGCGGGATGGTTTCACATGCCGCTTCCGGCACGTGTGCCATAGGTTCGCCGACACTGGGGTAGTAGATCACCAGCATTCAGATTGATTGAATGAAGAGTTTTGTTTAGCAGTTTCCTTTGTGTATAGAGGTTTTTTTTTGTCTGTGTAATTTTGAGTCAGTCTCCTGGCAATTGCTTGGACAAGGCTGCGGGTTTTCTTGGCAAGCTCTTTAAGGAAGTGGTTTGCCATTGCATTGTTCCTACGGCTGAGAGAAAGGGACTGTCTCAAGGTCACCCAGCTGGTGTCATGCCTAAGGCAGGACTAGAACTCACAAGTCTCCCAGTGTATAGACGGATGCCTTAACTAGCTACACAAACTGGCTCTTACAGAGAGCTAATCTTTTTTTAATTACAGGGCAATAGATGGTTGCCTTTCCTCATTCTTTTCGGTAACCACCATCCCACTAGACCTCCTCCTGCGTTGCTAATTGCAAAAGCGTTTTATTTATTTATTACAGTGCATTCTTACATTTCTGCCCCAATGTAGGGATGTGTGTAAATCAGCTTTTCAACATATCAAGACCTGCTGGTGTCTTTTGACTGGGACATGGATAGCTAATCTGCAGGGTTTGATTTCTTTTTCTAAGGTGATTCACATCACCAGCTGTTGACTTAAGGTGGGAAATCACATTCACGCACGATTCTTTGACCAGGCAGAGCAATGCAGGCAGAAGCCAACTCCTACCCTCTGCCTTCAGCAGAGCTATTACCTTGTCCGATATTTCATTAAGTTTATAAGCATCTGCCTAATTATCTGTCTGAGCACCTCCCTCCTGTCATTGGGCATAATTGTTTTCTTGGGCCATTACTGTTAATGTTTTGCAGGTGATTTTCCTTAAATATTTTCCTTTACGAAGGAAAACTGCGTGGAACAAAAGGCAGTTGACTGCTGAAGCAGCAGAATAGGTAGGGCTTGCGTTCAAAATAAATTACTATTAGTTGAAAAACTTTCTGAATGCTTCTGACTTTTATGTATTCTGCTCCTTCACTCATGAATGCCAATAGCATTTTCTTCCATTTGTGAGCAGCAGCTTCAGCACCTCAAGAACAATATTAGACTATGATGGTTTGTGTAATATATAATGTATTCTATATAATTATTCAATGCATGAAAGATACAAAAAAATCATATACTATATACCAGGGGTCTCCAACAGCGGGCTGAGGAACTCTGGTAGTTGAAGTCCACAAGTCTTAAAGTTGCCAAGGTTGGAGACCCCTGCTATATACTGTATATTGAGGGTGACTTTGGTCCAGTCACTCTGTCTCAGGGTTGTTGTTATTATGGGCAAAATAGGAGTATCGAATACGTTCTCCACCTTGAGTTGTTTATAGAAATAATAAAGGAGGGATATAAACCAAACAAGTAAATAATTCACAGGATTAGGGGGGAAAGTTGTTTCTCTGTTTTTCTACCCTCCCTCACCCTCTGGCTTAACAATGAATATTATAAATATTGCCAGGAAAATTAGTTGCTTGTTCTGATGAAATACATGAAATTTGCCCCAGCTAAACTTTTGGCTTAAATTAGAATGAAATTGAGAATTGGCTCATTATATGCTTATCTTGAAGAAAGCAGATATGGATCATGATAAAATCTCCATGTATGAGGTAGTATTTTATATATTTTAATTTATATCTCTCCAGGAATTCAAGGCAAATTACATGGGCATCTTCCTTTACTTTATCCCTTTATCCCTTTCACTTTATCAAGGCCAATCCTCTTAGGTAGGTAGGGCTAATAGAGCCTGCCCAATGAATGAATGAATGAATGAATTCATAATTTATTTATTAATTAATTAAGCATCCCATTTTGTTTCAAAGCGGCTCACAGCAGTGATTTTTTTTCAATTTTGGCGACTCTGCTGGCTGGGGAATTCTGGGAGTTGAAGTCCATAGATCTTAAAGCTGCCAAGGTTTATTTTATTTTATTTATTTATTTATTTATTTATTTGTCATAACAATATATACAAGCGTTACATAAAAGGTTATAAATATATGAACGTATATATGAGGAGAAATGAGGTACTAAAAACGTGTATATACATAGGGAAAGAAACAGTAGGACAGGAACGGTAGGCACGTTTGTGCTCTTATGCACGCCCCTTTAGAGTCCTCTTAGGAAAGTGGTGAGGTCAACCGTGGACAGTTTTTGAGTGAAACCTTTGGGGTTATGAGAAGAAACCACAGAGTCAGGTAATGCATTCCAAGTATATACAATTCTGTTACAGAAATCGTGTTTTCTGCAATCTAAACTGGAACGGTTGACATTGAGTTTGAATCTGTTTGTAGCTCTTGTGATATTGTTATTGAAACTAAAAAAGTCATTGACAGGAAGGACATTACAACGGATGATTTTATATGCTAAACCCAGATCCAGTCGAAGGCGACGAAGTTCCAAGTTTTCTAGACCCAAGATATCAAGTCTGGTGGAATAAGGTATTTTATTAGTTTCAGAGGAATGGAGAATTCTTCTCGTAAAATACCTTTGGACACGCTCAACTGTGTTGATGTCAGATATATGGTAAGGGTTCCAGACAGGAGAGCAGTAATCAAGAATTGGCCTAACAAATGTTTTATATGCTCTGGTCAGTAGCATGGTGTTTTTTGAAAAGAAGCTACGTAAAATTAAGTTGACAACTCTTAGAGCCTTCTTAGCTATGTAGTTGCAGTGGGCTTTGGAACTTAAATCGTTAGATGTAAAAACTCCAAGGTCTTTGACAGGGTGGGGGTCATCTGCGAGGCAATGTCCATCAAGCATGTACTTTGTGATTGGGTTCTTTCTTCCAATGTGCAAGACTGAGCATTTACTGGTTGAAATTTGTAGTTGCCAAATTTTAGACCAGGCAGATAGATGATCAAGGTCCTTTTGAATTGTGGATGCATTGTCAGTGGTGTTGAAAAGTTTGACATCATCAGCAAAGAGAACACAGTTACTTGAAATATCAATACAAAGATCATTTATATATATTATAAAGAGAGTAGGTCCAAGAACGCTGCCTTGAGGAACACCACTCTTGACAGGAACAGGATTTGAAAGAGCATTACCAATTTTAACTATTTGTTGTCTGTTTGACAAAAAAGCAGATATCCAGTGGTGTAAGGGTCCTGAAATGCCATAGGATTTTAATTTTAGGAGAAGTTTATCATGTACTACTGAGTCAAAAGCTTTGCAGAAGTCTATGTATATTGCATCTATTGATTTACCTAGATCAAGATTAGTAGTCCATAGGTTTTTACAGTAGAGAAGTTGTAGATTGCATGATAATTTTTCCTGAAGCCAAATTGTTTATTTGAGAGAAGGTTGTGCATTTCTAAGTGTAAGGTAATGGATTGGTTGATGATGGATTCCATAACCTTGCAGGCGACGCAACATAGGGAGATAGGTCTATAATTATCAACTAAGCTGGGGTCGCCTTTTTTGAAAACTGGAATGACTGTGGCTAGCGACCAGAGACTGGGAAGGGAACTGGTTCTAAAGGCTATATTAAAGATTATACTTAGGGGTTCTGCTAGATTACTAGAGAGTTTTTTAAAAAAGTAAGCACAAAGACCATCAGGTCCAATGGATAGAGATGGCTTCAATTTACTTAGAGCTTTACCAACATTTTCTTCTGTAAAATCAACAATTGTTAAGTTGTCATGCTCATTGATTGTACAAATTTGGAATGTTGGATGAGTGCCATCACTGTTGACAAAAACTGATGCAAAGAATTTATTAAAGAGGTTTGCTCTAGATTCTTCAGCATTGTATTCATTGCCATCAGGATCTTTTAGAGGTGGCATCGTCTAGAGTTTTTAAGCTTGTTGTTGACAAAATTATAGAAGGCACGACTGGAATTTGTGCAGAAGATCCTCTTCTTGCTTGGTGTGGTAATTTGTGCATTCAGTTTTATTTGGTTGCATATAGTTCTGTAGCGTTTTTTAAAATTAGCTACATAGCCCTTTTTGTTTCTTTTCCAGAGGGATCTTTTTTTAGATTGAAGCTTTTTTATTGATATGGGTAGTTTGCTTTTCCTAATCTTGATGGTAGTTAGTGGTACATATAGTTCGATGACTCTGTTGATTTCGAGTAGAAAAACTCTATAGTGGTCTTCAGCAGTTATACAGGTTGAGAACAGATTTTGCCAGTCTAGAAATGAAAGATCATTGTTTATAGAGTCATAATTGGCTTTTTTGAAGTTGTAAATGGGAATGCTATTGATATGATGGTTAAAGTCACAACGTATATTAAGATGGAAGTCAATCATGCAATGATCACTGTTGGAAAAGGGTTCTCTTATTTGTAGTCCATAAATGGTATTGTTATTGTTGCAGAAGATGAGGTCAAGGCAGTTGTTTAGTCTTGTATTATTGGTTACAAGTTGTTCAAGACCTAGGTTAGTAACAGCGTTGTATATTGTTGTGTGGATTGGATCAGTTGTACTTTCGTTAGTTATCCAGTTGATGAGAGGTAAATTTAGGTCACCCAGGAAGATGAGTGGATATGGGCAAGAGGCAGCCCAAGTTAGTAATGAGGTTAAAATATTAGCATGAGTAATATCGTAGTCGGGGGCTCTGTAGCATAGAATGAATCGAAGTGCGGTATTAGATGATAGATCACATACAATAGTTTCAGGAAGAGAAAGTTTGTGGGCAACTTGTATGTTTTTTAGATTAAGTGACTTTTTATAGAAAATAGCCACTCCACCACCTCTTCGGTTTTCACGATCTGAACGGTGAACTTGATATTCTTTGTTTAAAATGATGGAATCAGGGATGGAAGAGATTAGCCATGTTTCGCAAATAAATATAATGTCAAATGTACCACTGTTTAGCAGGAGGATAAATTCAGGTAATTTGTTAAGAATACTTCTTGCATTCATCAATTTACATTTAAAATCTGTAGAAAGAGGTGTTAAAGAGGTAAGAGGCGTGCATACCTAGTTTTGAATGTTAGTTGGTTGAGGGATATGTATAACTGGTGGTTGTATTGGAGGTTGGATGGGTGGATGGAAGTTTTGGGTAGTGAGTGCTTGGATGTTGGGTACTAGACTGTTTGTTGATAAGGTTTGTTGGATGGATGGTTGAAAGGCTGGTTGGAAGGTTGGTTGGATGGATGAACGGATGGCTGGTTGAATAGTTTGTTGGATAGCTGTACGGATGGCTGGTTGAATGGTTTGTTCGATGGCTGATTGGATGACAGTTTCGATGGATGGTTGGCTGATGGGTACTTGATTGGTTGTTGGGATGGCTGGTTGGATGTTATGGGTGATGGGGGTTTGGTGGTGAATTTTGATTGAAGGATTTAATTTTAATGCAATTGGCACGGTAATCAATATATAGGTTTGATTCACCATTATCTTGTCTTCGTTTAAGCTCAGTGCGGAGTTCACGAGCGTATCCGCTGCAGGAAAGATAGATCAGGCGTGATCTAAGTTTACTGTAGGCAGGATTAGATTTAGCAATAGAGTTGATGGTATATATGAACTTCGTTTGCTGTTCTCGTTTATGCAGATGACTCTGCAGAATCTTGGTGCTATTGATCCGTCACTGTTTTTATATTCAGGACCATCTCTGGAGACTGAAATAATTTCATTTGGGGAGATGGATGATGAATTATAATTTCCAATTAAGTTTTGAATTTTGGTGATATCGGATTCATTTGTGTTATCTAGACCAAATAATATTGCATTATTTATTTTTTGGCCTCTCTCTAAGGCATCTCTAATTAGTTGGTCAGTAGTAAATTGTTGTTTAGGTAGGGTTGAAGGATCAGTATTATGTAAAGGTAGATGAGTTGGGAAGAGATTTAGATCAGTCGAGAAATCATTTTTTTGTGTTGTAATTTGTTTTATCAGATTGGTGAAGCTTTGTTCTATAACTGATAGGATTTTTTTTTCTAAGTTTTGTTCAATGGCTAGTATTCTTTTTTCTAGGTTTTGTTCAATAGCAAGTATTCTTTTTTCCAAGTTTAGTTCAATTGTAGCTATTATTCTTGCTTCTAAGTTTTTATCAGAGTTGGATTTTTTGGCTGGCATAGTGATAGATAGATAGATATATTTAATATATATAGGTTGAAAAATACTGGCTTACAGCATTACAAATATTTGAGGATGGACTTCAGTCTGGATCTTCCCAGACCTAGTCTAACATTTTAATCATTGCACCATTTCCGTGGACAATTAGTAAAGGAATATTTTTTTCTATTCATTCCATGCTCGTAGGGTTTTCACAGGTTTTCATTTGCCATGGTTGGTGAGGAAACAGATGCTTGTAGTTATTAGGAATTCCTTGTCTAATCCAGCAAGCCTCTTTTTAATAGGCTGGATGCAGACTTAGTAAATCTCTTGAAATCAAGGCAGAAGTGGGTTTCAGCAGGTTCTGAACAGTTCTGGAGAACCGGTAGGGGAAATTTTGAGAATTTTGAGTAGTTCGGAGAACCGGCAGTAAAAATTCTGACATCTATTCTCTGCCTCCCGAGTCCCAGCTGATTGGGAGAAAATGGGGATTTTGGAGTAACCTTTCCCTGGATTGGGGAGGGGATGGAGATTTTAAAGTATCCTTCCCCTGTCACGCCCACCAAGCCACACCAACAGAACCAGTATTAGAACTTTTTGAAACCCACCACTGAATCAAGGGACTTACTTTAATCAAGTATCATTGACTGATTAAGCCTATTTAAGTACATTGGATGGTTACGCTTGGATACTATTAGATGATCTGTGGATCAGTACCAATAGTACCTTATCGGATAGATCTTTAATGTTAAGTTTGCTTTAATTGATCAATGGTTTGTTGTACTGAGAGATACTTCATGGGATTAAAGTATAAAAAAAAATAAAGGCCTTATTTTAACTTACATCATATGTAATTTACATCATACTTACAACAATAATACCCCATCATATGTAGTATCAGACTACTTTGTATCCTTTGAAGATAATACATATTCCATCCATGACATTTTTAGTCTGATCAGTTGTCCAAATGATACTGTTTACTTCTATCCATTTGGTAAATGGAAGACCACACCTGCAGTATATGTTGGTATATTTGTGGGATTTAGGAGATGGCTGAACGGGGATACTGTACTGAGACTCTCTCCAGCTGTTGCATCAGAAGTCTGTGGGGTCCTTGGTTGTTTTCTTGCAGATGTTTCATTACCAAACTAGATAACATCATCAGTGCTAATAGCGAGTGAAGTTTGCTCTCATTTTATACACTAGAGACTTGTTGAACTGAAGAAGCTTCTTGGATGAGAAGTAAAATGTCTTTATGGAAGGAAGGAAGGATGGATGGATGGAAGGAAGGAAGGAAGGAAAGAAGGAAGGAAGGAAGGAAGGAAGGAAGGAAGGAAGGAAGGAAGGAAGGAAGGAAGGAAGGAAGGAAGGAAGGAAGGAAGGAAGGAAGGAAGGAAGGAAGGAAGGAGTGATATGACTGCAATTTATTTAGCTTGAGTGAAACACACACACACACACACACATATTGTCATCATTTGAGACTTTCAAGAAGATATTGGACTGCCATTTGTCAGAAACGGTGTGTAAGGTCTCCTGCTTTAAAAAAAAAATCAGAAAGTCCAGTTGCCCTTAACATAAAAGCACCCTTGGGACAACCATGACCTGGATGAATGAGAAACCCCATAGACCAGCTGGCTGAGGAACTCTAGGAGTTGAAGTCCACAAGTCTTAAAGTTACCAAGGTTGGAGACCCCTGGCATAGACAGTATCTTCTGTTGTCATCAGAAGTCCCTCTGCACAGACTCCTTTTCCTGCATTTTGTTTGCAACTCCTTGACTACCCAAGGTTCTCTGGTAAGATATACAGTAGAAATAGAGCATGGGACGCGTTCTATTTTTTTGTCCTCAGTAGAGATCCAGTTCAGAGATGTTATGGGCTGTCAGCTGTTAAGCGAAGTGGGAGTTGAATACAGCAAGTATACTTTTTCTGGTGGATTGGACAGCCGTTTGTCTGGAATGGTATAGGGCAGCGGTTCTCAACCTGTGGGTCGGGACCCCATTGGGGGTCGAATGACGATTTGCCAGGGGTCGCCTAAGATGATCGGAAATATGGGAAGTATACTTGCGAGTCGAAGAATCGCTCTCCAATGGTTGACTCCACAAGCCAGCTGCAGGCTTTTCAAATCGCTAGCCGAATTCGGCTTCAGGCGCGATGAATTAAAAAAGAGAGAAATCTTTGCTCTGATGTTTCCTTCTCAAGCCAGCTGCAATCACTCCCAATCGCTAGCCTAATCTGGCTTCAGGCGCGATAAACTTAATAGGGGAGGAGTCTCCGCTTTAATGCCTCCGTCCTCAAGGCAATCGCAAGCAGTTCAGATCGCTAGCCAATATGGCTTCAGGCGCGATAAATTCAAAACGAAAATAATTTTACGGGTGGGGTCGCCACATCATGGGGAATTGTATTAAAGGGGTCGCAGCACTATAAAGGTTGAGAACCACTGGTATAGGGTCTCCTGCTTGAGCAGAGGTTGGACTAGAAGACCTCCAAAGTCCCTTCCAACTTTTTTATTCTGTATTCTGTATAACTATGGCAAAACCTAAGTGTTTTTCTGGTGAGACCAGTCTATCAGTGCAACCTGGTCTACTCCCAAATATGGGATGGAGCGTATTGCTTCCGCTTTCGCCTTTCAGCCCCAATCTAGGAGCCTTTGCAGGCAGTCACTTCCACGACAAACTATTTTGTGTTAAATTTAAATTTGCCGACAAAGAAATAAAGGGAGGCTAGTATAGCTATTTCAAGCTTTATAGCTCTCATCAGCTAGCCATACCCTTCTGGGATTTGAATCCCAGAAGGGTATGGCTAGCTGATGAGAGCTAAAAAGCTTGAAATAGCTATACTAGTCTCCTTTTATTTCTTTGTCGGTAAATTTACATTTATGGCAAAACTTGTTTGCAAGTAATCTGAAAAGAATGGAAGGCATTTATCACACCTCAGTATTTGGAGATACTGGTCACCCCTTTCTGAGCAAAGCATTGTAGATCAAAACTCATTAAAGAAAATGGATTATCATGCAGTACAAACTATTGTGAAAATGTCCTTCATGCTGACTCACTTATTATTAATTGCCTTAATATGATTCTTTTCATTTTGTGTCCCCAGAGCAGACTCTGTTAGATTTTATATAATCTTTGACACTGGAAGAATTTAAATGTGGGATTACCAACATTAATACCTTCTAGGTTTTCAACTAGAGGGTTTAAATCCATTTGCTATAGACTAACTTTATTAATTCTCCTAATAGTTTTCCATCTTTCATTGCTTCGGTTTCACAATATAAGTGAACAATTTAAAATTTTATTGTAAGTATAGCTAGAGGAGTATTAAGGTCTTGGACTAACCCTATATGGACAACCATATTGCTCAATAAAAATATTCTTATATTTCCCAAGTGGTAAAAGTGAAAGTATGTCACTGAATATTCCTAAGAATAAACTAATTTTAATTTTATACATTAAGGTTAAATAAATACTTGGCTGGCAGTACACCTTTCCTGTCTCCAGAATAACAGAGTTGGAAGGGACCTTGGAGGTCTTCTAGTCCAACCCCTGCTCAGGCAGGAAATACCACTTCAGACGAATGGTTGTCCAGTCTCTTCTTAAAAGCCTCCAGTGTTGAAGCACCCACAACTTCTGAAGGCAAGCCATTCCACTGGTTAACTGTTCTCACTGTCTGTAAATTTCTCCTTAGTTCTAGGTTTTAATTCCCACTAAGAAGAGAAGGAGCCATATTCTGAATTTTGAAGTCTCTCCAATCCTACTGAGATCAGAAAACGAACGCTTCCCTCTTCAATTGCTTCAGTTAGTTTTTATAGGGTTAATTCAAACTATTCTGCAGATTAGAAGTGATCCGCTGAAAAATATTTGAGAAAGTAAGTTAAATAATAGGGTTGACTGATAGCTCAACAGATGACATTCCTAATTCAATACGCAGAGAAAAATTTAATATGTAACACGTCCCAAAAATTCTCTTACAAATTTGGATTGAACAATTTTCGACATCCAGGTTAGATGCATATTAGGTAATCCTTTTAACTTATATTTCAGGAGGAGGAAGAGACAGATTTGGGAGATAGAAGGAAGGGTAAGTCTCTGAACCTTCCAAAGGACGTGGTTACTTTACAGATTAACAGAGTTGGAAGGGACCTTGTAGGTCAACTAGTCCAGGGGTTTCCAACCTTGGCAACTTTAAGACTTGTGGACTTCAACTCTGGAAGTTGAAGTCCACAAGTCTTAAAGTTGTCAAGGTTGGAGAACCCTGATTTAGTCCATCCCCACTGCCCAAGCAGGAGACCCTACACCATTTCTGACAAATGGCAGTTCAATATCTTCTTGAAAGTCTCAAGTGATGAAGCTCCCTTTCATAATATGAATGTGTGTGTGTGTGTGTGTATTTGTGTGTTTCACTCAAGCTAAATAAATTGCAGTCATATCATCCTTCCTTCCTTCCTTCCTTCCTTCCTTCCTTCCTTCCTTCCTTCCTTCCTTCCTTCCTTCCTTCCTTCCTTCCTTCTTTCCTTCCCTCCCTCCCTCCCTCCCTTAAATAATTCAAGAAGGATGATCACTTTTGCTTTCTAAATGCTTTGAACTTTCATAAATCTTAATTTCAACCTATTTCCAATCAAGCCAAGTCTTAAATTTATTAAGATAAATGGAATTTATAGCCCAGTAAACATATGAAAGATTCTATACACTAAAAAAAAAAGATATTTTTAAAATCAAATTAATAATACCACTGTCGAATTCTGTGATCAGAATCACGAGAAAATGGCATTGGTACAAATTAGTACTTTTTTTTTTCTTTCAGTATCTTATTTGGAAGGGAGGGGAAAAGGACATTGATTTACACTTTTTTTTCTTCAAAAATCATGAATTTGTCTAAAATGACTATTTCCTACCGGGAACCTGAATAGCGTCCTTCCCTTCAATAGACAGTAAATCAAAAGGCTAGAGAAATAGACAGACAGACATCATTCTATGAAATCTCATCTCAGTTGTTCTTGAGAATGGTTTAACTCTAATGGTTTAGATTTCATTAGAAAACTAAGAACTAGGGAAATCTTTTGTAGTATGCAAATAAAAGAACATGAATTTGATAATACTGTGCTAAAGCTAATACAGTCAACGTAGCCGTACCGTTGCAGACTTTATGCTGCATGTATTAAATTAAATTTAAAACAATTAGATTTGTTATGGCCATCCATTACTGAAGGCTCTGGACAGCTTACAAAATCCAGTAAAAAGAAGCAATATTTTTTTTTAAAAAAAAAAACAGTTTAAACCCACATAAAAAGGCAGCCTGGATTAAAACAACTACAGTAGAACTTCTGGTCATCACCATAATTCGGTTCAGAACTTTGGTTGCAAACCAATTTGGTTATGACCCAAACCTAATTTTGGAAATTTGGTGCTTACAAAAAAAAAAAATGGTGCAGAGGGGGAAATTGGCCGATAAGAAGGCTGCTGGGGAGGCTGCATGCCACTACATGTTTACTGGACCCGTGCCCCTCCTGGCTGGTGCTGGCCACACAGGAGGTGACACAAGGCTGGCTCCAGGGGATTATAAATGCTTCTTTGATGGAGGGGATCTTCCCCGCCGCCTTGAAAGAGGCGGTGGTGAGACCCCTCCTCAAGAAGCCTTCCCTGGACCCAGCTATTTTGGGTAATTACCGTCCAGTCTCCAACCTTCGCTTTATTGCGAAGGTTGTAGAGAGTGTGGTGGCGTGGCAGTTTCCTCAGTACCTGGAGGAAGCTGTCTATCTAGACCCGTTCCAGTCCGGCTTCCGGCCCGGGCACAGCACGGAGACAGCTTTGGTCGCGTTGGTGGATGACCTCTGGAGGGCCAGGGACAGGGGTTGCTCCTCTGCCTTGGTCCTGTTAGATCTCTCATCGGCTTTTGATACCATCGACCATGGTATCTTGCTGCGCCGGTTGGAGGGGTTGGGAGTGGGAGGCACCGTTTATCGGTGGTTCTCCTCCTACCTCTCTGACCGGTCGCAGACGGTGTTGACAGGAGGGCAGAGATCGACCGCGAGGCACCTCACTTGTGGGGTGCCGCAGGGGTCGATTCTCTCGCCTCTCCTGTTCAACATCTATATGAAGCCGTTGGGCGAGGTCATCAGTGGCTTTGGGGTGAGTTATCATCTGTACGCTGATGATACTCAGCTGTACTTCTCCACCCCAGGCCACCCCAGCGAAGCTGTCGAAGTGCTGTCCCGTTGTTTGGAGGCCGTACGGGTCTGGATGGGGAGAAACAGACTCAGACTCAATCCATCCAAGACGGAGTGGCTGTGGATGCCGGCATCTCGGTACAGTCAGCTGCACCCGCAGCTGACTGTTGGGGGTGAGTCATTGGCCCCGACGGAAGGGGTGCGCAACCTGGGCGTTCTCCTGGATGGACGGCTGTCGTTTGAAGACCATGTGGCGGCCGTCTCCAGGAGAGCTTTTTACCAGGTCCGCCTGGTGCGCCAGTTGCGCCCCTTTCTGGACCGGGATGCCTTATGCACGGTCACTCATGCTCTCGTCACTTCTCGCCTGGATTATTGCAATGCTCTCTACATGGGGCTACCCCTGAGGTGCACCCGGAGACTTCAGCTAGTCCAGAATGCAGCTGCGCGGGTGATTGAGGGAGCACCACGTTGCTCCCGGGTAACACCACTCCTGCGCAGTCTGCACTGGCTACCTGTGGTCTTTCGGGTGCGCTTCAAGGTTTTGGTTACCACCTTTAAAGCGCTCCATGGCTTAGGGCCCGGGTACTTACGGGACCGCCTGCTGTTACCTTATGCCTCCCATCGACCCGTACGCTCTCACAGAGAGGGTCTTCTCAGGGTGCCGTCCGCCAAGCAGTGTCGGCTGGCGGCCCCCAGGGGAAGAGCCTTCTCTGTTGGAGCTCCTACTCTCTGGAACGACCTTCCCCCTGGTTTGCACCAAATATCTGACCTTCGGACCTTTCGTCGGGAATTAAAAACTTATTTATTCATCCAAGCGGGACTGGACTGATTTTTTAGATTTTTTAAATTTCTAAATTTTAAATTTTAAATTTTTAAATTTTCTGTAATTTTATATGGGGTATTTTAGGTTGGTCAATTTGACGGTTTTAATTCGGCCACTATTGAATAGGTATTTTAAATTGATTTTTAACTTTGTATATTTATTGTTTTTATCTTGGCTGTACACCGCCCTGAGTCCTTCGGGAGAAGGGCGGTATAAAAGTTTAATAAATAAATAAATAAATAAATAATAATGATGATGATGATGATGATGATGATGATGATGATGATGATGTGGATTTTTTAGTCAGAATCTGATTTGGTCGTGGTCAGAAGCGTTCATGACCAGAGGTTCTACTGTTGATGACAGGGGCCCCACCAACACAAACAGCCCATTCTCTGGAACACAGCCAGATCTGAAGGGTTCTCTAGAACTGGGGTCTCCAACTTTGGCAATTTTAAGACTTGTGGACTTTAACTTTGGGAGTTGAAGTCCACAAGTCTTAAAGTTGCCAAGGTTGGAGACCCCTGCTCTAGAATGCTAGGAGAGAAGGCACCATCATTGTCTCATCGTCCCCTATTTCAGAGGGTGGGAGTTCCACTGCTGCTATATAGCAAGCATGGAATCACAATAAATAAGAATTGTGTAAGAGAGCTGCTGTACCAGAAAAGGTCATAGCAAGTTGGCCCATTGAAAAAAACACTCTGCTGGTGTCTGTCAGCCAATGCTAAATTCCCAATCCTTTTCTTGCAGGCGTTACACGGATTTTTAGATGGCCCCAATGCTCTCAATCAGGGGTGAAATGTAAAATTTGTTACTACCTATTCTGTGGGCGTGGCTTGGTAGGGGTAGTTAATGTGACTGGGTGGGCGTGGCCAACTTTTTTTTTTAACTTTTAAAAGCATTTTTTCTACAACCTCTTTGGCCGAAGAGATTGTAAAAAAATGCCTTTAAAAGCCTGTGATGGTCAGGCAACTCAGCTGGGATCGCCAAAGGAAAAAAAGCATTTAAAGGGTTCTGACAATCCCAGCTGAGTTGCCTGATCGCCAGAACCTTTTAAAAGCATTTTTTTAACAACCTCTTCAGCTGAGGTTATTTATTTACATAGATAAATGTTCTGGCCATGTCTACCCACGGGCCTGCCAAGTCTCTGGAGATAATGAGGAAATTATAGATAAGGCCAAAGTTACTCATGAATATATTCTTCCCTTCATTGATACAGTTTGCCCGCGCAAATTCACTGCTTTGTCCAAGACAAAAAGCCAGGAAGTCCCGCCTACTGCTTTTATAGCCTCTGTAGATGTCACTGCATGACTCATCATTCTTTGGCTTTGTCCCAACACCTCTGCTGCGCGCACCGGTCACGTCTGCGCAGTCTTGCATCAAGCTAAAACTGTTCTTGGGGTGTTGCCAAATCAGAAGAAGGCCTGGGAGAATCAGGCCTTGCCAGCCCCTCCTCCTCCCTTTGGTGGGTGCCAGGGAGGGAGAGGGCCCAGGAGAAGCAGGCCTTGCCAGGTCTTCTCCCTCACTTTCTGAATCATCCGAGTCCAGGAGTCCGAGTCCAGGAACCTGGGTCACAACAGATGTCTACTATGCTGTATGACATACTGAGCTGGGGAGCCAAGTCCTTAGGCCAAATGAGATTCATCCCCCCCCCAATAAATTGAATTAGAAGTTACTGTTTAGCAGTGATTGGGATAATGATCTTAGATAACTTGGACTCTTCTCAGTTAAATGTCCTGAGGATAATTCAGTCTATTGACTTTTGAATTATTGAAAGGCTATGGGGACTCATTTTCTTTCCCTTTAAATATTTTTTATAGTGCATGAGTCATCTTAACCCATTTGCTGTAGCCGAAATTCGATAGATGAATGTTTCTAAGTGTCAATAATCAGTGAACAAACAAGGGCCTAAAGATTCCTACTATCTAATGGAGAAATCTTCCATGGTAAAACAAAAGCAATTTAAGATTCCCTCGCTTAAATATTCATTACTTAGAATTAATTTATTGATTGAGAATGCTTGCACGAAGGTGTTTTTTTTTCTTTTTGTACCTCCATTTTTTAAAGCAGAAATGGATTTTTCTCCCCTTTGCACATTCCCTCTTTCTTCTAACATAATTTATGTGAATAACTTGTTTCTTTCTGTATTTGAAGGAACTAATGGTATGTCAAATTATTTTAGAAAATTCTAAGATCAATATTATGCTTAACTGTTTGACTTCTGTTGGAAGAAATATCCATCTGGGTTCAGTTCCAAGTGGGGACAAAGACACTGGAAACATGGAGGCTGCTTGGAAAGATGGTTTAATGGTGGTCAGGATCACATGGCTTGAGTTCCTGAACAGAAAAGGGCTGAGATCCTGTGTGCTCCCTGGTTTTATGATTTTTCTGAGCTTTGACCTTTCTGGGGCACAGGAAGAGTATCCTGATTGGTTGTCAGACTCCCAGGGGGTGGGGGTCTTAGCTAGCCTTGCTGGCTGTCTCTCAAGCTTGCTTGAGCCTTGCCATGTGGTGAGTTTCAGTTGTATTGTGTTGCAAATCATGGGGGGATTGAGTGAGCTTGGTTGAAGCCTTAATTGCCCATTGACAAAGGTGGGGAGAATGAGTGAGCTTAGCTGAGGCTTTTAATGGCCCATTGACAAAGGTGGGGGGGAGTCAGGAAGTTGCAGGGAGCTCCTTTGTCTTTAAAACATGTTTCTCCATTTCTCATCCAGGGAAATATATTTTGCCTTTTTAAATATTTTCTAAAATATTTCATTCTTCTAGGAGGGGGGTGGGTGCTAAATTCCTACAATCCCTACTTTTTTTTTTTTTTCAAAACGTGAGTTTTGAAACATGCTCTTGGCAAAAATTAAAATTGATCAAATCAGTGGGTGCTTTTAATTTTCCTGATGCAAAGGAAGCCATTGATAGAGACAACAGAAAAAAAGATTCCTTCAGTGGCTCCCAAAAGCTTTCAACCATGAAGGTCTAGCAGCCAGGGGAAAAGTTCTGGTAAGAATTTTACAGTATCCAATTTTCTATGCCAATTAATTTCAGCTGTTAGATATCACTTTCTGAGAGCTTCCAGTCAGGTCAAGCAAGCACACATCCCAAAAGTTTCACAGCCATGGTTTTCCTTTAAATTACAGGCTGCCCATTTCCAAGGGTTGGTTACTAAACCTGCCCTAGCTCTTACTTTATCCAAGATTTTTTTTCCAGTCCAAATTGAGGTTAATCAGTGTGCAATCCAGGCTTTTTCCTTTCTTCTTTTTAAAAAAAAATTACACACAATGAGCCCTGGGACTTCTACTCATGAGACCACCAGTGCAACATATCTTGCTTTACTGGGCAACTGGGCAGCATCATTTGTGAGTCATAGTCAGGGCTTGGGTTTTGGATATCACTTTTTCTGCTATCTCTTCGAGAGAGGAATTGCCTGAGGGGGATGCCCCTCCCCCATGGAATTAGCAGGGAGATCTGACTCCTTGGGCTTTTAGTGCCACAGAGCAAAAATCAACCTAAAAGTCTTGTGTGGAGGTAAGTGAAGGGAATAGACTAATTCTGAATGGTGTGTCTCTCTGTGTGTGCCTGTGTATGCAGCTACTTTTACAATACAGGCAATACAAACATTTTGGACATATTTCCCTCCCACCAGACAAAAATCTGTTCAGAACTTGCTGTGGTAGCCACTCAAATACAATCCTTACATGAGTACTTTAGACTGATTACAATGTAAATGAGACAAGAAAGAAAACCTTACAATGAATTTCCACCCTCCCCCATAGTCTTTCCAGTTGTCTTCTGGGAATTGAAAAGAGTCTTTTAGTCTTTACTTGTACATCTCAGGGTCCTTTTTTTTCATGTCTGCTGGGTAGCATGCTTGGTAATAAGGCTGGTTAGTCAGGCTTGGAAGGTCTGCTCCAATCTGGTTGCTGTGATGACTTTCAGTGGGGGCTGGATTCAAACTCAATTCCTGGCTCCAACAAATGGAAGGTCTCCTCTGGAGGCAGCATCTGGAACCATGTGCTCTGCTTCCACAGTTGCAGAGTCATCTTTTCAGGGCTGAAAGACATTAGAACAGGATCTCCTCCCCACTTTTGTGGGTAATCTTCTCAGGAAAGGCATTGTAACAGGATTAAAGGGGGGGGGTAGATATCTTGCAGGCAGAGTTTGAAAAGAAACAACACATCAATATTGCAGTTACTAAAAGGTAATGCAGTTTAAACAAAATGGAGACACAACTGATGAGAAAGAAAAAACTTCACATACTTCAGGAAGAGGATGAACAGGTAAAATCATTTAAATACACAGTAAATGCAAGACTGAATTTTTTTTTCTCTTGTAAGTGAACTTAAAACATTTCCTCATAAACTTCTCTTGTAAGTGAACTTAAAATGTTTCCTCATAAACTTATCTTGTAAGTGAACTTAAAATGTTTCCTTATAAACTTGAGTTGTTACTTTAAGATAAAGAGGAGAAAAAAGCAGAAATGAAAAGTTCTGTACCCTATTCCCGGTGGCCACACGAAAATAGGGCAAAGGCTTTCTTTCTTTTCTCTCTCTCTCTCTTTTCCCTATTTTATTGCTTCAACCTTTTGTTTTTGTTTTTCCCTAACAATTTAAAATTCTTGTCTCTAGAGATCAGATACATTTTACAGTTACAATTACTTCAAGGGCCCACAAAGACAGACATACACACATAAAAACAAGGAGGACAGAGAGGAAAACAAAACTCTGAGATTTACACACACTGATCATTCCCGCCATAAATCTCAGTTAAATTAGGGAAGGCACAAATCTTAACAGACAGACCACGTGGTTCCATAGAAGACAGAGAAAGAGACAAACAAACAAACAAACAAAACAAAAACCCAAACATTCCTATTTATATATTTCCCTTTTCTTTTAAGTACCTTTATTTAGCCAAATTTGTTTCCTATTCTCATCTTTATTACACAATTTCCTCAATTTCTTTTTCCGCATACCAGGTAAAACTGGCAGCCTCCGGGCACTCCAGGCCCCCAGCAGGTTTTCCAGGGGATTTCCCTCCACCCTCGAGCTACTGCTTCCCATGTTTCCCTCTCCGATGTGAGGTTTTATTTTTCACTTTGGCTTAGCCGGGTGGATCCTCCTACAGTTTTCAGAAAAAAAAGTTCTGGGAAGGACTTCGACTCCCTTCTGTCGAAGTATGAGCACCTTCCTGTTAAGGGAGCTTCCGTTTTGGATCAAAAAAGGTGATCCCAGAGGACCTACTGCCCTGCCAGTAGGTACGAGCACCTCCTCAACACTGCTTCCTGCTTCCTTTTTCGCATACCAGGCAAAGCTGGCAGCCTCCGGGCATCCAGGGCCCCAAGCAGATTTCCTGCTTCCTTTTTTTTCTCCTTTTCTCCTTTTTTACTCTCTTAATTGCTTCATTCACACTTACTTTCCTCTCGCTCGGCTTCCGTTCCCAATAAACACAAAGTTCCACGTTTGGCTTCCCCCCCTTGCTTTCTCTATCCTACCGGTCACGGCTCGGTGGAGCTAGCAGTAGGCAGAGGTGCGGCTAGAGGTTGCTCAAAGAGGTGGAATCAGACTGTTTCCTTAGGTGGAATCCCACACACACACTTCTTCCTTCCCTAACAGAAGGTCCTGTGCTCTGGCAAAAACCCCCATGCTCTCCAGACTTTTGGTCTTTCTGCGGTTAGGAAATGCACAGAGAATGCAAGATCCAGCTGTGATTGGGAGAAGGGCTCTCTCATTCACACACATGCATGCATACACATATTTCCCATGCTTTTCCATGCTTTAAAATTAAAATTTAGAGGTACTCACCTTCTTTCCAAGCAGTCTTTGAGCTCAACACTCAAAACCCCTTTAAAACCTAGTTCCAAATGGCCAAGGTCCAGGAAAACTTACCCACAGACTCAATGGGTCTGCTGCTAGCAAGGGAGGCTTACCTGGGCCAGGTCCATTGGTTAGGTTAGCTTGGAGTCCCATCTGGGTCGCCAATTGTTGGAAGAAATATCCATCTGGGTTCAGTTCCAAGTGGGGACAAAGACACTGGAAACATGGAGGCTGCTTGGAAAGATGGTTTAATGGTGGTCAGGATCACATGGCTTGAGTTCCTGAACAGAAAAGGGCTGAGATCCTGTGTGCTCCCTGGTTTTATGATTTTCTGAGCTTTGACCTTTCTGGGGCACAGGAAGAGTATCCTGATTGGTTGTCAGACTCCCAGGGGGTGGGGGTCTTAGCTAGCCTTGCTGGCTGTCTCTCAAGCTTGCTTGAGCCTTGCCATGTGGTGAGTTTCAGTTGTATTGTGTTGCAAATCATGGGGGGATTGAGTGAGCTTGGTTGAAGCCTTAATTGCCCATTGACAAAGGTGGGGAGAATGAGTGAGCTTAGCTGAGGCTTTTAATGGCCCATTGACAAAGGTGGGAGGGGGAGTCAGGAAGTTGCAGGGAGCTCCTTTGTCTTTAAAACATGTTTCTCCATTTCTCATCCAGGGAAATATATTTTGCCTTTTTAAATATTTTCTAAAATATTTCATTCTTCTAGGAGGGGGGTGGGTGCTAAATTCCTACACTTCACCACAAAAGTTTTATGAAATATCCAGACAGAGACACTATTTATATTTACTTCAAGTAAGTGGAAATTATACCTACCTTCCCCTCACTAAGACTTGTCAACATGATTTGCCAAGGAAACCTTTTAAGGAGATTGCATTATATTATATAGAAAATGGTTCATTGTTTCTTGGCAGAAATGTGTGGGACGGATGCCCATGAACTCCTAGGAGTAAATTATCATGGAGAAGAAATGAAAACAATATCAGTTCTGTTACGGCATGACAATAAAAACGCCTTAGTTCATAATCCTGACGGATACGGAGAGCCGGTGGCTCAAAGCTTAGTCTTGATCCCAGTGAAGCATGGTAAATGCATGCAAGCTCTATAAAAAGTAAACAACAACAACAACAACAACAACAACAACAACAACAGGGCAATGTGAACATTAACTGCAAACATTTGGCTGATTTCCAAACTTTATCATATGGAAAAGTTAAATTTGGAGTGTGAAATTGAATGGCATGGTAAACAGCATAGTTCTTCCATAATAGCTGAAGAACACAAAAGACTGATCAGGTGCCTGTGCGAAATTCTGAACTAAAAGAGATTGTTTGATGTCTGCAAAGTATTAGGTCCCCTAGGGACTGATGAATGCAGTTAAAAAGGGCAATTCCTGCCTACTTTAAATATGTGATAAACTTGCAAAAACATCCAGAAGTGTATAACGCTCCAGCGTCATCTTTTAAGGGCTTAACTCTTTGTCAATAGAAATGCATGAAAAAGCAACTCAGTGTGAGAATGGGAAATAACAGTAGTTATTTAGCACTTAACCTGACATGTGAAATTTGGCTTTGAAGTGTTCGGCCCTGAACTTGTGGAAATGAGGTAAATGTGTTCAAAATAATTTGCTATTCAAACTTCTTGTGACTTGGTTCTAATTTTTGTTATTTGATGTTGATATTTTGTTTAGCTTCTTAAAATCAGTAAGATTCTTTTGGTCTCTTTCTCAATATCTTAACTGATATTTACTTGATGGTGTTTGTACACTAATATATCATTGGGGTCTTGCTCTTATAGTGGGGCCTTCTACTACTGTCTTCCCCTCTGCAACCTCCTGTATTTTTATCTTGAGCAAGATGAAGGTACTGTCAAACTCGTGGCCTCTGGGCTGGATGCGTCACGCGCTAGCCACGCCCACCCCCATTTTAGCAAAGGGGGAAAAAGTTGTGATACGTCACACGATAACAACGTGTCATCGTGAGTTTGACATCCCTGATCATCTCTGATCAGGGATACAGGGGTCTCCAAACTTGGCAACTTTAAGACTTGTGGACTGCAACTCCCAGAACTCCTCAGCCAGCTTTGCTTTGCTGAGCTTTGAGCTTTGCTGGCTGAGGAATTCTGGGAGTTGAAGTCCACAAGTCTTAAAGTAGCCAAGGTTGGAAACCCCTGATCTAGACAGACATTTTTCAATCCTAGCAATTTAAAGATATGTGGACTTCAATTCCCAGAATTCTCAATCCAGCTGCTGATTGGGGAATTCTGGGATTTGTGACGTCCATGCAAGATATCTGAAGAGTCAAAGAAAGACACAAACAATTGGAAATGAAGACAAGGGGAAAATTGGGATACAGTTTAAGTTTCTCAGCATCTATGACAAAAAATTACAATGAAAAACTGCAGAAAAAAGTACTTAGGTCCATATGTCTATGAAATTACATTTCCCAGCCTAAAAAAAGATGGTATTTTTAAACAGAAATGTGCTAGAGGAGGTTAGAAGGCAAAAACCTTCAACTGTAGTTGATTAAGGTTTTGTCAACTTCAGGCAGCAGGTGCTGGAAAGTCCTAATCAACTAATTAAGGTCACAGAGCTGAGCTTGTTAACTTGTGATGAGCACTTATGAGGAAAGCCGGAGACAAACTGCTCAGGAAAGATACTAAAAAGCCAGATATTTGATTCTATGACTATCAGGTAGAGGACATGAAGACAAAAAGGACATGTTCTTCATATTCATCAGCATCTGTTCTGGAAGATACTTTAACCTTCTAAAACCAGTTTTGAAGACGGGGAGGAGAAAATTTATAGCTCCAGTGTTGCTGATGAACAAACTCCCATCTGAAGGTATAGGAATAAAATTATTCCTAGTTTTCAGTCTTCTTTAGTATCTAAAAGACCTGTAAATCTCATTGAATAGAAACATTGCTTAAATGAGAAGTGAGAAATTTACGTGAAGCAGTTAGAAATTTCAGAACTCATCTCCAAAGAAGTAAAATTTAAATGTTTGACAATAATTAAGTAAATCAATCAATCAATCCATGATTAGATTTTGATGCAACATTTGCAAGGTGTACTTATGCTTACAAATGCATATGTATTGAATTGCTGAATCTGATCTAGGCAGTTTCTCTATTATTTATTTATTTATTTATTTATTTATTTATTCGTTCATTCATTCATTCATTCATTCATTCATTCATTCAATTTATATACCGCCCTTCTCCCGAAGGACTCAGGGCAGTTTACAGCCAAATAAAAACAGAGTGGCTCAGACTGGTAAGACAGTCTGTTATTAACAGCAGCTGCTTGCAATTACTGCAGGTTCAAGCCCCACTAGGCCCAAGGTTGACTTAGCCTTCCATCCTTTATAAGGTAGGTAAAATAAGGACACAGATTGTTGGGGGCAATAAGTTGAATTTGTATATAATATACAAATGGATGAAGACTATTGCTTGACATAGTGTAAGCCGCCCTGAGTCTTCGGAGAAGGGCGGGATATAAATGCAAAAAATTTTTTTTTTTACAAAAATAGCCTATTTGGGAAGATAGGCTGTGCCATAGGCTTGGAACATGTGGGTGACCAGTGCTAGCTCCTGATTTATCTGTTTCTTTACTTGCTGAGTAGAAAGCCTGTGGTGCTTTGACTTTAATGACTCTGATGTTGTTATTAGCTTATGGCACTGTTATAATAGCCAGGAGACCACAATGCTATTGCAGAGTAATAGTTTGATTTGCTAAGCCACCGGCCCTGTTATAGGACACGCTTATGCACTTCCCAAGGTGCGTGACAGAAGGGTGCGTGAAGGGTGAGCTAGCTTCGCACTAGAAAGTCAAGACGCTTTTCCTGCAGCAGCATCCAAAGCCCCCTCCCTTCCCCGAGCTGTCTCGTGAGTGAATGCCGCAACTGGAATTTGACTGCCTGCACAGAGCACCAGCTTGTCTCCCCACCAAAGTGGTACCTATCTATCTACTTGCATAGAACATGTTTTCCAACTGTTAGGTGGACGGAAGCTGAGATGAGTGACAGGAGTCACCTGCCATGCAAAACTAGGGTTCAAACCACTGGAGCTGAGACCATCTCCAGTATTACTAAGCCACCACACTCTTGGTGGTGGTATTAAAATTTAATGCTCTATTATGTTTTGTATTCTGTATTTTTAAATTACTTTAAGGGGCTTTGAGTGCTTAGATCAGTGGTCACCAACTGGTAGTCTGTGGACCACTGGCAGTCAGCGAGAAAATTTTGGTGGTCCCCAGAAAAATTATTTGCATTTTTTTATATTGCATTAAATCAGGGGTCCTCAAATTATGGTCCCTGCACTGGATACATGCAATGAACACTTGTGTTGCTTCAGAGAGCCTCCCCTTCAGGGTCTTTTTGCATCGGTCGGATGGGGGGGCAGAAATTCCAACTTGGGGTCTGCTTTAGCCTACTGATGCGGGGCTTTGGGCGAAGTCTGGAAGGAAGTGCTGCTGGTGGCAATGAGCTGGGAGGGCCTTATTCCAGTGGAACTGCACCATGGCCTGGAACTGGCTGGCCATCTCAGCCCGCTGAGCCTCCAGGCATTGGCACCTGGTCTTGCATTCCCGCAGGTCTTCCCTCTGCTTGGAAAGCCTATGCTCCTAGTCCTCAATGAGGTGCTTCTGCTAAGCCTCCTTCTCGTCAGATCCAATTTGAACTGAGATGTTTTGCCAACTCTTTCTCATGGTGGCTGCTTAGCTCCAACAACTGTTTCCTGTTGGGGCCCTAAGGAGCCCGGGCAGGCAGGGGAGGAGTGGGTAGGAGGGGAGTGGCGAGTAGAGGCTGGTGAGGTGCCCTTTGATGTGAGTGACATCAAGTTGGTCATGCTCACCCAGTTATATGATCACCTAGCCACACCCATCCAGCCAGTCATTAAGCAGATCATATTACTGGTCCATGGGATTTAAAATTATGAATTTACTGGTCCCTGAGGTCTGAAAGGTTGGGGACCCTGGAATAGAATAGAATAGAATTCTTTATTGGCCAAATGTGATTGGACACACAAGGAATTTGTCTTTGGTGCATATAAGTAGACTAAACTGACAGACAATCACAAAGGAATCATTGTGGTTGTATTCAGCTCTAAGTATCCATTATCCAGTCCTATCGTTTACTCCAAGTAGATCACCACTTTGAACATGGATAAAAATCTTGTCAAAAGTTTATAAAGGTACACCACACAGCATTTAAGTATAAAATATTACAGCAGAAACATAAAAATCAGTGAGTTAGTAACACAATCCATATTACTAGTCCAAACATTTGCAATAGATATAGCCAGCTCTCTTGGAGAGCTTTCTCTTTAAAAAAGGATTGACTCGCAAATGTTTTGATAGAAATCATTTCAGGCAACAGTTAAAGAAAGGGCAGCTATTCTTTGGATGGAAAAGGAACCTCTTCATCGGGATATTTCTCCCATATTTGGCTTAGCTTTCTTTACAGGGACATAAAATGAACCACAGATTCCATTGTTGCCCTGCATTACCAGGGATCCTGCCAATCTTGTAAATAAAGGGAAAGGTTCCCCTCGCACATATGTCCTAGTCATTCCTGACTCTAGGGGGCAGTGCTCATCTCTGTTTCAAAGCCAAAAAGCCAGCGCTGTCCAAAGACGTCTCCGTGGTCATGCGGCCAGCATGACTAAACACCAAAGGCGCACGGAACGCTGTTACCTTCCCACCAAAGGTGGTCCCTATTTTTCTACTTGCATTTTTTATGTGCTTTCGAACTGCTAGGTTGGCAGAAGCTGGGACAAGTAATGGGAGCTCACTCTGTTACGCAGCACTAGGGATTCAAACTGCTCAACTGCCAACCTTTTGATTGACAAGCTCTTAGCCACTGAGCCACCATGTCCAATCTTGTAAATAGATGTGTTTATTTATTTAATTGACAGTATACATTACTTTTCCCAGCCCCAGGACATTCTGGGTGGCATACAACTTCACAATAAGAAAAAAAAGCAAACAATTTTAAATGCAAATAAATATCAGGCATAAAGCTACAAAGAAAAGCAAAGATAAAATCCCAAATAAAACCTGGGTTCTTTGCCCACGTAGATAGCCAGCTAGGAGCGAAAGCACATTGGAATTCAACCACTGTAACTTGCTTACGGCAGGGTGTGCCTTTTATATCATTGTGCCCTTCCCCTGTGGCTTTCATACCAGCCCGATCTGTCAAAAATAATAAGGGAAACTTGGTTTAGCACTGAGATCAGCATTATCATTTTCTGATGTCTGCAAGAAAACCAGATTGCTGTTCTAAAGCACTGAAGCAAGGCCTGTTTTGTCTGTTTCTTTCTTCCTCTTTTTTTTTTTAAGTTGGCAAATCATGATTTTGCTACAGGCAGTGCAGTCATCGGAATGAGGGACCATTGGAAATCATTAGCAAGTAATTATTGAGAGTCTATAGTGAATTGTGTCCCTTTTCTTAGGCTGGTAAATAATATCCAATGCTTTACTTTCTCATCACTAAACACTTTAGACAGTAACAAATACTACTCGACTGTATCAGATCTGAGAAAATCTGCTTATGATAATTGGTTCATGGTGAATGTGATTTACTTTTTAAGTTAAGGGACCAGCAATATAAAATAATGTGTATCAAACTCTAATCTCAATCTGTGGCTCAGACTGGTAAGACAGTCTGTTATTAACACAGCTGCTTGCAATTACTGCAGGTTCTAGTCCCACCAGGCCCAAGGTTGACTCAGCCTTCCATCCTTTATAAGGTAGGTAAAATGAGGACCCAGATTGTTGGGGGCAATAAGTTGACTTTGTATATAAATATACAAATAGGATGAAGACTATTGCTAACATAGTGTAAGCCGCTCTGAGTCTTCGGAGAAGGGCGGGATATAAATGCAAATTAAAAAAAAATCATCTATACCATCCCCCCCCTCTTTTCTTTCTTCACAACTCCACAGAAAATTAATCTTGGTGTGATAGTTACTTGTATATGCCTACCGTGTATACGTAGACCGAACAACTGTTTTATGCAGAAGCAACTATAACACAAGATGTTGGTTGGTTTATTTAAAAATACAAAGTCTAAGGTAGAATTCCCTACTCTATAGCAGGGGTGTCAAACTCAATTTCATTGTTGTGGTCTGCCAGCAGCCTGTGGAGCTGGCAACGGAGTTGGACAGCGATGAGGCTGAGGAAGAACATGGGCCAGTCCTGGACGCTGGGGAAGGCCCAGATGAGGCTCTGTGTCAGAGCAGAGGTGAGGCCAGGGCCATTTGGGAGTGATGTGTGGACTCCGGAGCCTCCAGAGGCTGATAGTAGTGAGGCAGAGGAACAGGAGGAGCCTGTTCCTAATGCACGCATGAGAAGAGCTGCCAGAAGGCAAGAGCAGCTAAAGCAAAGAGAAAAACTTGGGAGTAGGGCCAAGAGATGATTGGCCCCTCCCATAAGATTTAAAAGACCAGCAACGCATTTGGGCTCTTTGTCAGAAAACAACATTGATAGATTTGCTCCTTGTTTTGCTGCATTTATTTCTTGACGGCGTCTTTTGCTTTTGAACTTTTGCCAAGAAAAGTTTGGCAGTTTGCCTAATTGGACCAAGGTTGGTGATAAGACTGAAGAATTGTGTTATGAAGAATCTGCTTTGGACTATGCTGAGAATGAGTTAATTCTCAGCTGTTCTAATAAAGTCTATTTGTTTTTGAACTGAGTGCATCTACTAATACCTACTTGGGCCTGGGTCACAACATTCATTGAGGGCTGCATCAGAGTTGTGTTTGACCTTGGGGGGGGGGCAGGTGAGTGTGGCTGAGGTGGACATGTCCAGCTCGACGTCACTCGTGTCAAAGGCACCTATGGAGGCCAGAGTGCTCTGCCAGTGAAAATAGGCTCCTGAGCTCAATTTTTGCTACAACCCTTTGCCAGCGAAAACAAAGCTCACAAGGGCCACCTACAGTCCTCCTGAGCTCAGTTTTTGCTGGCAGAGGCACTGTGGGCCGGTCCTTCATTGTTTCCAGGGCACCCCCATGGGCCAGTTCTAAGCATCCTGCGGGCCGGATGCGGCCCATGGGCCTTGAGTTTGACATCCCTGCTCTATAGCATTTTCTGTAGTCATCTAAATTCCTGAAACACAATTGTGCTGAGGAAGAGTAAGGCTTGATAGAATAGAATAGAATAGAATAGAATAGAATAGAATAGAATAGAATAGAATAGAATTTTTTATTGTCCAAGTGTGATTGGACACACAAGGAATTTGTCTTGGTGCATATGCTCTCAGTGTACATACAAGAGAAGATAGCTTCATCAAGGTACAACACTTACAACACTTAATGATAGTCATAGGGTACAAATTTAACACTTAATGATACAACACCTAATGACAATCATAGGCTACCATTAAGCAATCAGGAAACAATATCGGTATAAATTGTAAGGATACAAGCAACAAAGTTACAGTCACACAGTCATAAGTGGAAGGAGATGAGTGATGGGAACAATGAGAAGATTAATAGTAGTGCAGATTTCGTAAATAGTTTGACAGTGTTGAGGGAATTATTTGTTTAGCAGAGTGATGGCATTCGGGAATAAATTGTTCTTGTGTCTATTTGTTCTGGTGTGCAGTGCTCTGTAGCGCCATTTTGAGGATAGGAGTTGAAATAGTTTATGTCCAGGATGTGAGGGGCCTCTAAATATTTTCACAGCCCTCTTTTTGATTCGTGCAGTATACAGGTCCTCAATAGAAGGCAGGTTGGTAGCCATTGTTTTTTCTGCAGTTCTAAAGTTCTGAAGTCTGCATCTGTCTTGTTGGGTTGCAGAACCAAGCCAGATAGTTATAGAGTTGCAGATGATAGACTCAATAATTCCTCTGTAGAACTGGATCAGCAGCTCCTTGGGCAGTTTGAGCTTTCTGAGTTGATAGTATGATGATGACAGAAGAGGATAGCTTGGAAATGGCCTATTCAGATCTGTTGGTGGAGTTCTGAGTTATTGAGTTATTTTGGCATATGTTGTTGCCCATTATGTTTTGCACTGTGCCAGAGAGAATAAATTTTAGGTTTTATATTTTTCTTGTTTTACAGAAGAAGACCGTGGGCATTTTGGAAAACATTCACACATTCTGAAGCGGGGTGGTGTCTTTTTTTTTTTTTTTTGGTACCTTTTCCTGCATTTTTATCTGCGTTGAAAAGATTGCTCTTGTGTTTCTGCTAGCGGTCAGTGAAGCGTGAGTCAATATTTGATCAGTGGCTAAACAGCTATAGATGTCTAACTGAGTTGGATACCAAACAGTCGAATTACATTTCCTCTACACTTCCCTTCTGACTTCATGGCAGTTATATAAACCTGTAGTCATGGTGTTCTGTCCAGAGATTTTTCTCCTGCTGATTTGTTTCCATGTCATCATCACTGACATTCATTGACCTCGTTGACTTTGTGTTCTCCCCACCCCAATCTTTCTTTTCTTTGTATTTTTCATTGTTAAGTTTTCATGCGTATTAGTTTGCCAAAATAACACTGAAGAAAAGCGTTAATCTTGAAAAACTATTTCAGCTTTTAGGGGAACTTTCTTTTAGTGTGTTAATATAACATTTTTTAAAAAAAATTCATTTTGTCACAAAACAACAACACATCATATAAGAAAAATATATATATAAGCAAAAGAATGCAATAACTATGTTAATTTGATATAATGAAAAGGAAAAAATAGGACAGGAACGGTAGGCACATTTGTGCTCTTATGCACGCCCCTTATAGTCCTCTTAGGAATGGGGTGAGGTCAAAAGTAGACAGTTTTTGGTTGAAGATTTTGGGATTTTGAGTAGAGACTATAGAGTCAGGTAATGAGTTCCAAGCATTAACAACTCTGTTACAGAAGTCATATTTTCTGCAATCAAGTTTGAAGCGGTTGACATTAAGTTTGAATCTATTGTTTGCTCTTGTATTATTGCAATTGAAGCTGAAGTAGTCTTTAACAGGAAGGATATTGCAATAGATGATTCTCTGTGTTAAACACAGGTCATGTCGGAGTCGGCGGAGTTCAAAGTTTTCTAATCCCAGGATTTCAAGCCTGGTGGCACAAGGTATTTTGTTGTTTACGGAGGAGCGAAGAACTCTTCTAGTAAAATATTTCTGGATGCGTTCGATAGTATTAATGTCAGAGAAGTGGTATGGGTTCCAGACGGATGAGCTGTATTCAAGAATAGGTCTGGCATATGTTTTGTATGCTCTGGTTAGTAGTCTGGTGTTAGTGGTCTTATATTCTGTAAGCCACCTTGAGTTGCCATGGACGAATAGGTGGCAATATAAATTCAAGAAATAACTAAATTTGAAGGAACCAGACCAGACTGAAATGGTACTGATTTGGAAAAATGATTTTTTTATACATATATTTTATTACATCTGGTTCTGGCCTGTGTGGAACATTGCATTCATTGATTATAGCTTTTTTTTTTTGATATTCATATTGATTGTTTCCTGATTGCTTATTTATACCCTATGACTATCATTAAGTGTTGTACCTTATGATTCTTGATGAAGGTATCTTTTCTTTTATGTACACTGAGAGCATATGCACCAAGACAAATTCCTTGTGTATCCAATCACACTTGGCCAATAAAAAATTCTATTCTATTCTATTCTATTCTATTCTGTTCTGTTCTGTTCTGTTCTGTTCTGTTCTATTCTATTCTATTCTATTCTATTCTATTCTATTCTATTCTATTCTTTCCACTCCCACTAGTGGACCAGCACCCACTCTGGGGAGAGAGAGAGAGAAAGGGAGGGAGGGCTTGACTAAAAAGCAAATTAGAAAACCAGAAAAGAACAGTGAGAAGTATGGTTGTCAACAAAACAATGCAACATCTTATTAAAAAGTCACTAAAAGTGAAACCTCACTCAAGGGATATGTTAAGTTTTGTTGTGCAAAGAAGGGCCTTGCAGCATCAGCTAAAACAATTCTATCTGGGATGACTTTAGAAATACATTCATTGTGCCTTGTGTTCTTTATTTTTTGTTGTTGTTGTTGTTAAAGCCGAGAAGCAACTAAAATTCCTTTTATAGTAGCAAAGAAAAAGAAAAGGCCTCATCAGCAGCAATGTTGCTCTGATAGCCCTTTTCTCCCATGAACCACCACCACGCAATCATGTTGTCTGCCTGATCGAAATCACACTTGCTTATTTAGGGAGAGGGAAGCCAAACTGGTAGCATCAGCAATTTGGGAACGGTTCGGTTCAGCTCTGCAGAAAGAAGTCAATTTTCAGCAGGCAAAATAGCAAGAGAGGAGATGTAAAATTGGTCCCGTTCCTCCCCCCACCCCCCTGCCTGGGTCCCAGCAGGATCTCATTGTGCTATTTTTGGCTAAGACAGTGTTCCCCTGCCTTTTGCCCTCCAGCAGTCAGCTCAACCTTTTGAGAAGGTGGACAGGGAGAAGCAAAACACCAGAGGATATGGTCTGGGGAATCTTAACGGTGCCTTTGATTAGAGGGTTTGCAGAATGATTTTTGCCCTTCTCGTCTTGATATACTGTTATTGTTCGAAAGATTTTTCACGCAGAGCGTCAATGGAATTGGCTTTGCAGTAATCGCTCAAAAACGTTACGTAGGATTAACAATGATACATATATAGCAACTGTTAAATGCCATATATACAATAGTAAAGAATCAGATATTGGGTTTGGAGATGAAAAAGACAATACCTGAAAGTAATATTTAGAACATAGAATAATAGGGTTGGAAGGAACCTTGGAGGTCTTCTAGACCAATCCCCTGCAAGTGATCCTACACCAGAGGTCGGCAATGTTAAACGCTCAGAGAGCCATTTGGACCCGTTTCCAAGAGAAAAACAACAACACCGGGAGCCACAAAACTCTTCCTGTGCCTAACTACTTCCTAAGCGGCCACAAAACTAGCACATATAGTTGAATTAAAGATTCTGTTTTCTTTTGAAGCTTTTCTTTTCTTGGATTTATCCGTGATTGGCCTACCGGGGATCAAAAAGCTTAATAAATTGTGCGTCAGTGGGTGTCGCACGTTAGCAGTGGTGATGCATATTTTGAGTGACAGGGAGCTGCAGCAGAGGGATGAAAGAGCCACATGTGGCTCCAAAGCCACAGGTTGCTGACCCCTGTTCTACACCTTTCTGGACAAATGGCAGTCCAGTCTCTTCTTGAAAACCTCTAGTGATAAAGCACCCACAACTTCTGGAAGCAAGCCATACCACTGATTGATTATTCTCACTGTCAGGAAATTTCTCCTTAGTTCTAGGCTGGATCTCTCTGTCAGAAGTTTCCATCTGGTACTTTTTGTCTTGCCCTCAAGTGCTTTGGTCACCAGCTGGTGGTCCATGGACCACTGGTGGTCCCTGAGAAATTTTTGGTGGTCCCCAGAAATATTATTTGCATTTTTTATATTGCACTAAATCAGGGGTCCTGAAACTACGTTCAGGACGTTACACTACAGATACGTGCAATGAACGTTTGTGTTGCTGCAGAGAGTCTCCCCCTTCAGGGTCTTCTTGTGTGGGTTGGAGGGGGCAGAAATTCCAATTTGGGGTCTGCTTCAGCCTCCTGGTGTGGGGCTTTGGGCGAAGGCTGGGGGGAAGAGCTGCTGGTGGTGAAGACCCGGAGGGCCTCGTTCCAGTGGGACTGCCTCATGGCCTGGAACTGGCTGATCATCTCAGCCCGCTGAGCCTCCAGGAGCTGGTCCCTGGCCTTGCACTCCCGCAGGTCTTCCCTCTGCTTGGAAAGCCTATGTTCGTAATCCTGAGTGAGGTGCTTCTGCTGAGCCTCCTTCTCGGCCAGATCCAATTTGAACTTAGCTCTTTTGCCAATTCTTTCTCGTGGTGGCTGTTTAGCTCCAACAACTGCTTCCTATTGGGGCCCTAAGGAGCCGGGCAGGCAGGCAAGGAGTAGCGAGTAAAGGCGCCCCTCAAAGTGAATGACATTGAGTTGGCCATGCCCACCCAGTCACATGACCACCTTACCACGCCCACCCAGCTGGTCCTTAGGCAGATCATATTAATGGTCCACGGGATTTAAAATTATGAATTTAGTGGTCTCTGAAGTCTGAAAGGTTGGTGACCCCTGCTTTGGAGAATAGGTTGTCCCCTTTTTTGTGTGGCAGCCCTTCAAATACTAGAAGACTGCTGTCACGTCAGCTCTAGTCCTTCTCTTTGTTAGGCTAGACATAACCAGTTCCTGCAACCATTCACCATATGTTTTTACCTCTCGCCCAGTGGTGAAATCCAAATTTTTTTTACTACTGGTCCTGTGGGCATGGCTTGGTGGGCATGGATAGGTGGGCATGGCAGGGGAAGGATACTGCAAAATCCCCATTCCCTCCCTACTCCTAGGGGAAAGGATATTGCAAAATCTCCATTCCCACCCCACTCTGGGGCCAGCCAGAGGTGGTATTTGCCAGTTCTCTGAACTACTCAAAATTTCCGCTACCGGTTCGCGAGAACTTGTCAGAACCTGCTGGATTTCACCCCTGGTCTAGCCTTCTAATCAACTTTATTGTTCTTCTCTGCACTCTTTCTAGCACTCTTTCTGCACTCTGAATTTTGATCACCACAATAAAAAAAAAAAGATATTTCTAGAGTCTCAATATTGTTTTTGTATTGTGATGACCAAAATCTGATGTATTGCAGTATTCCAAGTGTGATCTTACCAAAGCAGTATACAGCAGTATTAATACTTCCTGTGATCTTGATACTTAATACTTCCCTCTGTTGATGCAGCCTATAATTGCATTGGCTTTTTTGGCAGCTGCAGCACACTGCTGGCTCATATTTAAGTGGCTGTCCACTAGGACTTCTAGATCTCTCTCACAGTTACTGCTGTTGAGCAAGATATCACCTATTCTATATCTATGCACCTGGCTTTTCTTGCATAAGTGTAAAACCATACATTTCTCACCACTGAATTGCATTTTGTTGGATAGGGCCCAGTGTTCAGTTCTGCCGAGATCTTTCTGCATCTTTAGCCTATCATCTGAGATGTTGGCTATTCCTGCCAGCTTAGTGATTGTCGTCTGCAAATTTGATGAGTTCCCCTTCTATCCCCTCATCTAAATCATTTATGAAGATGTTGAAAGGTACTGAGCCCAAGACAGAATTTTGGGATACTCCACTTCATGCTTCCTTCCATGTAGAGACAGTGTGTTGAGTGTGTATGGTAGCCAGTTACAAATCCATCTGGTGGTGATGCTGACTCTCCCACATTTTTCTATCTTATTAAGAAGTAAATTTACTGGTCCACTAATTCAGTAACCTCGTAAGGGGATGCAGTACGATTTGTTCAGCATGACAAAGCCATGGTGGCTTCCGATAATAGCTTCATCTGTTGCTAGGTATTTGCAGTTCTGCTGCTTGATTATCTTTTCCAGGATCTTCCTAGGTATTGGTATCAGGCTGATTGGTCTCTAGTTTCCTGTATCTATTTTCCCCCCGCTTTTTTTGAAGATGGAAGCTACATCAGCTCTTTTCCAGTCCTCTGGTAGTTCCCTGATACTCCAGGATCTTTAAAAGATAGGGGTCACGGTTCCAAGAAAAAATGGTTATTTTTGAATGTGTGTTTTGAATCCATTCGTATTGGGTTGATTTTTTGAATCATGGTTTTGAAGAGAACAGCTGTCTTCTGCCTTTGGCTGGAATTGTAATACATCTATTCTATTGTACAGGACACATAAAAGTAATTCAACCACAACAACCCATATCCTTTTATCGAATTTGGAGAAAACATGTTGGAAAGTTACCTCAGGTGTATTACTTCAACAAAGACTATGTACAGACTGCTTGTACATGAGGTATATTCATTGTATATAGATCAAATGTCACAGCTAGCAGGTATAAAATCCAGAAGACAAACTCAAGAGCCAGATGGATCTCAATAGATGAGTTCGCTGGGCCCTATCCAACCAAATGAAATTTAACGTAGAGAAAAGCAAGGTTTTACACTTAGGCAAGAAAAGTCAAAAATATAGGTACAGATTAGGTATAACCTGCTTCAACACTAACAGCTGTGAAAGGAACCTTTAAGTCCTAGTAGACAATTCAAATATGAGCCAACAGCAGACAAAAAAGCCAACCCAATCCTAGGTTGCATTAACAGAAGCATAGAATCAAGATCACGTGAAGTACTAGCACTGCTCTACAAAGCCTTGGTAAGACCACACTTAGAATACTGTATCCAGTTTTGGTTACCCCAAATATAAAAAAAGAACTTGAGTCTTTGGAAAGAGTTCAGAGAACGAATGGTCTGTCTTAGACATTGGCAATAAATACATAAATAAATAAATTCAGAACATCAAAAACAAGCTGGGCAGAAATGACCCCGTAGATGACCCTCACTCTGTCAAGGACTTTGGAGTACTCATCTCAAATGATCTAAGTGCCAGAGCT
The DNA here is from genome assembly GCF_028640845.1 of Ahaetulla prasina. Classification (NCBI taxonomy): domain Eukaryota; kingdom Metazoa; phylum Chordata; class Lepidosauria; order Squamata; family Colubridae; genus Ahaetulla; species Ahaetulla prasina. Next base: position 19,649,543 of record NC_080544.1, on the reverse strand, counting down.
CACTACAACAACATTGCCAAAAAGGCATTAAGATTTGTAAACCTAATCTTGCAAAGCTTCTTCTCCGGTAATATTGTACTGCAAATTAGATCATACAAAACCTTTGCTAGACCAATTCTTGAATACAGCTCATCTGCCTGGAACCCGCACTGCATATCGGACCTTAATACAATTGAGCGAGTCCAGAGATATTTCACGAGAAGAGTACTCCACTCCTCTGTTCACAACAGAATACCTTATGCCACTAGACTTGAAATTTTGGGATTAGAAAATTTAGAACTATGCCGCTTTCGGTCTGACCTAAGCATAGTACACAAAATTATCTGCTACAACCTGTCAATGACTACTTCAGTTTCAACCGCAATAATACACGAGCAGACAGTAGATACAAACTTAAGGTAAACCACTCCAAACTTGATTGCAGAAAATATGACTTCAGCAACAGAGTGGTCAATGCCTGGAATGCACTACCCGACTCTGTGGTTACTTCCCCAAACCCCCACAACTTTAACCTTAGACTGTCTACTGTTGACCACACCCCATTCCTAAGAGGTCTGTAAGGGGCGTGCATAAGCGCATCAACGTGCCTACCATTCCTGTCCTACTGTCCCCATTTATTCATATCCTTATCCTGTATTCATAATCATGTTTATACTTATATCTGTTATATTATGCATTTGACAAATAAAATAAAATAAAATAAAATAAAATAAAATAAATAAACAATTAGAAAAAAAAATGATTAGAGGCTTAGAAGCTAAAACATATGAAAAATGATTGCAGGAACTGGGTATATCTAGTTTGGTGAAAAGAAAGACCAGGGGTAACATGATTGCAGTCTTCCAATACGTTAAGGGCTGCCACAAGGAAAAGAGGGTCAACTTATTTACCAAAGCACCTGTAGGCAGAACAAGAAACAATGGATGGAAACTATTCCAGGAGAGAAGCAACCTAGGTCAGGGGTCTCCAACCTTGGCTACTTTAAGCCTGGAGGACTTCAGCTCCCAGAATTCCTCCAGCTTAAAGTGGCCAAGGTTGGAGACCCCTGACCTAGAATGAAGGAGAAAATTCTTAACAGTGAGGATAATTAACCAGTGGAACAAATTGCCTTCCGAAGTTGTGGGTGCCCCATTATTGGAGGCTTTTAAGAGACTGGATAGCCATTTATCAGAAATAGTAGAAGTCTCCTGCAAGTGCAGGGAGTTGGATTAGCTGATCTCCAAGGTCCAACTTCCAACTTTGTTACGGTTACTACTGTTATCTATCCCTTCCCTTCCAGGACCATTGGTATGACAAATGAATGTGATTCTCATTGATCTTATGGAAAGTGGATTGGTTTTGCATGTAGACGCAGAACAATATAATAGTTTCCCACTCACTAAGGTGAGTGAATGGTGTTGTGTCTTGCCCGCTCTCACAGCAGCCGGGGTCTTCTTATCTGCTCCCGAACACGGAGGAATGTATGCCTCCCGGCCCCAGTCCTGGCTCCATGCCCAGACAAGCTGCAGAGGAGGGAGCACCCCCCGGCCCCAGCCCTGGCTCCATGCCCAGGCAAACGGAGCAGCTAGACCCCTTCCCCTCCTCCACAGCATGTGAGCCTGAGGAAAGTTTATTTCCAACAGCTGCTGATTGGAGTGACCCTCGCATCAGAAGACTGGATAGGCGGAGGCAACAGAAGGAAGGGAGGGGCAGGCCTTAATGAGTGCTGAGTCATGGAGCCACACCCCATGGCCTATATAAAGGATCTGCTTTCTGGCAGTCTCTGAGTCAGGCAAAGTCGAACTTATCTTGCTGAAGTCACTTTCTGGTCTCCTGCCTGCTCTGAGGACTTTGCTAGGACTTTGGGCAGAGCTGCAGAGGCAAGCCTGATTTGGATTTCCCTGACCCGGCCGTCAGCGGAGGAGTGGGACATGACAAAAGGTTTGGAAGGAAAGGGAAGAAAAAGTAGTCCATCCAGGATGCTCCTAATCCCATTTCCTGCTCAGCTTTTGTATCTTTATTTTGCCTGGATTTAAACTCGATTAAACTGGTAGATCTTTATGAAACTTGATCAGTATTCCTTAGAATTATCTCCTTTGTTGGAATTAAGCTGGCAAGGAGCAATAGTGCTCAATATTACCTGGATAGTGATGATACGACTCTCCATAGTTCTCACTTTCACCATTAATGGTCTAGCAAACCAACTTCAGTGTAGTGGGCTAAATTCCTTTTCCGACAAGTGACTCAAATTGTCATCTAGAAGCAGCCAACTGTCATTGAGCTGCTTCATATTATCTCAGTGATGCCTTAATGTGCTATAAATCACTTATAAAAAATGGTCTAGATTTCAAGTATCAAAATGAATCTGTTCTATTTCTCAAAAATGCCATCTGGACCCATTTTCTTTTCTTCTCTCAGTTATATATATATTTTGGTGAACAAGCTAAAATTCTGAATTTATATGTAAATATTCATATTTATTATGCAGTGTTAGAATTTAATTTTCTCTCTCTCTCTCTCTCTCTCCATCCATCCATCTCAGATTTTAATTTTTTTTACTGATATACAAATAGCGACTGCTAATTGCACAATAAATTTCTTCTTATATTAGTAGGCCCAATGACATTTTCTAGCTAATTCTTAGTCATAATAAATAATTCAGAATTATAGTATTTCTCAAAATAATATGAATGTGGAGGGTATGTGTACACACATGATTTAAAATAATGTCACGTTTTAAAATAGGAATTTGAGACGTCAAGAGAAGACTGACACTATTTAAAACTCCGGTTAACGAGAAATAGGAATGTATTATGCCACTGTTACCAAAATGAAGTACTGACAGTAGTGAGGAAGGCCAAAAAGGTTTTTTTTATTTTTTAATTATTTTTTTTATTATTCAAATTTTTATACCGCCCTATCTCCCAAAGGACTCAGGGCGTTTACAGCCTAATAAAAAACATAAGAATAAATACAGGTTAAAACAACATTTAAAAAACTTATTAAATTAGGCCAAATTTAAAAGTATCGTTAAAATAATACAAAATCCCATTTAAAAACTAAATTTAAAACTAAAACCCTAGGCCAGCCCTGCACAAATAAATAGATGTGTCTTAAACTCACGACGGAAGGTTCGAAGGTCAGGAAGTTGGCGAAGTCCTGGGGGAAGCTCATTCCAGAGGGTGGGGCCCCCCACAGAGAAAGCCCTTCCCCTGGGTGTCGCCAGTCGGCACTGCCTGGCGGACGGCACCCTGAGGAGTCCCTCTCTGTGAGAGCGTACGGGTCGGTGGAAGGCAATCGGTGGCAGTAGGCGGTCCCGTAAATAACCGTAATTAATTTTTAATTAATATTTTCATTAATTAGAACAATGAGATTAAATTATGGTGCAGTTGAGTTTCCTTTTTTAAAAAGTTCCTGAAATTCATTGCGGAATGAATAATCCAGAATAATCCAGGGTGAGTGGGCCTTGCCCCAGACTCAAAGGGCTCAAAATGCATATTTTCTGAAGATTGCTAGCAGGAGTCTGGGAAGAAGCTGGCTGTTATATGAAGTATTATGGGGAATAGCCAGAATGGAGAACAAAGAGAGGAGGAAAACAAAATAAGGCAAGTCACTTTGAGGACTGCCATAAATAGGCTCAGTGGCTAAGATGCTGAGCTTGTCAATCGAAAGGTCGGCAGTTCAGCGGTTCGAATCCCTAGTGCCGCGTAACAGAGTGAGCTCCTGTTACTTGTCCCAGCTTCTGCCAACCTAGCAGTTCGAAAGCATGTAAAAAATGCAAGTTAGAAATATAGGAACAATCTTTGGTGGGAAGGGAACAGCGTTCCATGCGCCTTTGGTGTTGATGCCTGCCGGCCACATGACCACGGAGACACCTTCGGAAAGTGCCGGCTCTTCAGCTTTGAAACGGAGATAAGCACCGCCCCCTAGAGTTGGGAACGACTAGCACATATGTGCGAGGGGAACCTTTACCTTAAACTATAGAAAATGTGCACTTCTTTTAAGAAAACCAGAAACCAGATTATCAGCATGTTCTCACTCGGTTAGTAGTTAGTATCTTTAGAAGAGGATTTCAAAACATTCAGCCTCACTTTACAAGACTGGTTAATACTGCAGTTGAAAATGATGCGAGATTCAGAAGTATAATGTCCTCTTTAAAAGAAAAAGTGGCAATCGTAACACTGTCTTTGCCAGCTCCTTTTTTCACCTGTGTCTGCTTGTGTTTCAAGGGCATATAAGCCTACAGTTCAGCCAGGTGTCTCCTTGCCTACAAATCTACTTGCCTTGACAGCCAGCAATCCCACGGAGGGTGGTACTGATTGTAATTCAAGATGCTGCTGCCTTCTGTGTTAGTCCCTCTGGACCGCCAGTGGCAGGCAACTTTGATCTTGCTCTGTATTACAGCATGACATCTTCTGACTTCGACTAAACTCCTTCTCTGTAGGCTAATTTCCCCAGATACTGAAGTGAAGGGCCTGACTGCAACCACTTTATCACACACACACAGCCTTGTTCAGAGCAAACATGCAATATAAATGATGCATTCTTTAGGATTTTCAGCAATGAATGTCTTCATCTTATGTGATTTTTCCACATAGTTATTATAGCATCTTGAATTTTGATCCCTGTACTCTCAGCATCCCTCAAGGTGATACCTGGTTCCTACAGACCTAGAAGGAGAAAGTGTTAGTCTGTGATTGAGCCTCTTAAATATTTTAGCCTCAGGACCCTTTTATATTGATAAAAAATGACTGAAGGGCCCCAAGCAGCTTTGTTTTATGTCGGCTATCTACATTGACATTTCTGTATTAGAAAATCAAACTGAGAAATTTTAAAATATTAATCTCCTGTGAATCCCTGAAAGGTTATTGGGGACTGCCAGGGGTCCAGTATCCATGATGACCCAGCAGGGCAGGATGCGGAAGAAATAGGGGTTGGGGCATCCTTCAGCATCTCTATAGTCAGTCGTTGGGGTGAAAGAATGCAGGAGTGCTACAACAATCATACTTTTGATGACACATCAACATGTTTTGGACCACTGAGCACCAGGATTGGGTTTAAAAATAATTGTAGACTTTCTCCCCTCCTACAACTAAATATATACTACAATTCTACGGGAAGTCAACTGAGGTTTTAATATGGGTTCCTTTTATTCCAGAAGATATCTGGATCCATTACTGAGAACTACTTGTTACATTTATGAATGTATTAGCTATTATAAAAATAGGCAAGTATTTTTTTAGTTTAGTTACAGCGTATTTTGATTAAGATAGGGATGACCAAAAGAGATTTACCAGTGATTCTATTCAACATATTTTACGGTCCTAGGGAATTTAGGGGTATGTGATTCCATTCGGCTTATACCAATCTGTAAATTCTGGGTGGTATAATTCTCATTGATTTTTCTCCTCCTCTTATTATAACCATTACAATGGTTTAGCATTGTTCATCTTATCTGAACTGCCTTCCCTGTTTCTATCTCACCCTGGTTTGAAAATACATATATTTCTTAGTGAGTATTAGTTCAGTTTCTCCCTGGCACCTTGGATCCATGTGTATTAATTAGTAGCATCATCCTTGGAGTCTCAGGACACATATACTTACTCTTATTGAAATGATTTGACCCTGATTGCATCATTGAGAAACGAACTTTAAAGATGACAGGAATTGCACCACCACCACCCCTTTTTTTTTTGTTTTGTTTTGTGGGTCAGTCTCTATGGAGCTCAATTTTCTCCTTCCCAAATATTGAATTTTATTGCAACAGTGGAGTGGTGTTCCTTCAGTACAAGTATAGTCCATCGATCAAATAATTTGTCACACAGTCTGCCAAACCTTCTCAACCCAATTGTTCCTCTGTCTTTTGTGCTTTATGTCACCTAAATTTAAAGATAATTTGTTGTTGTTGTTGTTGTTAAGCTGTGTTTACATCTGCTGCAAACATGGTGCCTTGGTACAGTTTTCTTCCCAAACTATTTCACGTAACTTTGTCTCGCTACGCCTCAGCCCATGGATTGTCTTTTGTGACAAACAGATTCAGATGGCCTTTTCGTTTCTCTCTCTTCATTAATAACCTTGATTATGGTAGGACGGTGAATCCTGTCTTCTTCAGTATCATCATACCATAAACCCAAGCTCATATCGTATTCTACACAGTTGGTTATTCACAATAATCAACAGCAGTGTGTGACGTGAAAACAGAAGAAATGAAAGGATATGAAGTTGATCTCCCAGCTGCAATTTGCATTTGAGATATGGATGGGCACGTATGATGATATATCGTTTGGTTAGAATCTGTTTGGACAAGTTAGTCACTTGATGCATTGCTTGTCCACAGGCAAACAATGAGTGGGAAGTAAGGTGATTCTGCTCACTAAGGTATCTCTGTTGTGAACATTTTTTTACTTTCAGAGGGAATCAATAGTGCAGGCATTTTTTTTGCACAAAAGGCTGGTGTTGCTCCTGAAACCCTTGGGAGTACAGTTCAATGGAAGTAATGACAATTATATCGTCCCTCCAATTTCAATATCGATTCAGGCTGTTGCAAAGACAACTGCCAATCATGTTATGTTTACCCCACTATGATAGCATTACATTTGATTTATTTAACTTGTAGAGCTCTTTCTGATTACCCTGATTTTTGTCTGATTACTTTTTGTATGAAATCTGCTCGGGCTACGCAGGGATTCATGTGACACCAAGACTAGTCAACCGTCAACTAATGTGTGTCACATTGACTGCTGCCAAATCACAGTTAAAGAAGACTCAGACTTAAGACTTAGAGGCTAGTTTTGTGTCGTTCATTTTATCGATTGTACTTTTATTGCTCAGTGATAGAAATAAAGTTTCTGAGTCTGTTAAAGACGGTCTCCTTTTTTGCTATTCAAGAGAGATCAAGGACGGGAACTAGAAAAGATTTCAGCAGTTTGCAAGAATCGTGTAAGATTAAATCTCTGCATTTGGCAAATTCTTAAGCTATTTATGAGTGGCTGGTCCTTGTCCGCCTGAGGAACTAACCAACTGGTGAGATTACTAGCATATTTTTCAGAGTATAAGACGCTCCGGACTATAAGACACACCTACCTTTTTTTGGTGAGGAAAACAAGAAAAAGAAATCTGTCACTGCCTCCCAGCAATTTTGCCTCGTTGCAGCAAACAGCAAACAGCCTGCTTTACTTTCATTTTAGTTTTCAGCATAGATTGATTAGCACAAGAAAAAAAAATTCCCAGCAATTTACCTCCTTGCAGCAAGCAGCAGAGGCCCGCGCTGTAATAGGCAATGGCAATCCCTGCAGCCTGAAACAGCTGAGAGTTGGGAGGCCGATCCAGTGGACAATCAACTTGTGCTAATTAGGCTGTGCTGAAGCTGAAATGGGCTGTTTTTTCTTGCTGCTTGCTGCAAGAGGTAAATTGCTGGGAGGCAGAGGCCAAAGGGTGGGGGCCAGTGGGTGGACGGAGCTACATTTGGTGTATAAGACGTACCCAAATTTCACCCCCTTTTAGGGAGGAAAAAGGAGCATTTTATACTCCCAAAAATACGGTACTTGGTTTAAGAATTTGAAAGAGAGCAGAGAGGGTACCATGCTGTAAGACTACATGTCAACTCTGAAGCTAGCCTGACCGAGGACATCTTGGAGGCTTCAGTGCTGCCACAAGGGTGCTGAGGGATAGGGAGTGTGGGAATAGAGCAGGAAATGTAAAATTTATTACTACCGGTTCTGTGGGAGTGGCTTGGTGGGGGGGTAATGTGACTGGGTGAGCGTGGCCAACTTTTTTTTTTTTTTACTTTTAAAAGCATTTTTTTAACAACCTCTTCGGCCGAAGAGCTTGTAGAAAAAATGCTTTGAAAGGGTTCTGATAATCCCAGCTGAGCCGCGCGATCATCAAAGGCTATTTTTTTTAACTTTTAAAAGTAGTTTTTTGGCCGAAGAAATGATGATCACACGGCTCAGCTAGGCATGTGTGGGGTGAGGGGAGGCAGGGATTTTTGCTACCGGTTCTCCAACACACCGGCCGCCATCACTACCGGATTGGGCGATCCAGTCCAAACCGGGAGCATTTCACCCTTGGAATAGAGATAGCTGGGGTCTTGTAGCCAAAACAAAATAGTTTCCCCTGTGAACCAAGGACATTCTCACAGGTGGTCGGAGAGAGGAGTAGTGAAGTTTCCAAGCAACCAGACAGCACCTTGATTGGACCATGTGACTGACTGTTTGGGAAAGTGGGGAAAACTTTTACTTGTAATTAGGTGAAAACCGCGGGAACCTTTAGAGTCGGTTTTCACCAGCTTGTGCCAATATGATAGATCCAACAAATATGTTCTTTGAGGAAACTGCTTGCCTCAGAGTTCTGTTTGCTATGGGTATATTACTTGGAACTCTGACACTAACCTGGGCAGTGAGATTCCTGCCAAAACCTAAGGTCCAGATAGTTCCAAAAGGCATAGTGAGTTGGTACAGATTATCACTCATTGCTACAGCTAAATAGCCAATACTTTCTCTTTTATCTTGCTTAATACTGCATAGTTGTAGTATATTTAGGCTATTGTGTTTTAAGAGAAGAACAACAAGGGAAGAGGTGTTTTGTACATTTGTACATAAGGCATAATCTATTACAGCTGTTCTCCTTTCTCTGTAGAGTCAGCATCATTCCCAGGTTAGGAAATGGTATCTATTTTTTCGCACAGTTATTACAAACTGCTGACATTTTGATGGTCAGCACTAATCCAAACAAAAATACAATAAAATAAAGCAAAATAAAAGTGGTGGAGGAAAATCCAACAGGTCCAGTGTTGCTGTTGCTCAGATTTACAGCCCCATGACTATGAAGGAATTAACTTCCCATCTGGCACAAGTCAGGTCTCACCTTAATTAGTTTCCAGTTCATAGGAGTAAGTGTTCAGAGGGGAGACAACCAACTAAACGTGTACTAGGTCATATTGAAAACTATGTGCAATGCATAGTTGCACCTCCAATGCCAGGCTGCAATTACCATCTTGATGCCATCATGTAGCATTTTTTTTTAATTCATTGCAGTCAGCTGCCGATACCTGGATTCTGAGCATCACTATTCAAGAAGGATTCCAACTACAGGTTCTGAAAAGACCATCCGAGATGATCAAAGGACTGGAAATGAATCCAAAGGGTTTGTTCTGTCCCCCTCGCCTCAGTCCGAGCGATGACTTAATTAGCCGGCACTATCAGCTCTGGCAGCAAACTAGTGAGTGTCTGCCAAGTGTCTCTGTTATCTCTCTTGATGAGTCAGCCAGGAACAAACAGTACTTCAACTCTAGTTAAGCAGTTGATTTGCTTGCTACGAAGAGGTATAGCAGCCCTTGCTGTTTTTTTTTTGTTTTTGTTTTTTTTATAAAAAAAGTTTTATTTTTACAATCTTATCAAATAATTCATCCAATGTACAGTTATATACAATTAGTCGGGCCTGCCCAGTCACCACCCCCCTTTTTAACCTTCTTCCCTCTTCTACCTTCTTTTACTTTCCAAACCTTCCTCTCCTTCTCTTATCTACCTCCTCTCCTCCCTCCACCCTACACTCTTCTCCTTCTTCTACCCCTCTTCCTTCCTCTTCTCCTCTTTCCTACCTCCTACTCTCTCTTTTTTCCCTCCCCACCGTTCTAAAATGGCAACTGGTCAGACCCGACCCTACATTAATTATATTTATACATCTTCAATAATCCCTGTACATTAACCATCACTCCATCACTAACCTCAACCCCCCAATTCCCTTCCCTTTACCCCCACCCCCACCCCGACTTCCCAGAACAAAATGCAGGGTATCAAAACTAACAATCATAATCTAAAATAATTCCTAAATTATAATCTCTAGTCTCTCACGCTTATTCACACTCTCAATTCCCTCTCCTTCAAAAATATATCTAATACAAATTATTTCCTAAATTTACTCATATGCTATTTGATATTTTTTTATCTGATACTTATTTTGAATATAATCAATCCACATTTTCCATTCTAAAATATATTTTTCTTGTGTATAGTCTTTCAAGTAAGCAGAGATTTTTGCCATTTCTGCCAGATTTGATACTTTAAGAGTCCATTCTTCAATTGTAGGTAATTCTTCTTTCTTCCAATATTGAGCAATCAAAAGTCTTGCGGCTGTTATTAAGTTCAGAATCAATTTAGTCTCTATAGCTGTACAATCCATAATTATTCCTAGTAAAAAGAACTGCGGGGTAAACTTAATCTTCTTTTCAAAATATTCTGCATGATCCACCATACTTAAATCCAAAATGCTTTAACTTTTTTGCAAGTCCACCATATATGATAATAAGTAGGATCTTCACAATCACATCTCCAGCATTTAGCCTGTACATTAGGATACATACATGACAATTTTTCGGGTCTAAATGCCATCTATAAAACATCTTATAAAATTTTCTCTCATATTTTGCGCTTGTGTAAATTTAACATTCCTCACCCAAATTCTTTCCCAAGTTTCCAACATTATTGGTTGCTGAAAATTTTGTGCCCACTTAATCATACAATCCTTAACCAAATCAGTCTCTGAATCTATTTCTACTAATACATTATACAACCTCTTAATATGCTGTTGACCTTGATCTCTCATTTGTTTTAACAAATTATCCTCAATTGCTTAACACCTATTTTTTGATCTAATTTCCATCTAGCTTGTAGTTGTCCATATTGGAACCATGTATAATTTTTCCCTTCTTCCCCCATCTTTTCTCTAGATTTTAATTGTAACTCCCCCTTTTCCATACAAAGAAGTTCTTTATAAGTAACTACCTCCATCTTTTGATATATATTTATATTTTCTATCATGTGTCTCGGGTTTGCCCATATTGGAATCTTTCCATCTAATTTGTATTGATATTTCCTCCAAACCCTCAATAATGCATTTCTAATTATATTATTTTTAAATATTTTATCAACTTTCTTATCATATAATAAATAAGCATGCCACCCATATAACAAACCATAACCTTCTATATTCAAAACTCTTTCCTCAGTCAAATTAATCCAATCAGTAATTAATGATAAGACAACTGCTTCATAATACAATTTTAAATTAGGCATTTTAAGACCCCCTTTCCTTATATCCTGCATTACTTTTAATTTTATTCTTGGTTTTTGCCCATCCATACAAATTTACTAATCCCTTTTGCCATTCCTGTAATTTAATATCATTCTTAAACACCGGTATCATTTGAAACAAAACAAAAACCTGGGCAAAACATTCATTTTATAGCCGCTATTCTTCCCAGCAAAGATAGTTGTAACTTCTTCCAACTCTCCATTTCTTTCCATACCTTCTGCCACAATACCTCATAATTATTTTTGTATAATTTAACATTTGAAGCTGTAATATATATTCCTAAATATTTAACCTTTTTAACGATTTCAAAACCTGAAGTTCTTTCTAACTCTTCTTTTTGTTGTATATTCATATTTTTAGTTATCATCTTTGTCTTTTGCTGATTCACCTTAAATCCAGATACTTTACCATACTGACCAATTATATCTTTTAAACCAGTTACTGAGTATATTGGTTGAGATACAGTAACAACCAGGTCATCTGCAAAAGCTCTTAATCTATAATCTTGATGTTTAACTCTAATTCCCTTTATTCGATCGGAACCACATATGTTATTCAGAAGAATTTCTAGAGTTAAAATAAAAAGTAATGGGGACAAGGTAAAATCCCTCTCTTCTGTATTATGTTCTCTCCAAATATCTCTTAATTCCAAGTCCTCCATCATTTCAAAAAAAGCCTTTGGTAATTTCGCCCGGCTTGATATCTTCCTTAAGCTTTTTTTGTCTTTTTGAGTATCCAACACACCATTCCAATCACCCATTAATATATATGATTTATAATCCCAAAATACTATTCTTTTATGTAAAAACTTGAAAAAATTTTCTTGTTGTTGATTCGGAGCATAAACTCCTATTAATAATGTCTTCTTTCCCTCCAACAAGAGTTCAATAGCAATGTATCTTCCTTGCTTATCCACCTCAATTAATTTTGCTGATATATCCTTCTTTATATATATAACTAAACCATTTTTTTTCTCCAAAGAGGAGGCAACAAAATGTACTCCCAGTTTTGAATTTATCAAATATTTCTGGTCTAAAGATCTAATATGTGTTTCTTGTAAACAAGTAATGTCATTTTAAATTGTTTCAAATAATGAAATACTTTCCTTCTCTTCTGGTGAATTCAAACCATTAACATTCCAAGATAATAGTTTAATTGCCATTATCGGCCAAAGGAAACTTTTGGAACACTAGCCGCAAATCACATTTTGCTTTAGGCCTTGCTCCTCCACTGTTTCCGTTGTAGTAGTTGCCAGTTGTTGTTGTGCCTTCATCTCTTGTTCCTTGCGTTTAGCAGCAGCTCTTGTCAGCCTTTGTTCTTTTGAATCTGGACCCGTCATAGGTATTTCCAACACTTGTAATAAATCTTCTTCCATCGCAATCTGTTCTTGAACCTGCTTCACTTCTCTTTCCTTCACTTCAGTCTCCTTTCTTCTAGCATCCAGTGGAGAAAGACTTCCAACTTTTAATGCCTCAACATAAAATTCTCTCGCCTTTTCAACTGTATTGAGACGATGTACTTTCCCTGCATAATATACTATTATACCAGTTGGAATATCCCATCTATATTCAATCTGACGTTTTTTAAGTTCATTCACCAGGAAGGCAAATTCCTTTCTAGCCCTTAACATTTTTGGTGGAATTTCCTTTAATATTAAAATATCCTGACCAGCAATCTGAATCTTCTCCCTTATATGAGGCTTGCAAAATCTGATTTCTCACTGTTCTATTTGTAAAATAAATAACAACATCCCTTGGCAACTTTTTGCCTTGCTATCCAAGAATTCACACGATATATTTTATCAATTTGATAAGCCACATCTGCTGGACGAGCTGCTAATATCTCAGCAAATACTTCAGAAAAAATTTCCCTTAAATCCTCTTCTTTATTCTCTTTCAGACCACGAATTCTTAGAGCAAATTCCATATTTCTGTATTGTATCAAAACTATTTCATCATCTGTTTTTTCCATTTTACTTTGAAATTCAGCCATTTTATTATCTAATTTTGAATTATGTTGCTTAATTTCTTCAACCTCCCCTTCCAATAAAATCACATTATTTGCCAAACTTTGTACTGCAATTACAAATCCTTCCTTAACTTCTTTATTTCCCACTTGAATTTCTGATATCTGCTCTTTCATTTCCAACATCTCCTCAGTTATTACTTTAAATTTTTCTTGCATAAAGTCTTTTAAATTCTCTTGTACCGCCTCTAAGTTCAATGTTCTAGTCTCCACTGTATGAGCTGGAGAGGCACCAGCTGAGGAGATTCCAGAGCCCTTTGTTACAGTAGACTTTAATTGTTTGGCTGCCATCTTCTATAAAATTATTTATTTATTTCCAACTTAATATTCAGTTTAAATCTTCTTTTTTTTTTTTTTTTATTTAAATTTTTTTATTATTTTTTTTGCAACAAACAAACAAAAAGAAAATACATTATTACACCCTTGTGCTATACATAAAAGGAAGATTTGGGTCTTCGGATATATCCTCATGATTGCCAAAATCCACGTTCTCGAGGTACAGGTACTGAAGCGTCCAATGTTCCAAGCGCAAAGTCCACAAATGGTTTCCAAGTCTTCCAGAAAATATCTTCTTTATACACACCACTTCTAATTTTAATATCACATGTCATTTTATCATTTAAAGCTAATTTCCACATTTCAGAATTCCACTCTTCTATTCTAAAAATCACATCTAGTTTCCAATATCTAGCTATTATAATTCTACCTATTATAATCATAATTCTAATCAATTCTTTTTCATATTTTGTTAATTCTATTTCCTTAATTACCAACAATAATATAGTTTCCACTCTCAATGTTATTACTTTCCCCATCATTTCAAATATCATTTTCTCCAATTGTTGCCAAAACTTTTTAACCTTATCACAATTATACCACATATGTTCATAAGTCCCCAATTCCATCTCACATCTCCAACATTTTTTACTAGTTTTTTTATCCATTTGTGACAATCTTACTGGAGTCAAATACCATTTCCAAACAACTTTATAATTGTGCTCTTTAATCCTTATAGATAAAGTTCTCATAATTCTACTCTTCCAATTCACATTCCAATCTGATTCTGGTATTTCAATATTAAGATCTTTTTCCCAATTTGTCCTCATCACTCTTTGTAATTTTTCATCAGAATTTATAATCTTATAAACCCTACTAACGAGTCCCAATTTCATCTTTCATAATCCGAGATACTAAATATTCAAATTCAGTTTCACATCTATTTATCGAATAATTTTCCTTTAGTTTTTTTGTCCATTTTTCTATCTGTATTTTTTCAAACCAACTTAACCCTAATTTTTCAATAATTTCTTTATTCCTCCTTTCATTTCCCATAACTTTTATCCAATCTTTAATAATTTCTATATTTTCCTCTTTAATCACTTCATTACGTTTTTTTATATTATTTTAATCGGCCAAATTCCAGTTGTCTCCCCCAAAAAGATTATATCCGGAATTAAAATTTTAACAAATTTGTTCCACATTTTACTTAATCCCTTTAACCAATAACTTCTACTTACACATTTTAAATTTGCTTTATCTAAAAACCACCTTGATCCAAATTTCTATATCCCTTAACTCTAAATCTCTCCAATAATTATCTTCACCTTTAAGTATTTTTACCACTATCCGGATACCATACACAGTAATAATTAAATAATTTGGGGATTCCTAATCCGCCTTCCTTTTGATTTTGATACCACATTTTCTTCACTAATCTGGGTCTTTTGCCACCATTGCAAAATTTATCCAGTTTTTTCTGATATCCTTCAATATCTTTCTCTGTCAGATTTAGTGGTAGCATCTCGAATAAAAAGTTGAACTTGGGCAGCAACATCATCTTACACATTGCAATTCTACCAAACCAAGACAACTTTAAAATTTTATATTTATCTATCTTCTTCTCAATTTCGTTAATCACCACATCATAATTTTTTTCAATTCTTTAACCTTAAGTGAAAGCACTATACCCAAATATTTCAATGTGTTTTTAATCCTTATCCCAAATTGCTCTTGCATATTCTCAGACTCATTACCATTACTATCCATCAATAATTCTGACTTTGACCAATTTACTTTCAATCCTGTCATTTCTTCAAATTCTATCAAATGCTTATATATCTTTTTCAAATCTTTCTCTACATTTTTCAAAATAATTAAAGTATCATCCGCATACAAATTTATCTTATACCCCTTATATCCTTCTAATTCTTCATCTTTTTCTATCATTTTTGTCAATATTTCCATAGCCAATAAAAATAATGTTGGGGACAGGGGACATCCTTGTCTCGTTATGTTTTTCAAAGTACACCCTATCTGATATCAGTGTTGCAACTCCTCTAGCTTTTGAAGTTCCAAATGCTTTTTCATATATTTGCATACCTTTTATATACATTCTATTTGAATCTTCAGATTTCTGATGGGTTTCTTGTAAAAATAAAATGTCTGGTAAATCCCTTTTAATCTTAAGCTCCAATCTTCTTCTTTTAATCTGATTCCCTGTACCCTTCACATTCCATGACATTATTTTTATAACTCCCATTTAAAATATAAATTTTTTAATCCTATCCCCGCATCTTCCTTTCTGTGCCCCCCACCACCCGACATTAAACTACCATATAAACAACAATAAGAAAACAGAAAAAACAAAAAACAAAACAACAATAAAATACAAACAATCTTCTTCCCCACATCCTCATCGGTTTCGCCTCTATAAAGAGAATGGGGAGAGGGACGTGCCAATGCCCGGGCACTTCTTTCGGGCTGTCTATTTAAATTCATCACTCAAAAAAAAGATAGCGATGACCGCATTCAGCTTCATATTTTCCAAGACTCTTATCTGCTTCTTCTCCTACTGTATCCTCACGACTCTTCTTCTGTTCAACCAACACAGGTGATATTTCTTTCCTCTTTAACCCTTTAGAGTCTTGCCTCCAATAGCCCCTTTTTCTTCTTCTGAGATTGATGTTTCCACGTATGTTCCACCCATCTGAAGCATTTGATCTTTTATCTCCATTAAATCCTCCATCTCAATCAGTCCAAGCTCCGTAAATATAATAATGCATCTATATCTGGGGTGATTGTACGCATCCTTCCTTTATAAAAAATTTCAATTGTTGTGGTGGCCTCCAATTGTATTTAATTCCATTATCTCTCAAAACTTATGTAATTGGTTTTAAAAAAAATCTCCATGCCCTTTCTTCTCTTGCTATATCCCGGAAGACTTGAATAGTCTTGCCTTCGAACTTCAAAGCATCTTCCAACTCTCTTCACTTGGCCATAACTTCCAACTTATCACCAAGATTTGCGAACCTGACAAGCACATTCCTGTTAGAACCATTTTGCCTTCTATATCCAATTCTAAAGACGCTTGCCAGGTCTGCTATTGTGAACGTAAGTTGCGTATCCAAATCATTAATCCATTTCAAAACCCGCTGTTTCAATTTATCTTCCCTTTCTTCCGAGATTCCTCTAATAACAAAATTATATTTCCTCATCTCTTCTTCCAAAAGACAAATTCTCTTATCTTGCTCCTCATTTTATAAAATATTTTGCCAATTTGCCGATCTACTTTTGCCTCATGCACATGCAGCTGCTCCATTTCATCTTTAATCATTGTCATTTCCTCTTTTTGTTTAGCAAAGTTATCATTCATATCTTGCTTTAAATTTTGCACTTCGGATGTCAGTTTAAATGTCAAATTATCTATACGCTCTGATAGTGCTGCTATTTTTTCCCCAATTTTATTTAAAGCTGCAGCAATTTGCTGCGTTTCTGAAAGTTGTTGAGTCATTTTGAAAAAAAAAAAACACCAAAAAATTTCTCAAACTGGGATTCCAATTTTTCAAAGAGTCTTAGTGAAGATCAAAGGACAGCAGTCAAACCAATTTTACAGAGGGTCTTGATGAAGATCAAGGGACGACAATCTTTTAATTGAAGCGAAACGGCTTATTTGCACTCGTTAGTAGCTTATCAGTAACTTATGAGTCATATTCACTCCACAAAGAAACACAATTACCTCACAGCTTAATCAGCGCCATTTTTTCTCCACGTCGGCAGAGAGAAAAAAAACAACAAACCAGCTTGAACTTCAAAACAAAGTCCTTTTTTTGTTTTCTGTAATATAAACAAGCTATTAATTTCCTCTCAAAAGAAAAATAATTAAAAAAAAAATTATCCACCTAATAAAAGCTTCTTCAGCCAGTCAGCCAGTCAGTCCAGCACAAAAGATCGATCTCTTCAATTAAAATTCTTCTCATTAGCAAATTCAGTCTTTGATATTCCTTAGCCTCAGCATTTAACACAGAACACGATAATTATAATAAGGAAAGCAAAAGACAGCAGTTTATTCCAAACTCATTGTATCTGCCAGTTCGGTCATCCCACGCAGTAAAAACTCCTTAATTCAAGCAGTTTCAGATGACCTACCAGTTTTAAATTCAGTCTGCTGGGCTATTAACACTTCCACTTCATGATTTATTAACTTTCATCCATAACGGTGCATTCCAAACAGGGGGGCGTGGCCATGACCGTGGTGGGGTAAGGACCTTTCCTTCACTTCACTGGGCTTAATAATGAAGAGTTTAAATCTTCTTAACCTCTGGGAAACACAGTCCTTTAAAGCTTTTTTAAAGCAATATTTAAAAAGAAAATCTCTCCTAGATTCTAGGCAGCAAAGAGTTAAAGAGTTAAAGCAGCAAGTAACATGCAAATTACCAACTGCAGACAAACGGTGAAAGTATCACTTTCGCTTTCCACTCGTTAACTTGTTAACAATTCGCCTCCATTTTCTTGCTGTTTTCAAACTTGTTACAAAGTATCGGGGAATCGGCTTGACTACTTGCATAAAGTTCTCCCACTTTCGTTCTGTCCGGTATAATCCTTTATTGTCCAAAATAAATCTCGGCGTTTGGTCGTGGTGATTAGTTCCGCCCAAGCAGAAGAATCCTCGGATCTGGAGCTCTTCGGGTTGCTGGAGGGAACTTAACCCTTCAAACCCCTTTTTTCTCAGGGGCTTTAGGGAAATTCAACCTCTGCCCTCAGCTCACCCCCTCCTCTTCTCCCGAAGAGAGGGTTTTTCGAACCGCTGGACAGCAGATTTAAGCTGTCCTAGCGATTCCACAAAATCCAGAGATTGGTGATCGTAAAGATCACCGCCATCACCTACGGTGCCAAACCGGAAGTCCCAGCCCTTGCTGTTTTTATATCCTGTGGGGTGTAGCTCCATGACTCAGCACTTCCTAGGCCTGCCCCACCCTGCTTCTGTTGTTCCTGCCTCTCCTGCCTACAAAACCTAGGGTCCAGCCAGGCCTGATTGCCATCAGTCGGGTCTGGAGGTGTGGCCTGGGGGGGAAGAGTCAGGGGATGGAGGCCTCGTTATCTCCTCCACCTGGCCTGCCTCTGGCTCCTGGAGCTGAGCCAGGGAAGCCGGTGCTCCCGAGGTAAGTCCTGATGGCCCTTCCCTCTCACTTTCCAAGTCACTTTCTGGCAGGAGGCCTGGCTCGGGGGGCGCAGACACAACAGGGTTCAAAAGGTGTGAGTGAACCTCTCTTGCTCCAAATATTGAGTCAGATTTCCTCTATAGTTTAGCCCCATGATGGCAAACCTATGGCACACATGCCACAGGTGGCACATGGAGCCATATCCGTGGGCACGCGAGCGTTTCCCTAACTCAGTTCCAGCACGCATGCATGCGCCAGCCAGCTGATTTTCGGACCTTCTGGTCCCACCGGAAGTCAGGAAACAGGCTGTTTCCGGCCTCCCGAGGGCTTCCAATGAGACCAGAAGGCCCATTATTCATTCTCTCTAGGCTCCAGAGGCTTTCTAGGAGCCTGGGGAGAGTGAAAACAACCTTCCCCAGCACCCCCTCGGCCCTCTGGAGGGCAAAAAAATGGGCCTACTGGGCCCAACGTGCCATCGTGTGTCAAAAATGGGAGCGCGGGGGGGGTGGTCATGCAGACATGCCCGGGGACAGGGCACATTGAATTATGGGTGTGGGCACGTGCATGCGCAACCCTCCTGTGGTTCCCCCTGCTTTTGACATGCGACAGCAAAAAGGTTAGCCGTCATTGGTATAGCCTTTATTGTCATTGTACCTCATATATACAACGAAATTGGTTAGACCAATTTCAGAGGCCCAGTCTAGCTAGTGCTATTCTGAGAGATTGTCTGCATATACGAACAATATTTCCGATGAGAGTACACCAAAGCAAAAGAGTTGGGTATGGACATGTCTGCAGCAACACCTTTGAAAGGAGCTGCACTGAACTTTCTGGGCGATCAACTCACTCTGCAAAGCAACCATCTAAACGATTGCACAAGCATCACGAAATACGAAGACCTGCAAATAGAAGTAGAACGATTGTGCCCAAAGAAAGCAAAGATAGTCCCTTGGGTGCAATCTTAAAACATCTGGAGCATCATTTGAACACCACCGGTCTGGACAAAATCATCACCAGCCAATTGCAAAAGACAGCTTTTCTTGGAAATGCTTACACTCTCGAACACCATCCTCTAACAATACCTCTAACACCATCAACAGCACATGCTCCCCAGGTCCTTGAAAAAGGACTCGACAGGTGGATTAAAATGCCAAATCCAGTCTAAACAGTCTGGCTATGTTACCAACCATTACAGTACATTGGTATTAGTTCCTCCACTATCTAAATTTGTTCCCATTTTACTCAGCACATTGATGAAGTGTACCTTAGTGTAAGCCAAGGGTTTGCAACCTTAAATACTCAAAGAGCCATTTGGACCCATTTCCCACAGAAAAGAAAACACTGGGAGCCACAAAACCCTTCCCGTGCCTGACTATTTCTTGAGCAGCCACAATGAAAGTAATGACAGTTATATCGTCCCTCCAATTTCAATATCGATTCAGGCTGTTGCAAAGACAACTGCCAATCATGTTATGTTTACCCCACGATGATAGCATTACATTTGATTTATTTAACTTGTAGAGCTCTTTCTGAGTACCCTGATTTTTGTCTGATTACTTTTTGTATGAAATCTGCTCGGGCTACGCAGGGATTCATGTGACACCAAGACTAGTCAACCGTCAACTAATGTGTGTCACATTGACTGCTGCCAAATCACAGTTAAAGAAGACTCAGACTTAAGACTTAGAGGCTAGTTTTGTGTCGTTCATTTTATTGATTGTACTTTTATTGCTCAGTGATAGAAATAAAGTTTCTGAGTCTGTTAAAGACGGTCTCCTTTTTTGCTATTCAAGAGAGATCAAGGACGGGAACTAGAAAAGATTTCAGCAGTTTGCAAGAATCGTGTAAGATTAAATCTCTGCATTTGGCAAATTCTTAAGCTATTTATGAGTGGCTGGTCCTTGTCCGCCTGAGGAACTAACCAACTGGTGAGATTACTAGCATATTTTTCAGAGTATAAGACGCTCCGGACTATAAGACACACCTACCTTTTTTTGGTGAGGAAAACAAGAAAAAGAAATCTGTCACTGCCTCCCAGCAATTTTGCCTCGTTGCAGCAAACAGCAAACAGCCTGCTTTACTTTCATTTTAGTTTTTCAGCATTTGGACCCATTTCCCACAGAAAAGAAAACACCGGGAGCCACAAAACCCTTCCCGTGCTCGACTGTTTCTTGTGCGGCCACAAAACTAGCATATGTAGTTGAATTAAATGTTTTCTTCTGAAACTTTTCTTTTCTTGGATTTATCCATGATTGAAAAGCTCAATAAATCATGTGCCAGTGGATGTCACACATTGGCGGTTGTGACACATATTTTGAGTGACAAGGTGCTACCGCAGAAGGGTGAAAGAGCCACATGCGGCTCCAGAGCCGCAGGTTGCTGATCCCTGATATCAGCCAAAAATGGAACCTTCAGATACGGTGTGCAAAAAAGCACTAATGTACTGTCTGGTAGTTCTGAGGCTCCTTGGATCCTTTTTAAACTTTGATGCAGAATTGCACAAATATGACACGGCACATGAAACAGGGGAAAGGTTATGCTTGAGCCAGAACTGACTGCATGTTTAGTTAGCAATGCAGCCATTGCTTGGAGGAGCTCAAAACTAATATTTCCCATCAGCTTTTCTGAGTCCATACGAAGCAAACTTTATAACCGGTGTGAAAATGCTCAACTCCAAACTGAAGTCCTTTTGAAAAACTCTCCCCATACTGTACTTTGATAACTGGATTTGGAGTTCATGGATGATCTGAACTAAACTGTAGAAAGAGACATTTTATGAAAGATTACGTTTATGTGTTGTTTCTTGGGGAAAAAAACCCCAAACACATTTATTATAATAATAATAATAATAATAATAATAATAATAACAACAACAACAACAACAACAACAACAACAACAACAACAACAACAACAGAGTTGGAAGTTCAACAAAGTTGAACCACAAAATGGTTCAATTTGTTTGAACCATTCAGACAAATGGTTATCCAACATTTTCTTAAAAATTTCCAGCATTGGAGCATTCACAACTTCTGCAGGCAAGTTGTTCCATTGATTAATTGTTCTAACTGTCTAACTGTTAACTGTCAGGAAATTTCTCCTTAATTCTAAGTTGCTTCTGTCCTTGATTAGTTTCCACCCGTTGCTTCTTGTCCTGCCCTCAGGTGCTTTGGAGAATAACTTGACTTCCTCTTCTTTGTGGCAACCCCTGAGATATTGGAACACTGCTATCATGTCTCCCCTCAATCAGTCTTATTTTAGATATTTTGGCAATTGAAGTGGCTGATAAAATAACCTCTTTAAAAACACTTACTCAGAAAAGAATAACATTAGCAAAAGTTTTTAAGAAACAGCTGCTGGGTAACTGTATCACATACAGTGCTGAGGAAGCGATATGATTCTCTAGTTCTTCTCTCTCTGCTTTCTTGTGTAACATGTCATAGGTTAACAATAAGTCATTGACCATGGGTATGATTTGCACAAATGGCTTCTCGGGGAAATGTTCTTATATTTGTCTACCACTGTTTTGTCAGATACAGTGTTATCCAGCTGAGTTGTTCAAAAGCAGCCTGAGAATTTATTAAATCTGACACAAATCCCCTAGCTGAAATAATAACTGCTCAGTTACCCACTGTCCCATGCTTATTGTTTATCAGACACTGAGCTCATAAATCCTCCTCCATCTGGCCTGATTTCAGAAGAACCTTGAATCAACTGTTGATAGACTGTAGGGAATCTTAGCCTCAGTCTATTGCAGAGTTACTGCTGTCTTGTGGTTCTTCTCTCCCTCCCTAACCAGCATGTTTCAGAAAATAACAGAAGCTGTTGCTTTTATTCCACAGAAATTGCCCATTTTTTAAAAAAAAAGAGTACTGAGAAACCATCAGCAATGAATGCAATGGACAAGTTCTTTTCCTAAAATTAGTTCAGGTTCTGTATTCGCACAGCTATGGCAATAAAAAGTAAAGGTTCCCCTTGCACATATGTGCTAGTCGTTCCCGACTCTAGGGGGCGATGCTCATCGTCGTTTCAAAGCCGAAGAGCCAGCGTTGTCTGAAGATGTCTCCATGGTCATTTGGCCAGCATGACTCAATGCCAAAGGCGCATGGAACGCTGTTACCTTCCCACCAAAGGTGGTCTCTATTTTTTCTACTTGCATTTTTTTACGTGCTTTCGAACTGCTAGGTCGGCAGAAGCTGGGACAAGTAACGGGAGAGTCACCCCATTACCCAGTGCTTGGGATTCAAACCGCTGAACTGCCAACCTTCTGATTGACATGCTGATGATACTACTTTAATAGCTGGGAGCAAGGAAGTATTGTGGAATTTGCTGCTTGAAAGTGAAAGAAGAAAGTGCAACCCACCTAAGCTTACATCAACAGCCAAAGCCCAATCCAATCCAATCCAATCCAATCCAAATAAATAATCAGAAAAGAAGACCGAGTAGTAAGATGAACAGACTTCTTAGGGACAATATTTCAAAATGATTACAGCTATGAGATAAAGAAACATCTGCTATTTGGAAGAAAGACTATGACAAATGAAAACAAAATATTGCAGACGCTTCACATTGACATATTGCTAAAGTCCCGATTTTCCCAGTTGTAATAGATGTTTGTGAAAGTTGAATTCATCAGAAAGGCTGAATAAAGAAAAAAATTTATGCTAGAGAACATCCTTGAGAATACTTCGACTGTAAGAAGAATGATAATTCAATACTGAGTGACGTAAAAGCATACTGCTCACTGGATGTACTTAAAATGAAGCCAAAACTTTGGACGCGTCATGGAAAAGGAAGAGGTATTGGAGAAGATCCTGTCTCTGGGGAAAATGAATTAAAAAGGAGGTCAACAGAAGATAAAGGGGCTTATGTTATCACTGGTGACACAAGCAGGAGCTTGCAAGAACTTACAAGAAAATACTGAAACAAACTCCTGGTCTATGGTTACAAAGAATTGGAGGCGACTGAATACCTGAAAAGCAACACAGTAGTTATTTATTTCTCAAGGCCAGGTTTTTGAATCTCCATAGGATGAAAGTCTGTGTAAAAATGTGGGATTTAAAGCTGCAATCTTTTCTTTATTTACCTGTGGAGTGCTCCACTAAACTCAGCAACGGTTTCTTTTGCAATGCATTGCACTTTTAGTTCTTTGGGTCTGCAAATTATTTTATACTTGACAGGAGTATAAAATAAGAGCCCTGGTGGCACAGTGGTGAGAATGCAGTACTGCAGGCAAACTCTGCTCACATTGCCAGGAACTTGATTTTTTCGATACTGACTGGCTCAAGGTTGACTCAGCCTTCTATCCTTCTGAGGTCGGTAAAATGAGGACCCAGATTTGACCCAGAGAGGGCTGTAGAACACTGTGAAGTGATATATAAGTCTAAGTGGTATTTCTATAATACAAAGGAGTGCACCTTTCACTCCCTGGAATATACCATATTTTTCGGACTATAAGACACACCTCACTATAAGACACACCTAAATTTAGAAGAATAAATCAACAACAACAACAAAAAGTTTTTGGCCTCCGTATGCCCCATTTTCAGGCCTTTTTTTGGGCCTTTTCCACATTTTTCGGCCCATTTTAAGGCTTTTTTCCTGCCTGTTTTCTAGGCTTTTTTTGCCCTGTTTTTGAGGGCCCATTTTCAAAGCTTTTTTTTTTTTTTGCCCATTTTCAAGGCTTTTTTCAGCCTATTTTGAGGCTTTTTTCAGGCCATTTTTTCCTGAAAAAAGTGCCCAAAAAGTCCTTGAAAATGCCCCCCCCCAAAGCTCAAAAATGGGCTGAAAAAAGCCTCAAAAATGGGCTGAAAAAAGCCTCAAAAATGGGCTGAAAAAAGCCTCAAAAATGGGCTGAAAAAAGCCTAAAAATGGTCCAAAAAAAGCCTCAAAAATGGGGCAAAAAACCCCTCAAAAACGGGCCGAAAAAACCCCCAAAAATGGGATGAAAAAAGGCCAAAAAAAGAGGTCTAAAAATGGGGCGTGCGGAGGCAAAAAAACAGCCGGCTTGTGGGCGGGGCTTCTGCAATATTCAGTCTATAAGACACACAGACATTTTCACCCCCTTTTGGGAGACAAAAAAGTGCATCTTATAGTCCGAAATATATGTTAGGTAGTAGTCATAGTAGCATTGGAATGAAAACCCATGTGAAGGAAAAACCCAAAAGAGAGAAATTCCTACAAAGCTCATTATGGTTACAAGAAGAAAGGAAGGCTTCAGTTTTGTAAATTGTTCTGTTCCAACAAAAAATGTTCTTGCACAGCTGTGTTTTATTAGCAATGAAATATTTTCCTTGCGGGAATTCTTTTTAAAATGAAGAAGAGTGCCATGTTCACATTAAACAGAAAACTGGTGCACCTCAAAGAGAATGGCAATTAGAATGAGTTGCTCATTTATTTATTTTTTACAGATATGTTGGAAATTTTTATTCACAGAGCTAACTTTCTTACCTCAACAGCAGTATCTTCAGTCAGGGGCTGCTATTTGAGTTCTTTTATGTTTATTCCTTTCTTTGGCTGTCTCAAAAATAATAACGTTACACCACTGTAAAAGAGAAGTACTCAATTGTCCTACATAAAAACTGCTACTTTCATTTACCATGTAATAAATTATCTATTTTTTGCTCTTAACCATTTTGTATTGTGCAGCAAAAGAGTGGGGTGCTAAAAAAATATTGCACTAATAAGCTTCTTCTTTTTGGTCTTTTACCTTTATTAGATATTCTCAGCCATATAGCTCAGAAAATTGAAGCTGGAGACATCTATGAAAACCTAAATAGTTCTTCATAAACAGCTCAGTTAGAGTATCTTATTTCAGTTTGGAGTTTCAGCAATCATTTTAATAGAATAGCTGAGTTCATTTTTCACAAAATATACTTTGTTTTTGGTTTCACTATGTATGCCTCCAGATATTGTGGTTTGCAGTTTATTGCAGAAATTAATAACATAATCCCTGCAGATATCATAGAATCCATTTCTGAAACTCCATATTTTCAGCTATCATAAGGCTTACCAAATCGGATAAGATTTCACTGGTTGAGTACAAATCCTTATGGATATAGGTTAGATACTCAAACCTGACTGAGATTTGGCAATCTAGCAATTATTTTGGCATTTAAAATATCATTTATTTTCGATCTGCACCTTGATATAAAGAGAATGGTCCGAGTGCTTTAAAAGAAGCTAACTAGCAGTTAGCCTGATGTACAGTATGTAAGGCCACCACATCTGGGTTTCAAAAATTTGGACAATTACCGGGTGGCAGCAAAGAAGCTGTAAATCTTTCCTGCTGATTTTATATTCTATGTCTCCTGCCCTGAGCTGGAGATCCTACCACGGGCAGAAGATTGGACTAGAATATCTCCAAGGTCTTTTCCAATCCTATTATTCTATGTTCCATGGTAGTCCTAGAAGGACAAAATGGCAGTGTCTATGAGCTCATAATATGCTAAACCAAATATTTGATTAATGGGTACACAAAAAAATGCTACTTTATCTCCAGTCATAGGAGCACAGTGACTCGAGTAGTTAAGATGCTGGGATGGAAGTTAGCAAACCCACGTTTGAGATCCGAGTGCTGCCCTGGGGTGGGATTGAGCTCCCGTCCTTCACTCCAGTTCCTTATGGGGGACATGAAAGGAGCCCCCAACTGGGTGTCCCCCCGCTCCCCAAGTAACAGTGATGTCACTGGCTAATTCTTTCAACCCTGGAAGCCCCTTGATGTTATTGACAGAAGTGCAAATCTCTGTTAATTCAAAGTCCTTGACCTGAGGTTGGAGTCTCTTGAGTTGCTTTGAAATGGTTAGCATTTTGAATAGGTGTAAAGTAATACTTGTAATCAGGGTTTGCAGGAGAGCATAATAGTTTTAAATTTTGACTAAAATGCTGTGAAGATGGAACTGCAAGTGTACTCTTTAATCAAACTTTGCTGCTTAGGATGTCATGCCAAGGAAACAGCATGTGAAGTGACTCATGAATGTGCAAAGTATATGATGGCTCTTCTAGGGATTTGAAGTGCAGTACCTGGAGCTTCTCGATTAGCTACTCCACAGTGTTCAAGCAAAACGGCAATTCAATGGGTTAAAATCTGAGGAGGAGAGTGTTGCCTGATTTAAACTCCTGAGCACCCAAGGCATGAGATTAAAGGAGACCGGATCCTGGGCTAGTGCATTTTTCTATGGCTAGAAACATTTTCCAGGGTCAACATTATGTGTGTATATGCTATTATATATGCTACCATTTATTGAAAAAATCAAGTTCAAAGGTTGTGTGAGAGATGTAGTTCACACTTCAATGTTACTTTTTTTTTTTTTTTGGTTCTGCATGTAATGCCATCTGCAAAAGAGTGTCCTCTATTTTGTGAAGTACTTTCTATCAGCTGTCAGTGATTTTATTATAGAACAAAGGGAATCAATATTAAAATAAAACATCTCCTCTTCCAAGTGTCTCTCTGAAGTATTAAACTGACCCTGAAGGAACAGAAGCTGATAGTCACTTAAATCAAGGATAGAAAAAAATGAGCGTCTTGTAGGTGACTTGGACAAAAACTGCCACATTCTATTGAAATTTGGCTGGAATTGATATAAGTTGGAGTCCATAACATCTAGAATTCACAAGGCTATCTGCCGTACATAATCCTATCAGTTTATAGCTAGAAAACACGAGTTAAGCTGGAATGAGAGAAAGAGTAGGATGCTATATCTTTTCCTATAAATGTACACATCACAAATATCCAAACCAACCAACTTCCTTCATCAGACATAGAGAATAAGATCATATTCTCGCTTATTTGGATGGAAGCTCAATAGAACACTGGGGTAAATTTACTGGTGCCACATATATTTGGTATTGTCTTAGTTGCTTTTATGAAGTATGCAATCCTGAATAACTTGTTTAGATGGGCAGCTATAAAAATCAAATAAATACAATACTACTGTATGTGAGTGAACTTCCATTTGTGCAAAAGACCTGAAATCCCACAAGTTTTGGGAAGCACATCAGATGGAAGAAAATAATGTAATTTTACTGGTGGGAGGAAGCTTTTAGAGATACGTTAATGGGGCTATTGATGCATAAATGTTTTTTTTTAACACAAAGATCAAATGACTTAGAAAAATTCCATATTAGTCACACTAACCCTTTTATTGGTGATTATGATTTATATTGATATATTGACCATCAATTGTGTTGTAAATGTTGTACCTTGATGAACGTATCTTTTCTTTTATGTACACTGAGAGCATATGCACCAAGACAAATTCCTTGTGTGTCCAATCACACTTGGCCAATAAAATTCTATTCTATTCTATTCTATTCTATTCTATTCTATTCTATTCTATTCTATTCTATTCTATTCTATTCTACTTTCCCTCATTGGATTCCAGGCTGCTCCAATCATTGTGTAAACACTCACTTCCTTTTTAAAAATGTAGTCCAAGTAGGCATAGCACAATGCCTGCCACAAAGTTACTGACCACATCCTTCAACTTCATTTCTCCAAGAAACCTCTATTTTCTAATGACTCTTTTACAGAAATGAAGATAATGGACATAGGTGAAGCTTAGTAAAGGTAAAAGTAAAGGTTCCCCTTGCACATATGTGCTAGTCGTTCCAGACTCTAGGGGGTGGTGTTCACCTCTGTTTCAAAGCCAAAGAGCCAGCGCTGTCCGAAGATGTCTCTGTGGTCACGTGGCCGGCATGACTAAACGCCAAAGGCACACGGAACACTGTTACCTTCCCAACAAAGGTGGTCCCTATTTTCCTACTTGCATTTTTTATGTGCTTTTGAACTGCTAGGTTGGCAGAAGCTGGGACAAGTAACAGGAACTCACCCCGTTATGCGGCATTAAGGATTAGAACCGCTGAACTGCTGACCTTTCGATCGACAAGCTCAGCATCTTAGCCGCTGAGCCACGTGTCCCAAGCCAAGAAGGACTTCCTAAATATTAAAAGGAAGCAGAGTACTTCCTGCTTAGGGTGAGGGGGGGGACACACAAAATGACAAGTGGCGCATGGGGGCAAAGAAAATATCAGACCATTGGAACAGTGGGGGAGGGGACCTGACCTGATTGCTGCAGGTCAGTTTAGTAGTGAGAAGGACGCCTGACATAACTCCCCTTAAAGTTAGCACAGCTATGCATTACCTTTGTCAAAACTAAAGTAGTGCGATTAAAATTTCGATTCAGTTTTTCTTCCCCTTCATGTTAAGATGTGTGCTACAGGGACGATAACTTGCCTGACAAACGAATAGATGACAAGAAATGTAGGAATAGATTGGAAATTGCTTGACATATCCTACCTGGAGAGAAAATACAGGATCCTGAGAGAATAAATATGGTTTATTAATATTGTTTATTAAATTGTTTCTTGTTAGAATAGGCCTGTTTAAGTTGAAGCCTGATTCTTAATGTAAAACTGGAGGCTTTGCCGCCTCTGTTTCCTCCAGCGGAGATTTTAAAAATGTTGTTATGAGGACAACAGAACTGAGAGATGCTTCTGTTTTTATTTAATTAGGAGGAAATGTTTATTTGCTAAGCCACCCAGAGATAGTGATTGAGATGGGTAATGTTGCAGTCTGCCAGCAGCCTGCAGAGCTGGCAACAGAGTTGGACAGAGATGAGGCTGAGGAAGAACATGGGTCAGTCCTGGAGGCTGGGGAAGGCCCGGATGAGGGCTCTGCGTTGGAGGCAGAGGTGGGGGCAGGGCCATCGGGGAGTGATGTGTGGTCTCCAGAGCCTCCAGAGGCTGACAGTAGTGAGGCAGAGGAACAGGAGGAGCCTGTTCCTAATGCACGCATGAGAAGAGCTGCCAGAAGGCAAGAGCAGCTAAAGCAAAGAGGATGACTCAGGAGTAGGGCCAAGAGATGATTGGCCCCTCCCATAAGGCTTAAAAGACCAGCAATGGCGTTTGGGCTCTTTGTCAGAAAACAACATTGATAGCTTTGCTCCTTGTCTTGCTGCATTTATTTCTTGTCGGTGTCTTCTGCTTTTGAACTTTTGCCAAGAAAAGCCTAATTTAGACCAAGGTTGGTGATAAGACTGAAGAATTATGTTATGAATTATGCTTTGATTTATTTTGGCGACACTGAGAATGAGTTAATTCTCAGCTGTTCTAATAAAGTCTGTTTGTTTTTGAACTGATTGCATCTACTACTACCTACTTGGGCCTGGGTCACAACAGGCATCCCTAGAAATTGAACAAACAAATAAAACTCTGACAGAATTGAAGTAAAAAAAAAAACAAGATTTAAATTCCCCAGGATGTAGACATCAGCTGTTGCAATCACAAAAACTGTATTTATTTGTCTTTCAACCTCCTTCTGGCCTGTATCTTTGAAATGGTGGTGCCATGCCTCACTTCTGCCTAAGAGCAAATGTGTCTTTTCCCTGAACCAAGGCCTGTAGTAGTGGTGACATAAAGCTTTCTGCCATAAAATCCCCTTGCTGAAAACAGCATTGCCAGCACAGCAAATTAAAAGAGCTATAGAAATAATGGGGAGAAATTCAATTTCAGTGCTTGGTTTGGCAACAATAAGCTTAAAAGAGACTTTATGGGTGATGTAATGTAACCACAGAATGGCAACTAGAAAATAGTGACTGGAAAACATCCAGACAATTTTCACAAAATATCTTCATGTTTGAAATTGCATCTGTTTTTCCTCCAACAGTTAATACATTTTTTTTTTAAAAAAAATGACAATTGGGCATACAGTTGATTTAGTTAATTTCAATAGGGACATTGTCCAGCACTGCATGAGCTTTTGACTACATTTATCTGTAGTATTAATTAATTTCATTTCTATCAAGTGGATGGTTAATCTACAGTATTTTTCGGAAGAATGAGGAAGTGCTAGCGTCTCTCTCCTCTGCAAGTGAAGGGAGATACTAAGATGATCTCAGTAACTGTAGTAATTTCTTGATAACTTAGAGAAGAAATTGTTATAATCAAATACCAGTTTATCTGCAGTCCAAATATGTCTGTATCAGAAGTGGTATTCAGCTGGTTCAGACCAGTTCAAACAAACCGGTAGCGGAAATTTTGAGTAATTCGGAGAACCAGCAAATTGCACCACCAGCTGCACCACAGCATTCAACATGGCTGCTGCAGTGGTAAAATCCAATTTTTTTTTACTACCGGTTCTGTGGGTGTGCCTTGATGGACGTGGTGTGGCTTGGTGGGCGGGGCTTGGTGGGTGTGGCTTGGTGGGCGGGGCAGGGGAAGAATACTGCAAAATCTCCATTTCCACCCCACTCCAGGATACTGCAAAATCTCCATTCCCACCCCACTCTGGGACAGCCAGAGGTGCTATTTACCAGTTCTCCGAACTGCTCAAAATTTCTTCTACCGGTTCTCCAGAACCTGCTGGATTTCACCCCTGAGCTGCTGTTTCTCTGTGCCACAGCACTGTCTGGATGGGACTTAGAGGAAAGATGCTAAGTTGCGCAAGACGCTCTCCCAGCAAATGCAGAGAGAAGCAGCTGCTGCCCGGGAGAGCAGAGATAGAGGAGAGCAGGCCCCAAAAGGCTGTTCGGTTGAGCCTTGATGTGTCGCAGAAGCCAATGCATGCACACGCACTCACATTTTTGGCAAACCAGTAGTGAAATTATTTGAAACCCACCACTGGTCTGTATGTATGTACACATCACTGTTGGATTTGTTCCCAGGGCACTGGTTAAAGCCTTGGATTTGTACCAGGATAAACCTGGGTTTAAATCATCATTCGATCCTGAAGCTTGCTGGATTATCTCTGAGGAGGCAGTCTCTTTCATCATGCTGAATGATTTGATACCAAATATCCATCAGTTACAGTTTCTTTCATTTCCAGTTACGTTTCCTCCAATTCCTTGGAAGGAACAGCAATGTGACTCCATTAAATCATTATAAATATAACCAGAATCTAAGTGCAAAATCATAGAGGGAGTATAACCTTTCCAAAATTGCCATTTCAGAATAATTTACACATGTGGGATGAAAGAGCACTCTGAGTAGGTTTCGGGTAATTGCTGTAGAATTATGCAATCTACATATTGGTGATCTAAAGCAGTAGTTACAGGATAAACAAACTTGGCAGTTTCAGCTCCTTCACTCACCCTTTAATTTGTTGAATTGGTCAATTGCTGTTTTATATGCGGGCATTTACAGCTGCATTTTGTTTACACATGGCACACACATGATTTATTTTGGAATCAAAGGGAATTCTTTCTGAAATGCATATGCTCCGGCCTGTAATACATTCAGATCTGTGATTGCCACAACCTTGAACTGAGCCAGTTCAGACCTTCCCTGGTTATTTTATAATATTTGATATAAGATAGCCCTATGGTTGGTTCCATGACTGTACAATGGAATCTGTACAATGCTTTTTCTTTAAGTTTTCAAGATCTCTCTCTCTGTGTGTCTCTTCTATCTATCTATCTATCTATCTATCTATCTATCTATCTATCTATCTATCTATCATCTATCTATCTATCTATCTATCTTCCATCTCTCTCTCCCTCTCTCTCTCTCTTCTATCAATCTATAATCTCTCTCTCTTATCTATCTATCTATCTATCTATCTATCTATCTATCTATCTATGTTTTATTTATTTATTTATTTATTTTTATTTTATTTTATTTATTTTGTCACAGTATATATAAGCATAAGCATGAAATAACTATACAATATATAAGCATATATATGGGTATGTAATAACTATATTAATTGGATATAACGAAAGGAAACAATAGGACAGGAACGGTAGGCACGCTTGTGCTCTTATGCACGCCCCTTACAGACCTCTTAGGAATGGGGTGAGGTCTGTCTGTCTGTCTGTCTGTCTGTCTGTCTGTCTGTCTGTCTGTCTGTCTGTCTATCTATCTATCTATCTATCTATCTATCTACCTACCTACCTACCTACCTACCTACCTACCTACCTACCTACCTACCTATCTATCTATCATCCATCTCTCTCTCTCTTTAATCTGTCTTTCTGTCTGTCTATCTGTCTATCTATCTAATGTCAGGTTTCCAAGTGATGAAACCCATTCAAAAATGAAATAGGCAAAATCCCATCTTCCAAAACAAATTTCTTTTATTTAGGTAAGCATCACATTGGCAAAGTTTGTTGTAATTCCGGATCTGACGCAAACTGGAATTACCCCACATAATATTGTAAGTTATTACAATATTAATTGTATTGTAAATCCCTCAAATGTCACATTCTCCAATAAACACACAATCCACATTTCCCGGTATCTTCAAACTCCACCTTCCTTTCTCACCAGGGGCAGCCTCTGTTTCCCACAGGAAAGAAAGTCATCTAGCCAAAACAATCCTCACTATCTATTCACTCCTTCCCACCACCTTAAGAATGTGGCAAGCCTCAAAACCCCGCTTACATAGTAAAGAGAAAGAAAAGGAATAAATGAGTATAATAGAGAGCTAAATAAAATGGCTACACATGTGTCAAATTCGGGCTCGACATATCTATCTATCTATCTATCTATCTATCTATCTATCTATCTATCTATCTATCTATCTATCTATCTATCTATCTATCTACCTACCTACCTACCTACCTACCTACCTACCTACCTACCTACCAACCATCTGTATTGAATCTATCTTTTTTCAGTCATTGTTTATTCTAGCCACTGCCTGGATAAGTTCCTGCAGTTTTCTTGGCAAGATTTTTTGAAAGTGGTTTGCCATTGCCTCTTTCCTAGGGCTGAGAGAGAGGCCTGTTCACCCAGCTGGATTCATGCCTAAGGCAGGACTAGAATTCACGATCTCCTGGCTTCTGGCCTGACACTTAATCATTACACCACACTGATTCTCTATAATACAAATATCATATTAAAACTGGAAATGTATTAATACCATGAAAATGTATTGTTTCTCATAAAGATATAGATTCCTTTGTGATACAAATGGATGCAGTATCTGATCTCTACTTTCCACCTCCAATTAGATTGTTGTTTGATCTTAGTTTTATTTATTTTTTCCTCTCTACTAGCCTGCAGAAGTTGATTCATTCACTTGCCCAGCAGATCAAAAGTCATGGATCATAAATGTAATGCATTTTCTTCTGTCCATCCATTGTTACAGTAGGCATCCTTAGAATGGGGTGATTTTTAAGAAATGGACCTTATGCACCATATTATTCTTAAAACAGTTTAGGAAGGACTGTAATTTGATTACTAAATATGTGGGAAATGCTTTTCCAGGTAATTGGGCAGTTCTGCTCTCAGTTGTAGGAAGTTGTGATTACCATTATGTCAAAAAAAGGAAGTCTGTTGGCTACGCTGAAAACAAAAAATTCAGAGTGGAGAGCTGCTAGAATAGA
The DNA here is from genome assembly GCF_028640845.1 of Ahaetulla prasina. Taxonomy (NCBI): domain Eukaryota; kingdom Metazoa; phylum Chordata; class Lepidosauria; order Squamata; family Colubridae; genus Ahaetulla; species Ahaetulla prasina. The sequence continues at coordinate 19,615,686 of NC_080544.1, read as the reverse complement.
TTAGTTTGTAAATCTTCTGGGACAGTATACCAAATAATTCAGTTACATATACTGTACCTCTGGAATTAGCCTAAATTTATATTTGGCATGGAGAGACCAAGGAAAGGGTTTTTTAAAACACCTGCTCTGTCTTACACATCAGCAAAAAAAAAAAAAAAAAATCAGAACACAAAATACAAGCTGGATGGACATGACCTTGTAAACGACCCTCACTCTGTCAAGGATCTCTAATGATCTAAGTGCCAGCGCCCACTGTAACAACATTGCCAAAAAGGATTTATGAGTTGTTAACCTAATCTTGGGTAGCTTCTTCTCTGGTAATATTGTACTACTCAGTAGAGCATACAAAACATTTGGACATTAGACCAAATCTCAAATACAACTCACCTGTCTGGAACCTGCACTGCATATTGGACATTAATACAATTGAGAGAGTCGAGATATTTCATGAGAAGAGTCCTCCACTCCTCTATCCGCAATAAAATACCTTATGCCACCAGACTTGAAATTTCAGGCTTAGACAATTTAGAACTACGTCGCCTTCGGTCTGACCTAAGTTTAGTACATAAAATCATCTGATATAATCCTATCTATCAATGACTACTTCATCTTCAACCACAACGATACACGAGCACACAATAGATACAAACTGAAGGTAAACCGCTCCAAACTTGATTGCAGAAAATACGACTTCAATAACAGAGTTGTCAATGCCTGGAATGCACTACCTGACTCTCTGGTTTCTTGCCCAAACCCCCAAAACTTTAACCTTAGACTGCCTACTGTTGACTTCACCCCATTTCTAAGAGGTCTGTAAGAGGCATAAGCGCACCAGCGTGCCTACCGTCCCTGTCCTACTATCCCCTTTTACTCATATCCTTTTCATGTATTCATAATCAGGTTTTATACTTTTATCTGTTATCTTATATACGTTTGACAAAATAAATAAATAAATAAATAAAAAAGGGTTTGATCAAGTTGCCTAAAACGTTCAACATTCAACAGGATCTTTCTAACTAAATGATAATCACAGATGGCTTTAATAAATTTCAAAATGTTCTGCTATTGATTTGGTTGCTTGGAAGATATTGACAGAAATCCAATCGACAGCTGCTCATACCCCAAAAGCAAGATTCTCAGTCTCCTTTATCTAATTATTTTTCAAAGAACATAGGAATTGGTTTATAGAAATCTTGGTAATTGGATGTGTTTGTTTAGCAGCCAATTTATTTCTGAGTTTGTTAGAGCAGAGTCCCCCCCCCTTTTGATCCTCTTGCTAACAACTGGGCAAGTTTTTACGCTGGGGAGATGTCTACCTGTTTTCTGATGAAGGATGAATGTGTGCAGATGTTCTTTGCTTGTAATATTTTGCAAAAACGTTATCTATCCCCTTTCCTAGGCTCCATGAAGCCAATTACTCCACGGGGACATGAAACTAATGGCAGTGGCTGTTTTTGTTCTGGCGTGAAGATCAAAAATGTCTGCATCAGAAAATGACACAATTTACTAACAAATGTGGCAAAGACGTATATTGGTCTCTCTGCTTAATGAATGATGTCAGACTATTAGAAATCTATCTCATTCTTTAGAATTTATCCAAGAGCTAATAAGAAAACTTTCTGGCTTGCTTAAAGTGGATGACTTGCAATGCCAAGGAACCACTCTGATATATTTTCAAGAGCCATTAGGCAGGTTTCCAAGAGTAAAACTTTCAAGGCTATGATCACCTCTTCCTGACAAGAAGATGCCACATCTTAATTGCATTTCTCTAATGCATCTGCAGAATTAATAACAATCTTTGTGATTTATTTGGAACCAAATTACTAGCAACTGAAATATTTTACTAAGTGAGCCCAGGAAGGAAATTAACACTTATCAAACAGTCTCTTTTTTATTGAACTGTAATCTTTAAAATAAAGATGGCTCGGTGGGTTTGAACATGCTTGGGCAAGCGATGGTGAGTAAAACAATTCTTACAAAAGTATTTTTTTAAGAAAACTCCTCCAGTACCATTAAAGTAAACATTGAATCTGAATCAGGTTTTTTTTGTTTTATACATAAAGTAGCTGGACACCGGGGCTTTGCTATGAAACTATGTGAGCAGGCTTGATAAATTGACACTTAAAGCCTGAAACTTAATGTAGAATGTGTAACTCTGTAGCATCAGAGCATGGTAATATAGGACAAATGGCAGTTGGAACAGAAGGGGAGGGGGAATAGAATGTTCCAGCCCGCAGGCCAGATGAGTCACATGCTGGCCATGCCCATGTCCGGTTTAGTGAAGGGGTACCATCAGAGCATGTTAATATAAGGCAACTGGCAGTTGGAACAGAGTTCTTTTCAGGTGGGGAGGGGGAGTAGAACATCTAACTCGTTAGCATCAGAGTATGTAAATATTCCATATATGAATATACTGTATATGAAACAATAATGATCTGATGGTCATTTCGAAAAATCCTTTCTTAGCGGGCATCTAGAAGGCAAGAGAAACATACGTGCCAAATTTCAAGTTTGTAGGCTTTACTGTTCTTGAGATTTCATGATAAGTGAGTGGTATTTGACTTTTATATATATAGATTTATATTGTTATCAACAGTGTCTGGAGAAAGAATTTAAATGTCAAAGTAGAGTCAAAGCTGTATCATTGAATACCACCCTTTTGTGTATTGTAAATTTGCACGCTCATAAAAGATTGTGGCCTTGCTTGCCCTGTGAGTGAAAAAAAAGAGGATTCTATATTAATCGAGAAGGTCCTAGGTTTCAAACCTGTCCATATCGTTAGCCATCTCTTCATCTTCTGTTACAAATCACACAAATTAAAGTTATTCTCCGTGACAAGCACAGTATTTTTATCTGCTGTGTGTTCTGAGTCTCTCATCCACAACGAATGACATAAGGTGTAGAAGTTTGAAAAAGGGATACACGCTTATTGGGAATTCTTTTTAATGTCTGAATAATTTTGTGTCATCTACAAAAGGGGTTTCCAACCTTGGTCCCTTTAAGACTTGTGGACTTCAACTCCCAAAGCCCCTCAGCCAGCAAAGCTGGCTGAGGAAGTCTGGGAGTTGAAGTCCACAGGTCTTAAAGGGACCAAGGTTGGAGACCCCTGATCTACAAAAAGACCTCATTGCCCACACCTAGTTGACAGATCTTTTTATTTACCCTTTCTTTATTATTATTTGTTTTATTATTCTGTTAATCTTCTTTGCTTTCTGGTTTTCAACTCAAGTTTGGACAGAGAGCTAATTCTCCATCATACTGTTGCTTCAGGGGTTAATATAAGGAAAAGTTAAATCTATACTATTCAGGGGTGGTATTCACTTACTTTCCCTACTGGTTTGCACATGTGAGCATTCACGCCTTCCACTCATGCGCCTGACCTCAAAAACGTGCCTAAATAGGATGACATAGAGCTGGGGTGGCTGGGTGGGCCGACTTGCGATTACCTCTACTGGTTTGCCTGAACCGGTCTGAAGCAGCTGAATGCTACCTCTGATACTACTCTACAAAGCAAATGGACTGAGTATAATAGCATTGAACTAGAAATGCAGCTTTGCCACCTTTAGAGTAATATTTAAATTTGCTTGGAAAAGTTTTGCATCAGCAAAAATGAGAGTTTGGTTATTGTCAATGAAAAAATGCCAATAGCTTAGTTGTGCAGTTAACATTGGCTATTGAGCTATGAATTTATTTGCACCTTGCACAGATATTGAAAAGTGCAGATAATAGCTAGAAAGAAAAGACATATTTAATATATTTTATATAAAGTTGCAACTGCTGAAACATCTTAGGGAGATATTTATGCAAGTGAGATTCGAACAGCTTGACACAATGGTCAGATATGGGAGATTCCATTCTATACCCTACAATGGACATCTCTGTATTTTCAGAGCGGCAGAGATAGAAGCCCTGGCTCACATCCTATTTGATTGTTACCTGTATAAGATGGTGAGAGACAGCTATCTTGGTCTTATACCAAACGAATGACCCATTGAGACCCTCATACCAAAACAACTTACCTTATGTGTGGCCAGAAACTGAAAACTACATTTAACACAGCACAGGACTTAAGCAAAATGGTTTGGTTGAGATCGGCACATGTGTGACTGATTGGGGTAGATTGTAGGGGTGCTACCGAAATATAATTTTATCGTATTTTATTTATCTATATGTTAAATTATTGTATTTTTTCCCAATTTCATTTTAAATCATATTTTATCTCATTCCATTTTAAATTATTTTTTTTATCAGATCTTAGTAATAATTTGTGTCTGGAACTCTGCACTTTGATATGGCACAATACAGCATTTCCCAGAATTCCCAACCATCCTGACTGGCCAGGGGATTTTGGGAGCTGTAGTTCAAGTCTTAAAATTGTCAAGGTTGGAGCCTCCTGATCTAGATTGAAAGAGGGGACACAGATGCTTCAAATGTCCTTTAGCCCTGGGATGTACTTTGGTTTTTTGATTGAAAGATTGAAAGAATAGAATAGAATAGAATTCTTTATTGGCCAAGTGTGATTGGATACACAAGGAATTTGTCTTGGTGCATATGCTGTCAGTGTACATAAAAGAAAAGATACCTTCATTAAGAATTCTAAGGTACAATTCTAAGAGAGAGAGAAGAGAAGAGAAGAGAAGAGAAGAGAAGAGAAGAGAAGAGAAGAGAAGAGAAGAGAAGAGAAGAGATTTTTTATTGGCCAAGTGTGACTGGACACACAAGGAATTTGTCTTGGTGCATATACTCTCAGTGTACATAAAAGAAAAGATACGTTCATCAAGAATTCTAAGGTACAATTTTTAGTATATGTTTGCTTTATTTTAACTATACCTTGTGTTTGTTCCGGGAAGTCGGGGGGGGAGGGGGGTTTGGGAAGGGAGGGGGGAAAGGGGGAAATTTTTTTGTAAAACTTTTTCAATAAAAAAAAGAATTCTAAGGTACAATTCTAGGAGAGAATAGAATAGAATAGAATAGCAATAGCAATAGCAATAGCAATAGCAATAGAATAGAATAGAATAGAATAGAATAGAATAGAATAGAATAGAATAGAATAGAATAGAATAGAATAGAATTCTTTATTGGCCAAGTGTGATTGGACACACAAGGAATTTGTCTTGGTGCATATGCTCTCAGTGTACATAAAAGAAATTCATCAAGAATTCTAAGGTACAATTATAAGAGAGAGAGAAGAGAGGAGAGGAGAGGAGAGGAGAGGAGAGGAGAGGAGAGGAGAAGAGGAGAGGAGAGGAGAGGAGAGGAGAGGAGAGGAGAGGAGAGGAGAATATTTTATTGGCCAAGTATGATTGGACACACAAGGAATTTGTCTTGGTGCATAGGCTCTCAGTGTACATAAAAGAAAAGGTACAACACTTAGAACACTTAATGATAGTCATCGGGTACAAATAAGCAATCAGGAAACAATCAATGATTCATTAAAAAATGAACTGCCTTTATTTATCATGACTGAAATTAATTTCTGTCTAGTAAGTATTCTGTGGGCTGTGAACAATGCATTATTCCCTCCTTCATCTCCTAACAGGCAGGTAGGTAAATATGTGACACATGTTTTATAGGCCAGCCAAAAGATTTCAGACCGTCTGAATTAAATTGGTTCTTCACTTTATATAAAGCTATTCCTCCCCCCACTTCTGTGTAACTCTCCAGTAACCCCTCCAGGCAAGTCCATTGAATTACATATTTGTCTGTTGACATTTTTTCCCCTTGTGCCCAATTTCATACTTTGCAGATCACTTAGAGCAGGGATCAGCAACCTGCAGCTCTGGAGCCGCATGTGGCTCTTTCATCCCTCTGTTGTGGCTCCCTGTTGCTGGTCGGCTCCACAATTGATAGGGCTTTCGGTTAGGACAGGTAGAGGAAAAAGGATGCCGCGCTAGGAGGAGACTCTATGGTGGGGATAGGGACTTCTAGTCAGCAAAGGAAAAAGGATGCCGCGCTAGGAGGAGACTCTATGGTGGGGGAACTGGACTTCCGGTCGGCTCCAGAATTGAACAGGGGCTTCCAGTTAGGACCTTTGGGGTTCTTCGAGTGTTTAAAATTGCCGACCCCTGATTTAGAGCATGTGTGTTTGGTAACAGCAAAGAAAAGATAGTCTTTTCAGATCTGATGCCAAATATACATCAGTGGGGACATGTAACTGCATGTATTTTTTTAAAAACATATATTTTATATCCATGGTTACTCAACGTTTTTAAGTGGCTTTAGTTTTCTGGACAGAAATCAAATACAAATAGTTTAATACAAGGAACCGTTCACATTATTGCAGGCTTTCATGTCTAAAAAAAGCTCAGCATTTCTATTGGAAAAAAAAAAAAGAGCTTTCCTTTTTTGCTGAACATTCACTCCGAGAAGCATTTTAATGAAGGGAGAAGAAAAGCCCATGGTTTAATATTCAGAATAAGTTACTCTTGAAAGATATGTAAAAAAAAAATAAGTAGTGCAAGTTTTAGTATATGTTTGCTTTATTTTAACTATACCTTGTGTTTGTTCCGGGAAGTCGGGGGGGGAGGGGGGTTTGGGAAGGGAGGGGGGAAAGGGGGAAATTTTTTTGTAAAACTTTTTCAATAAAAAAAAGAATTCTAAGGTACAATTCTAGGAGAGAATAGAATAGAATAGCAATAGCAATAGCAATAGCAATAGCAATAGCAATAGCAATAGAATAGAATAGAATAGAATAGAATAGAATAGAATAGAATAGAATAGAATAGAATAGAATTCTTTATTGGCCAAGTGTGATTGGACACACAAGGAATTTGTCTTGGTGCATATGCTCTCAGTGTACATAAAAGAAATTCATCAAGAATTCTAAGGTACAATTATAAGAGAGAGAGAAGAGAAGAGAAGAGGAGAGGAGAGGAGAGGAGAGGAGAGGAGAGGAGAGGAGAGGAGAGGAGAGGAGAGGAGAGGAGAGGAGAATATTTTATTGGCCAAGTATGATTGGACACACAAGGAATTTGTCTTGGTGCATAGGCTCTCAGTGTACATAAAAGAAAAGGTACAACACTTAGAACACTTAATAATAGTCATCGGGTACAAATAAGCAATCAGGAAACAATCAATGATTCATTAAAAAATGAACTGCCTTTATTTATCATGACTGAAATTAATTTCTGTCTAGTAAGTATTCTGTGGGTTGTGAACAATGCATTATTCCCTCCTTCATCTCCTAACAGGCAGGTAGGTAAATATGTGACACATGATTTATAGGCCAGCCAAAAGATTTCAGACCGTCTGAATTAAATTGGTTCTTCACTTTATATAAAGCTATTCCTCCCCCAACTTCTGTGTAACTCTCCAGTAACCCCTCCAGGCAAGTCCATTGAATTACATATTTGTCTGTTGACATTTTTTCCCCTTGTGCCCAATTTCATACTTTGCAGATCACTTAGAGCAGGGATCAGCAACCTGCAGCTCTGGAGCCGCATGTGGCTCTTTCATCCCTCTGTTGTGGCTCCCTGTTGCTGGTCGGCTCCACAATTGATAGGGCTTTCGGTTAGGACAGGTAGAGGAAAAAGGATGCTGCGCTAGGAGGAGACTCTATGGTGGGGATAGGGACTTCTAGTCAGCAAAGGAAAAAGGATGCCGCGCTAGGAGGAGACTCTATGGTGGGGGAACTGGACTTCCGGTCGGCTCCAGAATTGAACAGGGGCTTCCAGTTAGGACCTTTGGGGTTCTTCGAGTGTTTAAAATTGCCGACCCCTGATTTAGAGCATGTGTGTTTGGTAACAGCAAAGAAAGACAGTCTTTTTCAGATCTGATGCCAAATATACATCAGTGGGGACATGTAACTGCATGTATTTTTTTTTTAAAAAAACATATATTTTATATCCATGGTTACTCAACGTTTTTAAGTGGCTTTAGTTTTCTGGACAGAAATCAAATACAAATAGTTTAATACAAGGAACCGTTCACATTATTGCAGGCTTTCATGTCTAAAAAAAGCTCAGCATTTCTATTGGAAAAAAAAAAAAGAGCTTTCCTTTTTTGCTGAACATTCACTCCGAGAAGCATTTTAATGAAGGGAGAAGAAAAGCCCATGGTTTAATATTCAGAATAAGTTACCCTTGAAAGATATGTAAAAAAAAAATAAGTAGTGCAAGTTTGCCAAATTTTGCATGTTCGGATTTTCCCTGTATCAAGGAGGAAGTGGAAAGTTAAGGAAATGAGGCTGGCTTTTGTGACTAGTAATTAGAAGTAAAAATAAAAATAAGAGCACTCCATTATGAGCATAACATAACATAACATAACATAACAACAGAGTTGGAAGCGACCTTGGAGGCCTTCTAGTCCAACCCCCTGCCTAGGCAAGAACCCTACACCATCTCAGTCAGACGGTTATCCAACATTTTCTTAAAAATTTCCAGTGTTGGAGCATTCACAACTTCTGCAGGCAAGTCATTCCACTTATTAATTGTTCTAACTGTCAGGAAATTTCTCCTTAGTTCTAAGTTGCTTCTTTCTTTGATCAGCAATTTCTTTGATCAGCAATTGTAGAAGAATGGAGAGCCAGTTGCTTTAAATATAAAGCTACATTATAGTGCCATTAGAATATGATTGCTTCAGGTTGGGTCAAGAATTAACAGCCTTTCCAGCTATTAGAGGCGTATCTGCACTGCAGCTATAAGTTCTTGTTCTGCACTCAGCCTGGCTTGTTTCTAATCCACTTTTGTCCAAATCTTTTGCCCAATCTTCTTCAATTGTCCAATCTTGTCCAAATTGTAACAGCTTGCAAGGTATTCAATCTGTACAGTAAGCTATCACATCTTTCTATTGGGCAATTTGCCTGCTGCTGTGCCCTTCCACCTTTCTAGGGCAGAAATTGCCAGGCACTTTTCTTCCTTTTGGTGGGTCTGGCTGAACTATACACCTCTCCCTCCCTCTCCCTCTCCCTCTCCTTCTCTCTCTCACTCTCTCTCTCTCTCCCTCCCTCCCTCCCTCTAGAATAGAATAGAATAGAATAGAATAGAATAGAATAGATTGGACACACAAGGAATTTGTCGTCGGTGCATAGGCTCTCAATGTGCATAAAAGGAATGCAGGATGAGCTTTACTAGCACTAGCACTTAGACTTGAATAGAATAGAATAGAATAGAATAGAATAGAATAGAATAGAATAGAATAGAATTCTTTATTGGCCAAGGAATTTGTCTTGGTGCATACGCTCTTGTTGTACATAAAAGAAAAGATACATTTGTCAAGAATCATAAGGTACAACACTTAATGATAGCTATAGGGTACAAATAAGGGCCGTAATAGCTCAGGCTGTTAGAACACAGCAGCCTGCAATTACTGCAGGTTCAAGCCCGGCCCAAGGTTGACTCAGCCTTCCATCCTTTATAAGGTAGGTAAAATGAGGACCCAGATTGTTGGGGAGGCAATAAGTTGACTTTGTAAAATATACAAATAGAATGAGACTATTGCCTTATACACTGTAAGCCGCCCTGAGTCTTCGGAGAAGGGCGGGATATAAATGTAAATTTAAAAAAAAAAGCTATCAGGAATCAATCAATATCAATATAAATCATAAGGATACAAGCAACAAAGTTACAGTCATACAGTCATAAGTGGAAGGAGATGGGTGATGGGAACGATGAGATTAATAGTAGTGCAGATTTAGTAATAGTTTGACAGTGTTGAGGGAATTATTTGTTTAGCAGAGTGATGGTGTTCAAGAAAATTTATGTCCAGGATGTGAGAGGTCTGTAAATATTTTCACAGCCCTCTTTTTGACTTGTATAGTATACAGGTCCTCAATGGAAGGAAGGTTGGTAGCTATTGTTTTTTCTGCAGTTCTAATTATCCTCTGAAGTCTGTGTCTGTCTTGTTGGGTTGCAGAACCAAACCAGACAGTTATAGAGGTGCAGATGACAAATTCAATAATTCCTCTGTAGAACTGGATCAGCAGCTTCTTGGGCAGTTTGAGCTTCCTGAGTTGACGCAGATATATAAAACTTATATATAAAAAGATTCATTTCTGGCTGTTAGGAAAGTATAGGATTGGTATTCCTTCAGTAAGCAAAGCAATGCTGATTGAACACAGATTGCTATCAGATATTTAATTCTCCACTCTTTGTTGTGGGATCCATGAAATGTATTCCTCCTGAAGGCTACGAATGACTGCCTACAGACCCAGCAGATGCGGTACCAGTCGCTTATTAATACAGCTGCTGCATTATTTTGCAGGGAGAGTTTTTGGATTTATGGAATATGGGGCCAAGTGCCACTAGCAGCAGACTTGGCCATCATTTACTCTAGTCAACAAACACAAGGGTGGGGAAAAAAATGCTAGACCCTTTTGGGTCCAAATCAGATCCAGAACTTCTTTCTCTTGGCTGTTGATAGCAAATCATTCAGATTGTATTATTTAATTCTTAAAATGAGATCTTAAAGGTACTCTCGGCTTGCTCAGCCACAGTTGTGTCAGATGCTGTGAAAATAAACAAGCCAACTTGGGTTTCTTTCCGATAGTGACTTCGTTTATTGGGTCTGCTACAAACCGGGTCTCAGGAAAAGTTGAAGTTTCTCTGTTTAAAGTCAGCGCTGAGAGCTTCTGCCTCTCAGCCCCTCTTAAACATCCCGCGCTGCTCAGGCCCTGCCCCATGGCTGAACTGCTCCATTGATTCGACACCCGGCCACTCTCTCCCTCCTCGTCTGACAGCCTCAGCTGCCACATCATCTGCTAAATCCTGGAACTAAAGCAGCTCTTTTTAACACTCAGCCCTTATCTCCCTCTATCCCGGCCGCCAATGTGCTGACTCATTTCTCATGCTTGCCAAACGCAGATCCCTGCAGCCCTCAAACAAGTCCTTGATATGTCATCCCTTTGGATCTTTGATTAGGGGCTGCTCCCATGATCCGTATCCCTGTAGCGTCATGTGTCGAGCCGGAGCTGGGCTCGACAGGTACAGAATATAAGATGCAACCAGATGTCTGAATAGAGGGACAAAATATCTGGTTTGTGCCTCTGTTTATCTTAGTATAATGTTGTAGGAAGTTAGCACCCACCCCTCTCCTAGAAGAATGAAATATTCTAGGAAATATTAAAAAGGCAGAATATTATATATGAGAAATGGAGAAACAGGTTTTTTAGGCAGGAAGCAGACTCACTCTTAATAGCCCCCACCCTCCTCAATAGCCCACAGCAGATCTCAGTACTTAAGAGATAGCTAGGTCTATTCATAAGCAAGTGCCCTCACCCAAGATCCAACAAAGGTAGGATTAGCCCTCAGGCATAATAGGAATTGCCCAAAATCCTCTTCATTATTATGATCATCCAGTAAGATTCAACCAGGCCTGGGACTCAAAAGACAACCTACAAAGTTACCCCTGCATGGCCCCATGGGAGTCTGACAACAAATCAGAATACAAGCTCAAATTCAAAGCCCAACAGAGGGTATAAATCTCTCTCTCTCTCTCTCTCTCTCTCTCTCTCTCTCCCTCCCCCTCTCTCTCTCCCCCATGTTCTTTTTCCCCCCAGGACCTCAAAACTATTAAACCATTTTTTCAAGCAGTCCCCATGTTTACAGTATCTCCTCACTTGGAACTGAACCCAGATGGACATTTCTTCCAACAATGTAAAATATTTTTAATACAGCAAGTGAAGTTTTCTTTGGCTCTCATAAATACTTTAATTAGCATTGGGTTAAATATTTCAAGATTAACTATTCAGGTCAAGTCTACCAAGAAACATCAACAATTTGATTTGTTATATTTATTCTCTGCTATAACTGCCAGCTATTGAACTTTCAGCAGCTATGTTATTAATAGCTATTACTGTAAACATTCAGTAACTATTCCATATGTATTATATGGATATATTTTTTTCCTGTTAGTCTTTTTAGTTTCATTTGTTGTTGGTTGGGAGACATTTGTCATGTGGATCAATTTGAATTCTTACAACATGAAAGGCTGGAATTGTCGTAGACCACCACGCCCAGAAATAATTGTATTTATTATATATTATTAATTCGTTTGGTCTAGTGATTAAGGCATCAGGCTAGAAACCAGGAGACAGTGAGTTCTAGTTCCCACTTAGGCATGACAGCAGACTAGGTAACTGTGGGCCAGTAACTCTCTCTCAGCCCAACCCACTTCTCAGGGTTGTTGTTGAGAAAATAGGAGGAGTATTAGTATGTTTGCCACCTTGAGTTATTTATAAAAATAATAGAGCCCATTCAGCCATTGAAATAACTAGGTATTTAATATAATGTATTAAAATAATCAAGTAGAGAATGGTAACATCTACATCGCTTTACCAGGGAAAAAAACAACAAGAACAAAAGAATTACCCTCATAGGGCCACAAATATCCCTATCTTAGGTCCTGCTGTAAAGTAATTTATTCAAAAACTAGATTGAAGTTGACTGATTCTTACTTCTTGCAGAGGTACAGCATTTGAGACACAACAGCTAACATGGAAGATGTTTCTTAAAACTTTAGTTTGAACTCTCTCTAGTGATGCTGTTATATGGTTGTGCCCTATATAGTAGAATAGAATAGAATAGAATAGAATAGAATAGAATAGAATAGAATAGAATAGAATAGAATAGAATAGAATAGAATAGAATTTTTATTGGCCAAGTGTGATTGGACACACAAGGAATTTGTCTTGGTGCATATGCTCTCAGTGTACATAAACGAAAAGATACGTTCATCAAGGTACAACATTTACAACACAATTGATGGTCAATATATCAATATAAATCATAAGGACTGCAACAAAGTTACAGTCATACAGTCATAAGTGGAAAGAGATTGGTGATGGGAACTATGAGAAGTTTAATAGTAGTGCAGATTCAGTAAATAGTTTGACAGTGTTGAAGGAATTATTTGTTTAGCAGAGTGATGGCCTTCGGGAAAAAACTGTTCTTGTGTCTAGTTGTTATGTTGTGCAGAATTGTATAGTAATTGTACATAGTACAATTACTATACAATTTTATAGTACACAAGTAGTAACAATTTTATAGTACACAAATAGTAATTGTGCTTGAGCTGTAGCTGCTGGCAACTTAACTGTGACAGGTATAAATTGTGTTCCTTGGATGAAAAAAGAAGCTTGGATGACTGATGAGGATCTGTTAAGGTTAAGATCTTTAAAATTTAGTAGTTCTTCTGAAAATCTGAATGTTCACTTAGACTTTCTAAAATGTCCAGTGGAGAGGAGACATTTAGCTGGAGGCAGTGGTGGGATTCAAATAATTTAACAACTGGTTCTCTGCCCTAATGATCGGCTGGGTGGGTGTGACCATGGTGGGCATGGCCAGGAGGTGTGACAGGCAGCACTCAGCCTTCTGCACCCCCCTGGGAGCAAAAACGGGCCATGGGGGGTGCAACACGTGCAACACCCCCCCTCTGCGTCCCATTTTAGGCCAAGTAGGCCTTCCTGCAGTCTCCTGGGAGCAAAACCGGGCTGCGGGGGGTTGTGCCGCACCCCAGGGGTGGGTTCTACTTACCTTTACTACCAGTTCGCATCGTGCCCATGCAGATCGCGTTTGATGACGTTTGGGTCAGTGGGTGGAGCCTCCTGCCGGTTTTACTACCGGTTCTATAGAACCGGTGCGAACTGGGGGCAAACCACCACTGCGGCACCCCCTGCGCCCCATTTTGGGCCTAGTAGGCCTCCCTGCACTTACCTGGGAGCCAAAACGGGGTGCGTGGGGACTCCTGGAAGGGGCGGGTGGGGCAGGGCCAGCCAGCAATTTAACAACCGGTTTGCCCAAACCGGCTGAATCCCACCACTGGCTGGAGAGTGAAGATGTTTAGCGTGGGTGATGATATTGGATCATTACCCACACTACATAAACAAAAATTGGGACCTTTCAAGGTCTCAATTGGCATGAAATATCATGATAATAAACTTTGGTTTCAGACGTAAGTCATCTTTTTTTGTGTGTGTGTGACAAATGATAATTGCCTTGCTCTATACTGAAAGAAAAATAGTCTGTCTTTTATCATCTTTCCAAGGTTATTGTCACATAAAGGCGTTCCACAATGAAACTGGTTAATTGCTCACAGCAGGAAAATGTCTATTTCCTGAGGGGGCAGCAGATGAACTTGTTCATAGAATAGTTCAGGGCAAACATCTCTATTAACTCAATGATATTTTAAAATTTATTCTTTCTGCTCTTGTTCCATTAAGGTCTTCTTAACGGCTGCAGAACACACTTGGGTAAATTAGACTGTTGCAGCAGATGTCTTCTAATTATGATTGCAATGTACAGTGTTAAGAAAGAGAAATTAGTGTCTCAACTTGAAAGTTAATTGAATGCATTGGAATTCTCTTGCCTGGTAACCACACATCCTGAGTTACTCAGGACTCATTCATGCTTAACTGCCCAGGGAGAACATCTCACACTGACACTTGGCCTTGAGTCCTACATATTTCTTCTTACTGTCTTAGATCAGCAACTTTTGGCTGGATTGACAGATCACAGAAAGCTCCCCAACGTGGTCCACAACTCCATTGCACTAAGCCCAAATCCATCAAATCACACAACAGCATCCTGTATGCTGTTATAGGATGTTATAGGTATTAGCCTAAAGCTCAAACTGCCCAAAGAGCTGCTGATCCAATTCTACAGGGGAATTATTGAGTCTGTCATCTGCACATCCATAACTGTCTGGTTTGGTTCTGCAACCCAACAAGACAAGCACAGACTTCAGAGGATAATTAGAACTGCAGAAAAAACAATGGCAACCAACCTGCCTTCCATTGTGGACCTGTATACTGCATGAATCAAACAGAGGGCTGTGAAAATATTTACAAACCCCTCACATCCTGGACATAAACTGTTTCAACTCCTACCCTCAAAATGATGCTATAGGGCACTGCACAGCAAGACAACTAGACACAAGAACAGTTTTTTCTTGAACACCATCACTCTGCTAAACAAATAATTCCCTCAACACTGTCAAACTATTACTAAATCTGTACTACTATTAATCTTCTCATCGTTCCCATCACCCATCTCCTTCCACTTATGACTGTATGACTGTAACTTTGTTGCTTGTATCCTTATGATTTATATTGATATTGACTGAAAACGATGCTATAGAGCACTGCATCCCAGAATAACTAGACAGAAGGTCAGTTTCCCCTCGAATGCCATCATTCTGCTTAACAACTAATTCCCACAACACTGTCAAATAATTTACTAAGATTGTATTACTATTATTCTTCTCTTCTTTACTAGCATCTATCTCTTCCCACTTATTACTATAACCATGCTGCTTGTATCTTTCAATTTATATTGTTTTTGTTTGTTTCCTAGGAGGATTTGATAGCTTATTAGCAACCTTGACTATCACGAAGTGTTGTATCTTTTTATTCTTGATGAATGTATTTTATTCTCCTTATCTACACCAAAAGCATATACACCAAAGACAAATTCCTTGTGTGTCCAATCACACTTGGCCAATAAAGAATTCTATTCTATTCTATTCTATTCTATTCTATTCTATTCTATTCTATTCTATTCTATTCTATTCTATTCTATTCTATTCTATTCCAATTTAATAAATCACATCTTCTACCCCAAATTCCATTCAGCACTGTTCTATTATATTTAGAACACAAAATAAAAATCAGTAAAATCATTTGAGGTAGCCCCCAGTGTTGGTTTCCATCCCCCTCTATTCATTTCTTTTAACCAGTGAATGTGTTCTTGTTTATGTTTCTTATTATTATTATTATTATTTTGGCGTATCTGCTTTTATATATTGTTTCCTGTGCTATTCTGTGAAAGGATCTTCTCCAATCCTTGATAGAGACCTGCAGGAGGGCAACAGGAAAGAGTTGTCTGTTTGAAACTTAGAGGATTTTGTGTGTGTGTGTGTGGTGATTTTGAGGATGAGCCAATTTTGCTGTCTGCTATTTTTTTGATTTACAAACTTCATTTCCCAGTTTGAAGCCATTAATCTCTGGAACCTCCAACAACCACCTCAGACACTTAGCGAGAAGCCTTTGGATGCTCTTCCTATGGTGATAATTAAATGTCCAATCAGTTTGTATGGCATGATCAGGGATGAATGGTCTGACATCAGTGGTGAAATGCAAAATTTGTTACTACCGTTCTGTGGGTGTGGCTTGGTGGGCGGGATAATGTGACTGGGTGGGCGTGGCCAACTTTTTTTTTTTACTTTTAAAAGCATTTTTCTACAACCTCTTCAGCCGAAGAGGTTGTAGAAAAAATGCTTTTAAAAGGCTCCTCTGAAGATCCCAGCTGAGTTGCCTGATCGTCAGAGGCTTTTCTTTTCTTTTAAAAGCATTTTTTTGCCTTTAAAAGAAAAAAAAAGCCTCTGACAATCAGGCAACTCAGCTTGGATCATCAGAGGAGCCTTTTTAAAGCATTTTTTTACAAGCTCTTTGGCCGAAGAGGTTTTAAAAGCCTCTGACAATCCCAGCTGAGCCATGCGATCATCAGAGGCTTTTTTTACTTTTAAAAGCATTTTTTTTTAGCTGAAGAAAAATTGTTTTTAAAAGTAAAAAAAACCCCCAAACCTTTGATGATCGCGTGGCTCAGCTTGGCATGGTGGGGGGCAGGGATTTTTTCTACCAGTTCTCCGAACCAGCCGCCGCCATCGCTTCTGGATCAGGCAATCCGGTCTGAACCAGGAGCACATCACCCCTGGCTGACATGGCACGTAATGCTGGGATTTCAGAAGATGGGCTGGGTGATGTGGATTTGACCAATTCTGCTCATTTGGCTTCTCAGTTCAGCAACAACCCAGGTGGAAAAGTTGCTGTGATCTATAAGCACATTAGATTGCTTAACACCTCTTGGACTTGAGCAATGGGAAAACCATCCGCCACAAAGAAATACTCTACTGTATCATGAAATATACCTCTGGCAAGACTCTTTATAGTAGTTACAAGCATAGTGCCATCTGTTATGGCAAGCCCAATGCTGGAGTCCTGCAAAGAACACCAAGAATAAAATTACTTGACTTCATATTGACTTTTCATTCTGTACATACTATTGTATGGGATAAGTTTATGAGGCCTGAAAGTCTGACAAATCGCTTTCGGTTTATGAGGCCTGAAGATGGGTATGATGCTCGTGACTATTCATCATCTTTGACTCTAGGAAATAGCTGAGCAGGATTGACTGGGTCAATCCAGGGTGATAGCAACTTTACAGGATGGAATGGTAATGCTGTCTTTAAAGGAGGCAGCAGCCAATTCGCTCCTGAAAAGCCCTCCCTGGATCCAAAGTTATTTTGCCAACTAACACAGCAACAAATGCTGGGGAAGAGGGACCAGCAATGTATATTATAAAAGGTAAAGGTAAAGGTTCCCCTCACACATATGTGCAAGTCATTCCCGACTCTAGGGGGCGGTGCTCATCTCCATTTCAAAACCAAAGAGCCAGCGCTGTCTGAAGGTGTCTCCGTGGTCATGTGGCCGGCATGACTAATGCCAAAGGCACATGGAATGCTGTTACCTTCCCACCAAAGGTTGTCCCTATTTTCTACTTGCATTTTTTACATGCTTTTGAACTGCTAGGTTGGCAGAAGCTGGGACAAGTAACAGGAGCTCACCCTGTTACGCAGCAGTAGGGATTCGAACTACTGAACTGCTGACCTTTCGATCGACAAGCTCAGCGTCTTACCCACTAAGCCACCACGTTCCTTATAAGGTATATTATGCAAGATACAAAATTTTTCACCGTTTTCAATTTGGATTCTAATCTAGTTTGGAAATGGATTTTATCGATGTGTGACCTCCAACAAAAAGAGAGCGAGAGAGGGAGGGAGGGAGGGAGAGGGGGAGAGAGAGGGAGGGAGGGTGGGAGAGAAGGATAGGGAGAGGGAGAGAGTCACTCAGTTCATATTGCTAGAACTTACAACAACTTTTAATTCTGTTGACTACCATACCTTCCTGGGTCCCCTGTATAAACTGGGACCTGGAGCTGGAGGCACCATGTTAGCCTGGTTAGTATTAGTCTGGTTGGTATTTGTGAAGCTAGTATCAGATTGTGGGTGTCCCTCTGCATTCGGAAAATGTTGTTATTTCATAACCAATGCTATTTAATAACTATATAATAACTCTGAATCAGGAATGCTTATGTGTTCTCAATAATGAATAGATACAGTGATATGATGATTGAGAGACAATAAAGGTTCAGATAGAACCTTGACAAGTTGGAGAACTTATAGACAAGTTTGTAAAGGGATCTAATCAGAAATAAACAGGAAAAAAAAAAGGGATTTTGTTGGATGGTGCTGCAAGAGTCCGGTGCTATTGTCACTGGAGGCGAGGTTTGCCAGGGTTCCAAGTAATACACCTGTAGTGTATTGACAAAGTGATGTCTGTGCTTAGGAGTACCTATGTCATTTGATATATCACCTATGCTGTTTCCTAGCAACATCTGGTCCTTAATGATTTTTATGCTGGTTACTGCATGTTTAACATATTGTAATAAGCTATCTTGTGTTTGCCAGTGTGCTGAGAGAGGGAGCCATTTCTGGTGCAAAATGCATTGGCCAGATTGTTTAATGGTATAATATGACATTACATATGCTCTACCATTGCTGAAGCGATTGGTCTTGACCAGAGATGAAATGCTCCTGGTTTGGACCGGATCAGCTGATCCGGTAGCGATGGTGGTGGGTGGTTCGGAGAACCGGTAGCAAAAAATCCCTGCCCCTCCGCTCATGCCCACCCAATCGCCTAGTCGCCTGTTTGCCCACTTGCCCGCTTGCCGCTTCTTTCCGGCTCGCTCACTTTTCCCACCCAAATGGTAGGAATAGGTTGTAAAAAATGCTTTTAAAAGGTTAAAAAAAAGGCTCTGACGATCACAGCTGCACAATCATTAGAGCCTTTTTTTTTACTTTTAAAAGCATTTTGTTTACAACCTATTCTTTTAAAAGTAAAAAAAAGATCGCGCACCACACCTGATCAACCCCCCCCGCGCGCGCTGTTTTACTTACCCCATGCCTCCTTATGGCGTCCACTCTGTGCGCATGAGCACACCTCTCATTTGGTGCCTGGTGTGACATGCGCACGCAGCACGCATTTGGCACGCAGCTCACATGCGCAGCCAGTGAACCGGTAGTAAACCGGTTCAGATTTCACCACTGGTCTTGAATTATAAAACCCTGAACAACCTGATTTCAGGATACTGGAAATTATCATAAAGCATATTATGACATAATACAAAATGCCTCATATTTCCTGGTGGTCAACAGCTGATGTTTGTGCCATATGGTTCAACATGGGCTGTTTGAAAGCAGATAGATCTCTGACTATCTCCCTGAATTTTAATTATTTCATCTGGTACGTTAGAAGCTCTGCCACTGTTGAAAGAATTCAGGAATTTGGTAAGGAAATATTTCTAAAACAGTAATCTTGTCTAGTATTTTTTAAAAACTGTATCAACATTTTCACTAATGGTTACATTAATATAATATATTTTTATTGTCTATTTTCTATTTGTACTTTCAAATTCCATTCTGGTGAACAACAATGCGTTTCTCAGTAAGCTTATATTAGCTGTAATAAAATTATTTCTGCTATTTCTCTTTAGCAATGGATAATAGAAAAGGATTAGGATAGGGAAAGAAACCTTGGGTGACAGAAACATGTGCCTATTTTCAGTGGTGAAATCCATTTTTTTTTACTACCGGTTCTGTGGGAGTGGGCGTGGCAGGCGAAGGATACTGGAAAATCTCCATTCCCTCCCCACTCCTGAGGGAAGGATAGTGCAAAATCTCCATTCCCTCCCCACTCCAGGGGAAGGATACTGCAAAATCCCCATTCCCTCCCCACTCCAGGGAAAAGATATTGCAAAATCCCCATTCCCTCCCCACTCCAGGGGAAGGATACTGCAAAATTCCCATTACCTCACCACTCCAGGGGAAGGATATTGCAAAATCCCCATTCCCTCCCCACTCCAGGGGAAGGATAATGCACAATTCCCATTCCCTCACCACTCCTGGGGGAAGGATATTGCAAAATCTCCATTCCCACCCCACTCTGGGGCCAGCCAGAGGTGGTATTTGCTGGTTCTCCGAACTGCTCAAAATGTCCACTACCAGTTCTCCCGAACCTGTCAGAACCTGCTGGATTTTACCCCTGCCTTTTTTCCATTGTGAAATCTTGGCATGTCTACATCTAGTTCCCACTCATTTAGATCCATCAGCATCACAGAGCAGAATGCCAAAATAAAATAGAAAGCCATCTGTTCAATACAAAACATGTGAAAAAATTAAGAGGCCATAAACCTAAAGAGATGGAGACCATATTTAGACACTTAGTAGGTAAAAATCCTTGGAACAAAGCCAAAAATTTAGGAAAAACACACTGAATTTGATCTAAGTCTCTGTTCCAATGTCCAGTTGCTATAAAGGCAAAGGTTCCCCTTGCATATATGTGCTAGTCATTCCCAACTCTAGGGGGTGGTGCTCATCTCTGTTTCAGCTGTCCAAAGATGTGTCTGTGGTCATGTGGCCGGCATGACTAAATGCTAAAGGTGCACGGAACGCTGTTACCTTCCCACCAAAGGTGATCCCTATTTTTCTACTTGCATTTTTACGTGCTTTTGAACTGCTAGGTTGGCAGGAGCTGGGACAAGTATTTATTTTATTTATTTTTTTATTTTGTCACAACAGTATATATAAGCATAAGCATGAAAGTAACTATATAATATATAAGCATATATATAAGTATAAGTATGTAATAACTATATTAATTGGATATAATGAAAGGAAACAATAGGACAGGAACGGTAGGCACATTTGTGCTCTTATGCACACCCCTTACAGACCTCTTAGGAATGGGGTGAGGTCAATAGTAGACAGTTTTTGGTTGAAGCTTTGGGGATTTTGAGAAGAGACCACAGAGTCAGGTAGTGTGTTCCAAGCATTAACAACTCTGTTACAGAAGTCATATTTTCTGCAATAAAGATTGAAGCTTTAAGTTTAAATCTATTGTTTGCTCTTGTATTGTTGTGATTGAAGCTGAAGTAGTCTTCAACAGGAAGGACATTGCAATAGATGATTCTATGAGTTAAACACAGGTCCTGTTGAAGGCAGTGGAGTTCTAAGTTTCCTAAACCCAAGATTTCAAGTCTGGTGGCATAAGGTATTTTGTTGTATTCAGAGGAGTGGAGAACTCTTCTTGCAAAATATTTCTGGACACGTTCAATTGTATTGATGTCTGAAATGTGGTATAGGTTCCAGACAGGTGAGCTGTATTCAAGAATTGGTCTAGCAAATCTTTTATAAGCTCTGGTTAGTAGTGTAGTGTTTCTGGAGAAGAAGCTACGTAAGATTAGGTTTACAACTCTTAAAGCCTTTTTTGTGATGTAGTTGCAGTGTGCTTTGGCACTTAGATCATTGGATATGAAAACTCCAAGGTCTTTGACAGGGTGGGGGTCATCTGTAAGGTAATGTCCATCGAGTTTGTATTTAGTGTTTAGATTCTTTTTTCCAATGTGTAAGACAGAGCATTTGCTGGTTGAGATTTGAAGTTGCCAAGTTTTTGACCATTCTGACACAAAGTCAAGGTCTTTTTGAAGAGTAGCTGTATTGTTGGTAGTGTTAAATAGTTTGACATCATCAGCGAAAAGAACACAATTACTTATAATATGGTCACAGAGATCATTAATGTATAATATGAAGAGTGTTGGTCCAAGAACACTGCCTTGGGGAATGCCGCTATTGACAGGAACAGAATTTGATAGGGCACTGCCTATTTTGACCAGTTGTTGTCTGTTTGACAGGAACGCTGATATCCAATTGTGGAGGGGTCCGGAGATGCTGTAGGATTTTAGTTTTAGGAGAAGTTTGTCATGTACCACTGAGTCAAAAGCTTTACAGAAGTCTATGTAAATTGCATCTATTGTTTTGCCTTGATCAAGATTTGTAGTCCATATTGCAATGCTCTCTACATGGGGCTCCACTTGAAGAGCACCCGGAGGCTGCAGTTAGTTCAGAATGCAGCTGCGCGGGTGATAGAGGGAGCCACACATGGCTCCCACATAACACCACTCCTGCGCAGACTGCACTGGCTACCTGTGGGTGCACTTCAAGGTGTTGGTTACTACCTTTAAAGCGCTCCATGGCTTAGGGCCGGGGTACTTACGTGACCGCCTTCTGCTACCGAATACCTCCCACCGTCCCGTACGCTCACACAGAGAGGGGCTTCTCAGGGTGCCGTCCGCCAAGCAATGTCGGCTGGTGGCCCCCAGGGGAAGGTCCTTCTCTGTGGGGGCTCCTACCCTCTGGAACGAACTTCCCCCTGGATTACGCCAACTGCCTGACCTTCAGACCTTCCGCCGTCAAGATCTATTTATTCATCCGTGCGGGACTGGCTTCGTGATTTTTAAATTTCATAATTTTATATTTTTAGAGAGTTTAATTTTTAATAGGATATTGTTTTATATTTCAGCCCATATATAATAAGTTTTTTAATTTGTTGTTTTAATTGTATATTGTTCTATTTTATTATGGCTGTGAACTGCCCTGAGTCCTTCGGGAGAAGGGCGGTATAAAAATCTAATAGATAAATAAATAAATAAATAATAAATAAATATGTTTTTGCAGTGAAGAAGTTGTAAGTTACATGATAATTTTTTCTGAAACCAAATTGTTTATTAGAGAGTAGATTGTTTGTTTCTAGGTGGAGGATAATGGATTGGTAAAGGATAGATTCCATAATTTTACAGGTGACACATCATAGAGAGATTGGTCTGTAATTTTCGACTAAGCTGGGGTCTCCTTTTTTGAAGACAGGGATGACCATGGCTAGTGACCAAAGTTTGGGAAGGGAACTGGTCGTGAAGGCTTTTCCAAAGATTATGCTTCGGGGTTCTGCTATATTAGTGGAAATCTTTTTTAAGAAGTATGCACATAGTCCATCAGGTCCTGTAGGTAGGGATGGTTTCAGTTTGTGAAGAGCTTTTTCAACATTTTCTTCAGTGAAATCTATATGTGTTAGGTCGTTGTTGATGCGATTGGGGAATGTTGGGTATGAGCCATTACTGTTAACAAAGACTGAGTCGAAGAATGTGTTAAAGAGGTTTGCTTTAACTGTTTCATCATTATTTTCTTTGCCGTTAGATTCTTTTAGTGGTGGGATAGATCTCGAGTCATTAAGTTTGTTGTTCACAAAATTATAAAAGCACGATTGGAATTTGTACGCAGAAGGTCTTCTTCTTGCTTGGTGTGGTAATTGGTGCATTCAATTTTTATTTGGTTGCATATATCTCTGTATCGTTTTTTGAAATTAACAAAATTTCAAAAAATCCCACGTAAAGGGAGCTCACCCCGTTACGCGGCACAAAGGATTCGAACAGCTGAACTGCCGACCTTTTTGATCGGCAAGCTCAGCATCTTAGCCACTGAGCCACTGTGTCCCTTCTTCCAGTTGTTATAGTGGTTAACTGTTTATCTATGGGAAGTCCATAAGCGGGACATGACCTTATGAACATGGTCTTTTGAATTGATATCTAAAGAAACAACATTATTGAAAATGGAGACAATATGAATTGAAATTCTTATCTTTCACAAATGTATTTAATACCTTGTAACACTAGGTTGGGATCCATTATTTTATCTGGTAATGAACTCGGAGTCTCTACAACTAAATTTCATTGGATTATCCTGAAGTTTAATATTAGAAAGAAAGATAAAATACTTCTTTCCATTTTGCATAAATGTACGTACTTCTTATTCTTCTCCTCCATTCTTTTTATTTTAAGGAGCTTGTAAATTTGCAATTATTTCTCATAAAGACGTTATTCAATCTCTACATGATTTTGTTTGAAGCTTTGTTTCAAGATTTTCAACATCCCCTCTGAGATGTGGTGACTGAAATTGTATATTATGGTATTATGGTATTATGATGTCTGTCATTTTTATTTTATTTTATTTATTGCATCTGTTTGCCACTGCAAAGCAACTTTTATTTTCAGTTTTTATAGGGGGAGATCTTTATTAGCATACAGTGGCAACAAAATCTTGAGTTTTTTAGCAACTTTTCCTACTAACACATTTTATTAAAAGGCATAACAAGGAGCAACAGAATAATGATAATGAACTCGGTATGCCTAGTTTAATGAAAAGAAGGACTAGGGGAGACATGATAGCAATGTTCCACTATCTCGGTGGTTGCCACAAAGAAGAGGGAGTCAAACTATTCTCCAAAGCACCTGAGGGTAGAACAAGAAGCAATGGGTGGAAACTAATCAAGGAGAGAAGCAACCTAGAACTAAGGAGAAATTTCCTGACAGTTAGAACAATTAATCAGTGGAACATTTTGCCTGTAGAAGTTGTAAATGCTCCAACACTGGAAATTTTTAAGAAAATGTTGGATAGCCATTTGTCTGAAATGGTGTAGGGTTTCCTGCTTGGGCAGGGGGTTGGACTAGAAGACCTCCAAGGTCCCTTCCAACTCTGATATCATCATCATCATCATCATCATCATCATCATCATTATTATTATTATATGATGCTTCCAAATCCAGATGTCAGTTTTGCCAAAATTTACACTACTAGCCAGTGGTGAAATTCATTTTTTTTTACTACCGGTTCTGTGGGTGTGGCTTGGTGGGCGTGGTGTGGCTTGGTGGGCATGGCAGTGGAAGGATACTGTAAAAGCTTCATTCCCACCACACTCCAGGGGAAGGATACTGCAAAATCCCCATTCCCTCCCCATTCCAGGGGAAGGATACTGCAAAATCCCCATTCCTTCCCCATTCCTGGGGCAAGGATTTTACAAAATCTCCATTCCCACTCCACTCTGGGGCCAGCCAGAGGTGGTATTTGCAGGTTCTCTGAACTACTCAAAATTTCCACTACCGGTTCTCCAGAGTCTGCTAGATTTCACCCCTGCTACTAGCACACCAAAGGCCCCAACAAGTACATAACAAAAGATTAGAGGTGCTTTTCTCCAGTCTGCTATATGATATTATCTGCCACCAATGCCTCTTTGGATTCTACAAAAGCTAAATGGAACAAGCTTTGTGCAAAGGAATTAATGAACAAAAGTTGGACATCAAGACTAAAAACAAGGACAAAGTCACATCAGATCAACTCAACCTCCCTAGGTTGTCCCATAATAGGCCACAAATTGAAGAAAGGTTTACCACTGAGTGAGGAACTGTTGAATTCACATGTATCCAAAGATTTCAGACAATCAGAAGATCTCAACACACACAATGGGTTTTTAACACAATTGTTAATTAATAAGGTACTTGTAATTTTTCCAATTAAAGGGACGCGGTGACTCAGGGGCTAAGATGCTGAGCTTGTCGATCGAAAGGTCGGCAGTTCAGCGCTTTGAATCCCTAGTGCTGCCGTGTAACGGGGTGAGCTTCCGTTACTTGTCCCAGCTTCTGCCAACCTAGCAGTTCGAAAGCACGTAAAAAATGCAAGTAGAAAAATAGGGATACCTATTACCTATTGATAATACCTATACCTCTTGGTTCCCACCAATAACTTTGGTGGGAAGGTAACAGTGTTCCGTGTGCGCCTTTGGCATTTAGTCATGCCGGCCACATGACCACGGAGATGTCTTTGGATAGTGCTCACTCTTTGGCTTTGAAACGGAGATGAGCACTGCCCCCTAGAGTCGGGAACAACTAGCTCATATGTGTGAGGGGAACCTTCTTGCCTTTTACCTTTAATCTTTCCAAAATATAAACTGCATTTGCATAACCAATTTATTTTCCCCTCCTGTTTCTCTCCACCTTTTCTTCTACTCATTCCTGTTAATAAAAATGTTTTGGGTTGCTTTTATAAAGGTTTCCTTGTATTTTGAATACCCACTGAATTTCTTGTCTTAATTTCACCTCCTGAAAGCTTTGTAACTGGCAGTGATTTTTTTTCCGGAATCAGTGATTACAATAGCTCTGAACGCTTTGACACCGTTGACCTTTAAGACTAATACTATAATTCATGGTGAATT
The DNA here is from genome assembly GCF_028640845.1 of Ahaetulla prasina. Classification (NCBI taxonomy): domain Eukaryota; kingdom Metazoa; phylum Chordata; class Lepidosauria; order Squamata; family Colubridae; genus Ahaetulla; species Ahaetulla prasina. The sequence continues at coordinate 19,589,759 of NC_080544.1, read as the reverse complement.
ATTGTAGCCGCTGTGTCATAGGAAAGATATCATAAAATTGGAGGTTGTTCGAGATGAACATTGCCTAATGGTGCATAAGTGAAGCCTCAGGAGATTTAAGTAAGCTTTCATTCTGTTCTGATGTTTACAGTTTTGTATTAGTATATAATATAAAATACAAAAGCAAATAGCAGGAAACAAAAGGGAGGGAAAGGGGAAGAGAGAAGTGTAGAAAAGAAGGGAAAAAGAAAAAAAAATGCTGATTTCCAATTCACTCTGGTGCAGTAGAATAAGGCATTAACATCAAATCTCAAATTTTTACTTTTCCATAATTGTATAAATTATAACAACAAATCTATCTAATCAGTAAAACCCAAATTCAAAGTTTCATATTTTTTTCCCCACCTCAAGCACAAAGTCCAGAAGCGGTTTCCAAGTAGAAACGTTTATATTCTGTTCTTTGACCAAAACAGCCAATTTAGCCATCTCTGCTAACTCCATCAAATCATAACACTGGGAGGTTGTTAGAGACGGACATTGCCTAATGGTGCAAAAGTAAAGACCTTCTGATCGCATCTGAGATGAGATTTAAGTAAGCTTCCACCCTGTTCTGGAATGGATCTCCTACATACTTACCTGGCGCCACTTCAATTTTGCTCGGCGTCTGGCAAAATTGGCTTATCTCATTATAATAAGTGACGGACAACAGCAAAGCAAATGCAGCCAGGATCGTCCTTTGTTTGGGCTATGGATCTGAAATTATCTGCATAAAGTCAACAAAATAGACAGTGACATTGGTCCTAATCTCACAAGGCTCAACCTATCAAAAGGGTTTTGTGGTGCTCAGTGGTGTTTGGCCTGCTGTTTCACTAGTTAAAGTCCTGCCACAAACTGTTAGAAGTCATTAAGATTGTTATATGCAGAAGGAAGATGAAGCACTGCTGCCAAAGGGAAAAAAAAAAACTTCCACACTGAGTTGGCATTGTTTTAATTAGAATAGCTGTGAAAACTCCATTTGTAGTCTACAATCGGGAAGGACAATGTTTTCAGTTGGATTTGGCAAACAGAGGGGATAATGCTAAAAATGAATAAATCTGACAAAGCATTGGAATGTCTTTGCTGCTTGTTTCCTTCAGAAAAGAGAGGAATGCAGGATGAGCTTTACTAGCACTAACACTTAGACTTATATAAAATAGAATAGAATAGAATAGAATAGAATAGAATAGAGTAGAGTAGAGTAGAGTAGAGTAGAATAGAATAGAATAGAATAGAATAGAATAGAATAGAATAGAATAGAATAGAATAGGAATTCTTTATTGGCCAAGGAATTTGTCTCGGTGCATACGCTCCCAATGTACATAAAAGAAAAGATACATTCGTCAAGAATCATAAGGTACAACACTTAATGATAGTCATAGGGAACAAATAAGCAATCAAATCATATTAGGAAACAGTCAATATAAATCTTAAGGATACCAGCAACAAGGTTACAGTCATACAGTCATAAGTGGGAGGAGATGGGAGATAGGAACATGAGAAGATTAATAGTAGTGCAGACTTAATAACTAGTTTGACAGTGTTGAGGGAATTATTTGTTTAGCAGAGTGTTGGCATTGGGGTAAAAAACTGTTCTGGTGTCTAGTTGTTCTGGTGTGCAGTACTCTATAGCGTCGTTTTGAGGGTAGGAGTTGAAACAGTTTATGTCCAGGATGTGAGGTGTCTGTAAATATTTTCACAGCCCTCTTTTTGACTCATGCAGTATACAGGTCCTCCATGGAAGGCAGGTTGGTAGCCATTGTTTTTTCTGCAGTTCTAATTATCCACTGAACTCTGTGTCTGTCTTGCTGGGTTGCAGAACCAAACCAGACAGTTATAGAGGTGCAGATGATATACCGCTTTATAGTGCTTTCCAGCCCTCTCCAAGTGGTTTACAGATTCAGCCTATTGCCCCCAACCATCTGGGTCCTCATTTTAACGACCTCGGAAGGATGGAAGGCTGAGTCAACCTTGTGCCTGGTGAGATTCGATCTGCCAAACTGCTCGCAGCCGGTGATCAGCAGAAGTAGCCTGCTGTACTGCTGCACTCCAACCACTGCATCACCTCAGCTACTAGAGAGCTAGGGGTCCTACTCCATTGTAAAGCAAACCATTCACAGGAAGGCAATCCTTGTCTGATATTCGCATATGATACAAACATCTTCACATACTTCTTTTTCACTGGTTGCTCACTTTCAATACAACTTCTTCCATCACCACCATATTCATTCTTGTTTTATGATAGTTAACTACCCCACATCCAACTGCATCCACTTCACCATTTGGCTTCTCCTGGGTACACAACTCTCATTATATATCAAAGTAGGTAGGGCCACCACCATTTCACCTGCATTTTTCATCAGTGGTTCAAAAATACATTTTGGAATTGGAAGGGACCTTGGAGATCTTCTAGTCCAACCCCCTGCTTAGGCAGGAAACCCTACACCACTTCAGACAAATGGTTATCCAGCATCTTCTTAAAAACTTCCAGTGTTGGAGCATTCACAACTTCTGGAGGCAAGTTGTTCCACTGATTAATTGTTCTGACTGTCAAGAAATTTCTCCTTAGTTATAATTTACTTCTCTCCTTGATTAGTTTCCACCCATTGCTTCTTGTCCTACCCTCAGGTGCTTTGGAGAATAGCTTGATTCCCTCATCTTTGTGGCAGACCCTGAGATATTGGAACACTGCTATCATGTCTTCCCTAGTCCTTCTTTTCATTAAACTAGACATATCCAGTTCCTGCAACCATTTTTCATATATTTTAGCCTCCAGTCCCCTCATCATCTTTGTTGCTCTTCTCTGCACTCTTTCTAGAGTCTTCACATCTTTTTTACATCATGGCGACCAAAATTGAATTCAGTATTTGAATGTCTTAAAACTTTGTTGTTGTTTTGGTACTTTCAAGCCAGTGTTAACTCCTGGCAATTGCCTAGACTAGTCCCTGCAGTTGTTTTGGGCCAGACTTCAGAAGTGGTTTGCCATTGCTTGCTTCTGAAGACGGAGAGGCAGTGATTGGCCCAAGGTCACCCAGCTGTGATCTTTGTGCCTAAGGAGGACTAGAACTCATGGTCTCCTCATTTCTGGCTCAGTGTCTCAACCACTACATCAAACTGGCTTTCTCTTAAAACTACCAGCCATTTTCTCAACTTCAAGAAAACATTATGTCAAAGCATACAAATTAATCTTAATTTTTCACTGTTTTTAATAATTTGCCGTTGTTCTCCCCACCTCCCCCGTTAAATACAATTCCTATGATAGTAAGGGGTTCTACAGGTTGTAAGTTAAAAAAAACCAGAACCTTTCCTTTCCCTGGTTGTTATTTCTTCCTGCAAATAAAATTAATCAGACAAGTTAAGCATGCTTTTGTAGTTAACCTTCAGATTTGTGAGCTGGGGATTCTTGACATTAATTCTTACCTGCCAAATAATAATAATGGATAGGAAAAAATAATTCGGTCTTTTAATATAGTAATTATGTTAAGGAAACTATTTTTTGTCTTTAAAAATATTCATTAGTTATAGCATGCCTTCATGCATATACCATACTTTTCGGAGTATAAGGCACACTTTTTTTGCGAGGATGCCCTCCCCAGCCCCCAGAAGCACTCAGCAGGCCTCCCAAACCCTCTGTGCATCCTGTTTTTGCAAAAAATGGGCTCGTTTTTGGCCTACCAAACCCCCCACGTGTCACGTTTTTGCCCTCTCCAGCCCCCAGGAGGACTCAGCAGGCCTCCCAAATCCTCTGTGCATCCTGTTTTTGTGAAAAATGGGCCCATTTTTGTCTTACCAAACCTCCCGCACATTGTGTTTTTGCCCTCCCCAGCCCCCAGAACAGTCTGCAGGCCTCCCAAACCCTCTGCACATCCCATCCCAAAAACGGGACGCACAGAGAGTTGGGGGGGGGCTGCAGAGTGCTCCTGGGGCCCGGGGAGGGCAAAAACTTTTTTTCCTCGTTTACCTCTTTGAAAACTTGGTGCATCTTATACTCCAGTGCATTTTATAGTCCAAAAAATATGGTAACCATTGACTGGCATATTCCATTCAATCAAAGTGTACTGTGTTTAAAAAATACATTCTGCTTATTCAAACTATTGTTAGTTATTACTTATCCTTTTGCCAAGAACATTTTATCTGCAGTGTTGTCTCAGAGCAGTAAAGTGTAGAAAATTGAAATTTTTTTCTGCGAAGATATTTCCAATAAAGACAAGGCGGAGCTATGGGATCTTTCATCTACACTCTGCATAGTAGTCCTATATTACAGTTTGAAGATAAGAAAAGGGTTGCTTTTCTTATCTTAAAGCTTCAATATAGATTCACTGATGCATGAATTGCTGAAATAATAGGCATTTTTAGAAAGAAATGCGCTTCAATTTCTGCATTGGCCATGCCTTATAAACACATGCGCGATCTTGTCTCTTTCATCCTTCTATTTGCACAGCACAGAGAAACAGAAGTTTACTCTGTGTTGTGTTGTTTAAAAGAATTTGAATCTTTCAGTACTGGAATGGAAACGTAATCTCAGTCTTTGCCTCTTTACAAGAAAAGCTCTTCATTGCCTCCACTTCATTGATCTGAAGAATGGAAGCCAAAGACAGGCTTCCATCCCCCCTCACCTTCAGAATTATATTTTAATAATATGTACTGTATCTTTAGCTAGCTTTCATCCAGTAGAATGAAATTATAATTATGCCTTTGTGCGTTGCCAAGTGACAATGCCTTTGAATGTAACCCTTCAGGCAGGGGTGGTATTTACTTATCTTCACTACCAGTTCACAAATATGAGCATGTGCCTTCTGCGCATGTGCAGAGGGTCAAAAATGGGATATGATGACATCCGGGCAGGTGGGCGGAGCCTCCAGCTGCCACTACTACCGCTTCGCCCGAACCAGATATAACCATCTGAATGCCACCACTGCCTTCGGGGCTCCCAGAATTTAATTTTTTGGGGTTCACAGTTTTAGCTTAACAGGAAGGAAAGCTGCTGTTGGTTCTGATCCAAATCCTTTTGTTACTTTTATCCTCTTTCCCGAACATTCTCATATTTGCAGTAAGGATGTTTAGAACACAGTACATTTCATCACTCTTGTATATTACAGTTGTGTTGGTTTCAAAGTTTTATATTGTTGTTTCGTTATGTTGTCAGCTAGCCAGAGTGGCTTGTCAGTGAGATGGGCATTATATAGATTTAATAAATAAATAGTTAGCTTTTATAGGACCATAGTACCTCTCTATTATTCGTAGCCCAATTTTTTCAGGTATCTGGGTTAAAGCCTGGATGCTTGAAAAATGTGGCATCAACAAATTGCAGAGAGGTGCTGTCCATGTGCTTGTACAAGACTTCCTTCCACATCACGTTCAAAGTGTGTACATTGAAAATTACATCCTGCCCAGGGGTGAAATCCAGCAAGTTCTGACAGGTTCTGGAGAACCGGTAGCGGAAATTTAGAGTAGTTTGGAGAACCGGTAGCGGAAATTTAGAGTAGTTCAGAGAACCGGCAAATACCACCTCTGGCTGGCCCCAGAGTGGGGTGGGAATGGAGATTTTGCAGTATCCTTCCCCTGCCACGCCCACCAAGCCACATCATGCCCACTAAGCCACGCCCACCGAACCAGTAGTAAAAAGATTTGAATTTCACCACTGATCCTGCCCCTCTTGTTTAGAATAGAATAGAATAGAATTTTTATTGGCCAAGTGTGATTGGACACACAAGGAATTTGTCTTGGTGCATATGCTCTCAGTGTACATAAAAGAAACAATTAGAGAGAATTTCACCGAGGCAGCCTTCGTCGGCGCCATCTTGGAACTAAATAATAAGTAAAATAGGAAAAATTAGTCAAGATAGTATGGTCATTAAGATAGGCGAGTCGAGAACTGCAGGAAGGAGCGGTGACATCTCTAAGAAGCAGGCAGACAAGATTTTACATGGGCATTTGAAACTTTAGGTTCAACTAGGGCAAATTTTGGTCCTGCAACTCAGTTCATTTTATTAACAAAAAATACAATAACTCACAACTCCATTTGAATGCAAGACAGTAAAGATACAGTAGTGGTTAAAATTGTGGAAAAGTGTATTTTCTAAAACTAGCTAATAACACCACTCTTTTTTTGGAGTAGTACCATAAAATTATATATCAATGGAAAGATAATTTAATCAAGAATGTAATGCAATAACTTTTAGGAAGGATTTGCTATTAGAATAGCAGTTATAGTATAAAAAAGAAAAGTGAAGCACGTATACGAAAATTATCACCATGTCACTTAATACTTAGTTGGGTAACCTTTAGCATGAATTATGGCCTTACAACTACTTCCCATGGAGTGAACCAAGTCTTTTAGTTCTGCAGCTGTTATCATGTGAAACCAAGATTGAACAATTGCTTCATTAACTGGGTTTTATTGCTGGGTCGCTTCTGACTAACAAGTTTCTTTAGTCGGCTCCATAGATTTTCAATTGGGTGAAGGTCTGGGCTATTCCCAGGCAATTCCAGCAGTGGAATAGGATTATCTTGAAACTCCCCCCCCCCCAAAAAAGGTGGTGTTATTAGCCATCAAACCTCAAAAATATACTTTTCTAAAAAAAATTGGCTACTGCTGTACTTTGAGTTACCTGAATCATCATTTCTACCTGCTCAGCTGAGGCTTCTCTAACTTTCATTTTTGTAAAGAGGCATGTTGAAGGCAAAAGTATATTATTCACTGCAGCAAGGCATTGGATGTGTTTTCTAGACCACGCTGAACTTAATCATATAATTAAGGTATTATTTTTTTTCTTGTCAGGGCTTTAGCCTGCTAATGAGGCTTTAGACAAGAGATCATCTGTCACAGAAGAATGGATGTGTGTATGTGCACACGTTGAGGAAGGTGATAATCCTATAATTAGATCTTTTAACTACTGTTTTATGTTGCTGACCTTAATGGTTCTTTGGGGATCACGGGAGTGTTAATCCAGTTACTTTGCTTTGAGGGAGACACTGGTTTCTTTGCTGACTAGCCGAAAGAACATATCCGTACTGAAAGTGGGCAGAATTATTTGTTGTTTAGAATCTAAGTGGTTTACAAATTGCCATCATTTGTACCATAATTAACAAACTATTAGGAAAATGAGAATCCCACATGTTTTTTGTTCTGTTTTAAACCATTCCTATAATATATTTAATTCTAGTATGTGGTGAGTTATAACTACCAGCAATGTTCTGCATTTCACTAAATCCTTCAATAGTGTTTGAAATATCATTTTCAATGTTTGAAATGTTTTATCTTTAAACAAACAGGAAATAATCCATAATAATACACAGACCAAAGTACCAGTAATCCAGGAATCATGAGTTGACTGCTGGTACAAGTATTGTGCAACTAATGTTTAAATTATTCTTACTGCTTTTTTTTCATACAAGAAAATAGGAAACCCAGTAAAGTGATAATTTTGACTGCTACAATATATGATCCTGAAATTATAGTTAAGCATGACTCAAGCAAGCCATAATCACAATCCAGTTTACACCAGGTTTATTTTAAGTATGTGAGTCTTCACTTGTTTGAGTGCATTTATCCACATCCTGTAATTCACATGTTGTTTGAAATTATTCCAGTTCACAATTTGATTTTTGTTCACACAAAAGGAATTGTAACAAATACTTTCTTCATGCTGTTTGGGTTAGCAAATTAAGCTCTTGCTTAACAATGGTTAATATATTCCTGGTTTGCCTCACACAAAATACTAAGGCCTATGCCAATGTTTTACAAATTATAGTAGTTGGTTTGCAGAATATTAAATCCATTTTTTTGGCACTCTGTGAGAAGCCAGGCCCAATGTTTTAATCTTGGTTTCTGTGTTTATCATCATACTATTTCCAGCTCTAGACTTCTGTAAATACAAGAAAAGGATATTTTCTTTGAACTTTTATTAATCTCCCTTAAATATTGGACTCTTTTGCTGTCCACATGAAAATAGGATATTATCTTTAACATCCCTCCCTTAACCTAACGGCCCATTTTGTTAATATTACTTTGCTTCTTCCTGATTTTTCTATCGCTGAATCTACAATAGCTTATCTGGGACTGATTTAAAAGAAAACTGTATGTAAAGGTAATCACTTAAAAAGATTGTAGTAGACGGAAGCTTGCAGTATAATCCTCTGTTTGCAACTCTTTTTAATATATGAAAGATACCCTACTTTCCTTTCATCCTAGAATAAATTAATTCCAACCATTTAAGTTACTCTGTCAATGCAATCAGAGTGTAGGTGAAAAAGTACTTTCAATTTAATAAAAAGGACATATTTTCATTGTGATGCTAACTAACATATTCATGAACCACACGTTGCTGTTTAGAAAGCATATAATGTGTTTATGGTCTATTAAACTACATTTGGGGGTGGAAATGGCAAAGAAAGGATTACAGATAGCTTCTCATTGTTTGCTCAGTAGGAGTGTGTTATTTTATGGGATGTAATCCGATCCTTTAAGCTTTACAATTGTGTGTTTAGAAATCTTCCATTAATGGGTAAGAGAAAATCTATAGCCTCAACCAGTGGTGGGTTCTAACCAGTTTTACTACTGGTTCACATCACGCATGTGCTTTGTGCGCGATTGCCACACTCTTGCTTGCTTTGCTTGCACCCACGCCAAACTTGCACTTTGCACAAGCACATTGAGTAAAAAAACAGCTGAGGCATGGCAATCCACTGTAAGACTCTACCGTGCCTTACAGCTGAGCTAAAAACAAAGGTAGGTATAGCGCGAGGGTGTGCGGAAGGGCCCAGCTGGCATTAGGAGCGAACCGGTTCACTCTCATATCAAGATTTCTGCTATTGGCTCTCCCGAACTGGGAAGAACCAGTAGCAACCCACCACTGGCCTCAACCATGTTAGAGTTGATTAGGTGATAGAATCTCCCTTTTTTAAAAATTTGAATTTATATCCCGCCCTTCTCTGAAGACTCAGGGCAGCTTACATTGTGTTAAGCAATAGTCTTCATCCATTTGTATATTATATACAAAGTCAGCTTTTATTGGGTCCTCATTTTACCTACCTTATAAAGGATAGAAGGCTGAGTCAATCTTGGGCCTGGTGGGACTTGAACTTGCAGTAATTGCAAGCAGCTGTGTTAATAACAGACTGCTTAGTCTGTTGAGCCACCAGAGGCCCTTACTTGGACCTATGAAATGGATACTGTTATTTCAATATGATCATCTACGCACGGCACCTTCTTACTTTCTTCAAACCATAGCTGCCCAGTTGAGATATTAAAACCATACAAACCATGAGAACTGAAGTAGAAGGAAACATCACAAAAGACCGTCTAAGTGTCTCTGTTCCTACAGGCTGAATAAGATTTGGTTCCTTGGATGGTCAGCAGGCAGGAGAGCCTATTGCAGTGATGAGACTATTGAGTGCCAAAAAGGTCATGTGGAAATGTCGTGCACTCGCACTCGTTGGGGCCATGCTTCGGAATAGCCAAACCTCCGGGTTCTGGCATGCATGCGTGCCCAATGATCAGCTGTCCAGCATGCATGCGCACACTGGTTTTTGGCGAAACCAAAAACCCACGTGCGAAGAACAGCTGATTGTCGCACGCACATGCGAGCCAGAAACCCAGAAGACAAGCAGGCAAGATGCGTGTGCCGGGTGACATGGCTTCGCCTGCCACTTTGGGCATGCGTGCCATAGGTTCACCATCACGGGCCTATTGTATTGTATTGTATTGTATTGTATTGTAGCCTCTGTGGCTCAGACTGGTAAGACAGTCTGTTATTAACACAGCTGCCTGCAATTACTGCAGGTTCTAGTCCCACCAGGCCCAAGGTTGACTCAGTCTTCCATCCTTTATAAGGTAGGTAAAATGAGGACCCAGATTGTTGGGGGGCAATAAGTTGACTTTGTATATAAATATACAAATAGGATGAAGACTATTGCTAACATAGTGTAAGCCGCCCTGAGTCTTCGGAAAAGGGCGGGATATAAATGTATATAAAATAAAAATAAAAAAAATTGAACTACTGTTGTTCCCTTTCCATATTTTATTTATTTATCTGAATCTTGCCTTACATATAACGCAAGGTGCTGAACATATCCAACACACCTTTCTCTTCCTATTTTCCCCACCACAACCGCCATGTGAGTTGGGCTGAGAGAGAGGGACTGGCCCTATTCCTGCATCCTACATACAGGTGCCCTGATGGCACAGTGGTAAGACTGCAGTTCTGCAGGCTAACTCACTGCTGACTCCAGAAGTTCGATCCTAATCAGCTCAAGGTTGACTCAGCCTTCCATCCTTCCAAGGTTGGTAAAATGTGGACCCAGATTGTTGGGGTCAATATGCTGACTCTGTAAACCACTTAGAGAGGACTGTAAGACACTATGAAGCGGTATATAAGTCTAAGTGCTATTGCTATCCTCATGAAGAACATGCGTCTGTGCTCATCAATAGCAAGGTAGAGCTGAAAATTACAAAGCTCAATATCCTGTCTATTAAGATGTTACTGAATCTGGTTGCAGTAGTTTAGGTTCTTCACTGTTTTTCCCCCTGAGAGAAACGTTCCTTCTAATTAACAGCCAGGAGCACAATGAAATGCATGTCTGCATGAATAGTGTTCTTCTGGTTGCAGATGTAAAGGTGTGTGCAGCTTCTCTAAATGTTGGAGAGAATGTGGCGGTGATGAGAAGTATTTGGGCTCACCTACGAAACTTCCCTCCGTGCCTGATTGTTCGAGCTCTGAATTGGAGTTGTGCTATTTGCTGACTTTTTCCCTCAGAGTGGGCAAAGAAAAGCGCATACATGAGATGTTTATATTTATTTACTTGTATTCCCACCTTTATTATTTTTACAAATAACCCAAGGCAGCAAACATATCCAACACAACTTCATCCTCCTATTTTCCCCACAACAACAACGCCATGGGGGGTGATTTGGGCTGAAATCCTTTGGCACATCAGAAGGGGGTACTACAGGCTGTATCAGACTTAAAGCAACTTAGAAAATAGAACATAAAGTAATAGAGATGGGAGGGACCTTGGCAATCTTCTAGTCACCAACCTTTCAGACCTCAGGGACCACTAAATTCATAATTTTAAATCCCGCGGACCACTAATATGATCTGCCTAATGACCGGCTGGGTGGGCATGGCAAGGTGGTCATGTGACTGGGTGGGTGTGGCCAACTCAATGTCACTCACATCGAGGGGCACCTTGCTAGCCTCTACTCGCCACTCCTCGCCTCCCCACCTGGACTCCTTAGGGCTCCAACAGGAAGCAGTTGCTGGAGCTAAACAGCCACCAGGAGAAAGAGTTGGCAAAACTGCTCAGTTCAAATTGGATCTGACCAAGAAGGAGGCTCAGCAGAAGCACCTCACTGAGGACTAGGAGCATAGGCTTTCCAAGCAGAGGGAAGGCCTGCAGGAGTGCAAGGCCAGGTACCGGTGCCTGGAGGCTCAGCAGACTGAGATGGTCAGCCAGTTCCAGGCCATGATGCAGTCCACTGGAACAAGCCCCTCTGGCTCTTCACCAGCAGTAGCGCTTCTCCCCAGCCTTCGCCCAAAGCCCCACACCAGGAGGCCGAAGCCGATCCCAAGTCGGAATTTCTGCCCCCCTCTGCCCCACACAAAGAGACCCCGAAGGGGGAGACTCTCTGAAGCAACACAAGCGTTCATTGCATATATTCAGCCCAGGGGCCATAGTTTGAGGACCCCTGATTTAGTGCAATGTAAAAAAATGCAAATAATTTTTCTGGGGACCACCAAAATTTTTGTTGTGCCTTGCCCGCCCCCTCTCCACAGCTGGGCCCCTCCCATCTCCTGTTATCTCAGCCAGAGACTGATAATGAAGATGAATGGCCTGGCATGCCTCCAGCCCCCAGTCCTGACACCATGCCCGGACAGACTGAGCAAATAAACCTCCCCCCCACAGTGTGTGAGCATGAAGCCAGTCACGAGCTAGAATTATCAGCAGCTGGAGGGTGGACAGATCCCCACTTCCGGAGAATGGAGAGGCGACGTCAGCAAAAGGAAGGGAGGGGCAGGCCTGGATAAGTGCTGAGTCATGGAGCCACACCCCATGGCCTATATAAAGGATCTACTTTCTGGTATTCCTTGAGTCAGGCAAAGTCTAATCTGATTGCTGAAGTCACACCTTGGATTCCTACCTGCCCTGAGAACTCTGACAGGACTTTGGCAAAGCTGCAGAGGCTTCGTGGCCACGCTTGAGACAGACTTTCCAGACCCGGCCGTCAGAGGAGGAGTGGGACACGACAATTTTCTCACAGACCATCAGTGGTCCACAGACCACCCGTTGGTGACCTCTGTTCTTGTCCAACCCCCTGCTCAAGCAGGAGACTCTATACCATTAGTGTCAAACTTGCAGCCAGTGGGCTGGATGCATCACATGCTGGCCCCACCCCCACCCAGTTTAGCGAATGGGGAAAAAGTCCCGATACGTCATGTGACACCACCGTGATAACTTGAGTTTGATACCCCTGCTATATACCATTTCTGGCTCATAGTCCATGGATTATTTACGTCTATTTTTGCTTCAGTGATTTAAATCAGGAAAATAAAAATTGTCAGTGCTAGTCAGTATATAACTTCTTTCCTTCCTCTAAGGAACATCAATTTTGCCTTTAAAGAAAGGCAAATGAAGGAAAATAACATGATGATGATGATGATGATGATGATTTTATTTATTTATTTATTTATTTATTTATTTATTTATTTATTTATTTATTTATTTTGTTGAGTACATATTAGATAATATATATAAGCATAAGCATGAATTGAATACATAAAATGAATATAATTAACGGGAATATAATTAACGGGAACATTAGGACAGGGACGGTAGGCACGCTGATGCTCTTATGCACTACCCTTAGGAAGTGCAGACCTCTTAGGAATGGGGTGAGGTCAACAGGAGTCAGTTTAAGCTTAAAGTTTTGGGGGTTTGGGGAAGAAACCACAGAGACAGGTAGTGCATTCCAGGCATTGACCACTCTGTTGCTGAACTCGTATTTTCTGCAATCAAATTGATGATGATGATTACTGTCATCAATTTTACTATGCCCTATGTTATCTAGAGTTTAGGTGGGTTATAATAACTTAAAATATATTATGATATTGAACTAAGAAATAAATCACGAACCAGTAACAATCTAAAATGATCTGAATCCATAAAAATTAATTTAAAAAACCCCAGTCACTATATACATTGAATAAGAAATAACACAGTTCATGACGATCAATCGTTTTGTAACTTCTGGAAGGCCATACTGGGAGTCCAGTTTGCTTTTGAAGGAGCCTTATTTAAACTATTTCATGTGATTTTATCTTGAGTTGTTAAATTCAGGGTGTTCCATTCTTGCCTGTGGAACTCACTTTGGTGCCTCTGTTTTGTTGCTTTTCCAAAAGGTGGAAGCAACAAGATTTCTTTAAACCAAAGATGCCACTGTATGCCAAGCGTACCCTTCTGACTAATAAACTTCATGAGTTTTGACTTTCTTTGGGACTATTGCAATTGTTTAAGTGCAAAGTTACTTTAGAATTAATAATCTAGAATATCCATAAAGATAATTTTACAGGGAAGTTCGAAACTTGGCATCTTGCCTGTCATTTCAGAAATTAAGCCTTGGCGTGGTGCCCGAACTCCTGCCAACAAGTGAGTGAATGAGAGAATGAGAGCGTCATTCTACAGATTGTAACTCTCTGATTAAACTGTTCTAGAATTGTCCTATTTACCCAAAGTGCACTTTGGTTTTCAAGGTGCAGGGGGGGGGGTGAGCCACGGATGATTCAGCTGCCACTTAGAGGGAGCCTGCTGTACGCCTGCATTTTAATGAACAAGCTCAGCAAAGACCTGTGGTCTACGTGCTCCACTGTAACAGTGTGTGCCTACAAACTCCTCTGTCTGTTAACAGAGATCCTCTCTGCCCCAAGTTTCTGTTTTACTCTGCCTCGTTTGAACAGATGTAGAAAACCACATTGGAAATGATGATGTTTCTTAATAATTGAACTAGTGTGAAATTAGCCCTAGGCAAGACTGCAGCAACTTAAGAAAGCATGACAAGTCCGTGACTGAAATGTCACAATAAATTATTACCTTACTTTTTTTTTTTTCCAAATCAATTTAATGGAACCTCATACTATAGCTTTGGCAGTATGACCAAATATAAATGGTTTAAGAACTCTAATCCTGCCTTCAGAACTAATCAGCACGCAACTACATGAGTTTTCTGGCTCTTCAATAACGCAGACATTAATCACCAAGGTTGTCCGTTTATTTGAAAGATCATATGCATACGTTATACCAAAGTTATTCTGGGGATCCACATACTTTGCTGCTCCAGTAGATTTTATTTAGTTGGGCTGCTTAGCGGTCGCTTACAATGCGTTGCTTGATTAAGAGATATAGTTTTTGCTCCCCCAGACAATGGAGGACTTGCTAAGTCTTGGAAACAAAAGATTTCAGCTGAAAAGAAACCCATTTCTTTTAATGAAAGTAACCTTTTAGCACAAGCTTGTACAGTTCTGAAAGGATGTGAATAGCAATGGGTAAAGGAACAAAAGGACTTACACCTACATTCTGTAGAACACAGGCATCTCCTATTATAATGCCTGGAATATATTTTTATTAGAAAAGAGAATTGGGGGAAGAAGGAATTTTGCAGGCCAATAACAGAAAACCTAGAATCCACATTCATCTCTGGGCAAAACACAAGATGTAATGAAACTTAGTCTTAATCTCAGAATTAATCTGCATATTATTATTATTTTATTTACACAAAATGACAGTATACATAGCAAACGAGATAACTCTGCTGGATTTCGTATCACAGATCACTAGTTGAACACTTCCCAAGCATTTAGGACTGCGTGATGTATCGGTGAATTATGCGAGAAGATCCCAGTAAGGTGGCCTTCTGCAGCTGTCCAATGGTGATCTTGTCAGCGCCAATTGCTTTTAAGTGCTTGCCTAGGTCTTTAGGCACGGCTCCCAGCATGCAGAGTACCACTGGAACCACCTGCACTTGTTTATGCCAGAGTGTTCTGTCCTCTCCCGGCCTCAGCCATGCGAGCTGGCTAAACGAGCCAGTAATTTAGTTCACGGCTGCTATCAGTTGTGGCAGGGAATCTGCAGTTGCCTGCTAAAGTCTCCCTTTTATCTTGGGATTGCCAGGCAACCAGGAAGTCAGCAGTCCAGGCCGAATGTTCAGCTCAATTCTCCAAGAGTCAAAGAGTTCAGCTCACTTCTCCCCGAGTCAAATAATTCAGCTCAATTTTTGCTCGTCACGGAGCAGAAGAGCAGCCAGAGCTGCTTTTATACTCTGTGGGGTATGGCTCCATGACTCAGCACTTCCTAGGCCTGCCCCACCCCTGCTTCTGTGGTTCCCGCCTCTCCTGCCTACGAAACCTAGGGTCCATCCAGGCCTGATTGCCATCAGCCGGGTTTGGAGGCGTGGCCTGGGGGGGAAGAGTCAGGGGACGGAGGCCTCGTTATCTCCTCCACCTGGCCTGCCTCTGGCTCCTGGAGCTGAGCCAGGGAAGCTGGTGCTCCAGAGGTAAGTCTTGATGGCCCTTCCCCCCTCACTTTCCGAGTCACTTTCTGGCAGGGGGCCTGGCTTGTGGGGCGCAGACACAACACAGAGCCTCTGCAATTCAATTCTCAAATCTTGATATCTGGTGACTTTTTCAAGTTGTTTCTCATTGATTCTGCTGTCACCAGCTATAGCAATGTCGACTATCCACACTTTTTTCTTTTCCACAATTGCGATATCTGGGGTATTGCAAAATTTTTTATCAGTCTGTATTTGGAAATCCCACAGTAGTTTTGCATCATCATCATCATCATCATCATCGTTATTATTATTAACTTTATTCATTAAAAATGAAACTCAGTCAACTGAACATTCAAAAATACATCACAAATACCATTGACTGGTGCTAATGGTTGATACGGGTTGCTGCCAGCGTCCTAGGTATCAACCAAGTACCTTCTTAAGATGTACGATGTTCCAAGTAGCGCAGATTTTTGCAGTTCTGCTGTGTTATTGCAGGAAGCTGCAATTTATTGATGTATCTTATAAAATTCTTGGACATGGTACCAAGTGCCCTGATAACAAGGGTATCACTTGTTTCATCCATAGCTGTGTAGTTTCGATGGCCAGGTTGCAATATTTCGTGATTTTTTTCCAGTTCTTTTTCTTCGACTCTAGCATCTTCTGGTACCACAATGTCAATAAATTGTACGTTTCAGTTTTCGACAACTGTGATATCTGGTGTGTTGTGTTCCAAGTGACGATCCATCTGTATTTGAAAGTTCCACAAGATCTTCACCTTCTAATTTTCTATAACTTTTTCCACTTTATGTTCCCATGGCTTTTTTGATACAGGTAAGTCGTATTTTTTACATAATGACCAGTGGATTAATTTAGCAACTTGGTCATGTCTAGCTTTGTAATCAGTTTGTGCGATTTTGCTGCATTCACATATTAAATGTGAAACAGTTTCGACTTTGTTGTTGCAAAGTCGGCAGTTTGGATTGTCAGTGGACTTTTGTATCTTTGCTTTCATGGCATTAGTTTGTAGTGCTTGTTCTTGAGTAGCGAGTATTAAACCATTTGTTTCTTTCTTGGTGGTGGTGGTGGTGGTTGTTGTTGTTGTTATTATCTCTTTTATTCACCAAACATGAAACTCAGTCAACTGAACATTCAAAAATGCATCACAAATACGGGTTGCTGACAGCATCCTAGGTACCTGTTTCTATCTGTGCCTCACATTTTCACTTAGCAACCAGTTGGTTTAGCGACAAAGCCACTGCAATGGATTGTGATCACTAAACGAGAAAGTGTATAGCTTACTATTTGCATAGTTAACATTGGGAAGACAAAGAATTTTTTAAAAAATTCCACTCCTTTCTACCACTTTATCCTCTTATTCCACTCTAAATATGATTGCCTATGATTGTTTCAAGAGTGATCAGTACCTGTCTTCCTCTGCATTAAAGCAAATGGCATGTAATAATTCCCCCTCCCTTCCCTTCAAAACCCTCCCCCCAAATAAAGCCAGAAGTATGTGCTGTTTGAAATTCAGAATATAATGGCAACTATGGTTTTGTTTCTTTTTAGTTTTTTATAGGATAATTTTATAGGATTCCCACTTGTGTGTTACATCTGTAACATGGACACGTAATCCTACATCGCTCGATGTAGCTGAGCTAATGAACATAATTTTTCTCAGCATTCTATAAGATTAAGTGGATGTTATCATTTCTTCTACCTGAGATCCAGAGCATTAAAAGAAACCAAGGAAAGAAGGTTAAAGATGTAAAAAAATTGACATTTCCCAGTGGTGTGATTAAGCTACCTGTCAGCTCATATTTAGTGGTATAATTATAAATCATGTATTGGGGACTGAGAGTGATACTCTATTACAGGTAAATCTTGGCTTATGGCCGGTGACTTAATGACTGAAGTTACAATAGACTAAAAAAAAAAATACTTATAATGTATCCTCAAAATTATGACTACTGCACCTCTGCCGCAGTTATGTAATTGCATTTCAAGTGCTTGGCAACCAGCTCACATTTACAACTGGTTGCAGTGTCCCTAATTACATAAGCATGTTTTGTGATGTTCTTTGCCATTTTCTGGCAAAAAAAAAAAAAAAAAAGCCCATTAGATAAAGATGGATTTGGACTTATGACCACATGATTTGCTTAACAATTGCAGTGGCTTGCTTAAAGACCATTGTAAAAATGGTTGTAAAAACAAGGCCAGTCATACTAGTGTCTTGACTTATAACTGCAATGACTGATAACCAAAATTCCGGGTTCAGTTGTGGTTGTAAGACAAGGACTACCTATATTGTCTCTCTGTTTGTTTTTTTCTTGAGAAGGGTGCTATTGGTGCTATTTCAATAACTAGTTGCTGGATATATAATGTTGGATGGATGCTTTAATTTATTTATTTTATTTATTTATTTATAATTACATTTCTATACCGCACCATCTCCCGAAGGACTCAGGGCAGTGTACAGCCAATATTAAAATACACACACCAATATAATATAAATATAATAAATAACACTATTTAAACACAGTAGCCTGCAATTACTGCAGGTTCTAGTCCCACTAGGCCCAAGGTTGACTCAGCCTTCCATCCTTTATAAGGTAGGTAAAATGAGGACCCAGATTGTTGGGGGGGCAATAAGTTGACTTTGTAAAAAAATATATATATACAAATAGAATGAGACTATTGCCTTATACACTGTAAGCCGCCCTGAGTCTTCGGAGAAGGGCGGGATATAAATGTAAACAAAAAAAAAAAAACAATTAAAAACAAATATTTAGTGGCCAAATCACTAAAACGGTCAAAGACCGATTAAAACCCATTAAAATTTCACTAAAATATGTCTTAGGCTAGTCCCGCTCGGTGAAATAATAAAGTCTTCAGTTCACGTTTGAAGGCCCGGAGGTCGGGGAGTTGGCGTAACCCTGGAGGTAGCTCGTTCCATAGGGCTGGTGCCGCCACAGAGAAGGCCCTCCTCCTGGGGGCCACCAACCTACATTGTTTGGTCAACAGCACCCTGAGGAGGCCCGCTCTGTGGGAGCACACAGGTCGTTGGGAGGCAATCGGTGGCAAATACCTCCGCAAATACCCCAGTCCTAAGCCATGAGCTTTTATGCATCAAACACCTAAGCATTTTAATCAGGGGTGGGTTCTAATTACCATTACTACTGGTTTGCAATGGGACCGCGCACGGGCGGGTTTCTGTGCATGCACAGATCACCCATGATGACGTTGTGGCGGGTGGGTGGAGCGTCCTGACGGTTTTACAACCAGTTCTATAGAACCGGACCGAACTGGGAGCAACCTACCACTGATTTTAATCAACATCAAAAAGAACATAATCCTGTTCTATATTTTGAAGAAAAAGATCCAGGATTTTAAAGAAGCTAGGTATAGCACTTTGGGGTGCCAACAAAATGAAGGTGACAGTCTCAAGTGTGCATCAAATTCCACCATTTTATTTTAATGTGCCTCAACATGATTGGTTCTCTGCTCACAGCTGCCATCTTGACCACTGACTGTTTCCCTTCCAAGAGGCTTCTGTACTTACAGTAGTCAGGTCTGTGTTTATCATTACATGTAATTTAAACTGTTTTGGAAAGATCCTGTTTCCCTATGTATAGGTAAGAAATGAGTCATTGCATGAAATGAAATGCATTAGAATACAGAATAAATAACAAATGCTTACAATGCTTTTCTTCCACAATGTATTCATTTAGGACCATTCTGTTTACTAGCTCAATAATAGGTTGAAGTAATTTGGAGTTCAGAGTGCTGGAATAGGATAAACATTTAACTGAAGTCATCTTTTCTTTTACACTTTTTTGCACCCGGATGTAATTGTTGCAAGTTTTTCAAAGAAACTAGGTTTCTTAAATAAATCATACCTTTATGAACTGGTGGAAACAAATTAGAAAGATTTTTATTAAGGTATGCAGTTACTGACAGGCTGTATTTAATTTTAGGTTTAAAAAATGAAATACATTGTTTGTACAAAACATGGCTCCTTGTCTGTAGGAAATTCTGGGTTCATTTCTCTTTCTGCAATGACTGTTGCCATTGCTAAATTTTACTCATTTGACCATATCGATGCCTCTGATTCTTTGCTGCCATCATCCATATCTTTATAGCTCAGATCTGGTAGTTCTAGGTGAGAACTATATGTGGGGGTTGGGCAGTGGTGGTATTCAGTCGGTTCTATCCGGTTTGGGCAAACCGGTAGCGATGGCTGCGGGAGGTTCCGCCCACCTGCCCAGAAGTCATCACATCCGTTTTTGATGCTCTGCACATGTGCGGAAGGCTCTGTGCATGCGCAGAGGTGGAACATGTGAGCGAAGCATGCACGCGCACACGCTCCCATGTGCAAACCGATAGCGAAGGTAAGTGAATAGCACCCCTGGGGTTGGGAATGAAAACAATGAGGAATGAAATGGAATCTCCCAAAGTAACCATTCACTGAGTTTTAAAGCACTTGGAACACAACACACCAGATATCACAGTTGTCGAAAACCGAAACGTACAATTTATTGACATCACGGTACCAGGAGATGCCAGAGTCGAAGAAAAAGAACTGGAAAAAATCATGAAATATCGTGACCTGGCCATCAAAACTACACAGCTATAGATGAAACATGTAACAGTGATACCCATTGTCATCGGGGCACTTGGTACCATGTCCAAGAATTTTATAAGATACATCAACAAATTGCAGCTTCCTGCAATAACACCAGCAGAACTGCAAAAAACTGAGCCATTGTCATGGTCAGATCATTTTCTCCTTCGTCTAGACTTTCAAACCGCTGCTCGACACTGCAGGGAGACGGGACCAACACGCTGGCTCCGTCCCAGGCGCCTGAGGGACCCGGAGAGGTTCCTGATGGAGCTTGGGCCATTTCCTGAGGATCTGGCCCACGGCACGGCTGAGGAATTAGTTGCGGCCTGGGAACGGGCCGCGACTGGCGCTTTGGACCGTGTCGTGCCTTTGCGGCCTCTGACCCGGCGCAGATCTCAACCAGCCCCCTGGTTCTCCGAGGGGCTGAGGGAGATGAAACGCCGGAGAAGACGCCTAGAGAGTGCCTGGAGATCCAGCCGTTCCGAGGCTGACCGGACACTAGTTAGGTCCTATACTAGGACTTACCTAGTGGCACTGAGGGAAGCGAAGCGTTCCTACGTTTCCTCCCTCATTGCATCGGCAGATAACCGCCCGGCGGCCCTGTTTTGGGTGACCCGCTCCCTCCTTCATCAGGAGGTGCGGGATGACCCCTTACAGGGCTGTGCCGAGGAGTTTAGTGGTTATCTATACGATAAAATCGTTCAGCTTAGGGACGGAATGGATCAACAGTGGGTAGATCCAGGTGAGGGGCTGGAGACACGTCTTTTGAGATTATTTGGGAAGGATTTGACCCTGTGACTCCCGAGGACATGGACAGGTTGTTGGGGCGGTTGAATGCCACCACATGTTTATTGGACCCGTGCCCCTCCTGGTTAGTGCTGGCCACACAGGAGGTGACACGAGGCTGGCTCCAGGGGATTATAAATGCTTCTTTGATGGAGGGTGTTTTCCCCGCCGTCTTGAAAGAGGGGGTGGTGAGGCCCCTCCTCAAGAAGCCCTCCCTGGACCCGGCTGCTTTAGGAAATTACCGTCCTGTCTCCAACCTTCGCTTTGTGGCGAAGGTTGTTGAGAGTGTGGTGGCACGTCAATTACCCCAATACCTGGAGGAATCTGTCTATCTAGACCCGTTCCAGTCTGGCTTCTGACCCGGGTACAGCACGGAGACGGCTTTGGTCACGTTGGTTGATGATCTTTGGAGGGCCAGGGATAGGGGTTGTTCCTCTGCCCTGGTCCTATTAGACCTCTCAGCGGCTTTTGATACCATCGACCATGGTATCCTGCTGCACCGGTTGGGGAGTTTGGGAGTGGGAGGCACCGTTTATCGGTGGTTCTCCTCCTATCTCTCTG
This sequence comes from Ahaetulla prasina, assembly GCF_028640845.1. NCBI lineage: Eukaryota > Metazoa > Chordata > Lepidosauria > Squamata > Colubridae > Ahaetulla > Ahaetulla prasina. Next base: position 19,568,229 of record NC_080544.1, on the reverse strand, counting down.
ATCGGTCGCAGACGGTGTTGGCAGGAGGGCAGAGATCGACCGTGAGGCCCCTCACATGTGAGGTGCCGCAGGGGTCGATTCTCTCGCCTCTCCTGTTCAACATCTATATGAAGCCACTTGTCGTGTCCCACTCCTCCGCTGACGGCTGGGTCTGGGAAATCCGAATCAGGCTTGCCTCTGCAGCTCTGCCCAAAGTCCTAGCAAAGTCCTCAGAGCAGGCAGGAGACCAGTAAGTGACTTCAGCAAGATAAGTTTGACTTTTGCCTGACTCAGAGACTGCCAGAAAGTAGCTCCTTTATATAGGCCATGGGGTGTGGCTCCATGACTCAGCACTCATTAAGGCCTGCCCCTCCCTTCCCTCTGTTGCCTCCGCCTCTCCAATCTTCTGATGCGAGGGTCACTCCAATCAGCTGTTCTTGGGAGTAAACCCTCCTCAGGCTCACCTGCTGTGGAGGAGGGGGAGGGGTCTAGCTGCTCCGTTTGCCTGGGCATGGAGTCAGGGCTGGGGCAGGGAGATGCTCCTTCTTCTGCAGTTTGTGGGGGCATGGAGCCAGGACTTGGGCCGGAAGGCATACATTCCTCAGTGTTGGGGAGCAGGTAAGAAGGCCCCGGCTGCTCTGAGGGCGGGCAAGACACAACACCACTGGGTGAGATCATCAATGGCTTTGGGGTGAGGTACCAACTGTACGCTGACGACACGCAGCTGTACTTTTCCACCCCAGGCCATCCCAACAAAGCCATTGAAGTGCTGTCCCGGTGCTTGGAAGCTGTATGGGTCTGGATGGGGAGAAACAGGCTCAAACTCAATCCCTCCAAGACGGAGTGGCTGTGGATGCCGGCACCCCAGTACAGTCAGCTGCAGCCGCGGCTGACTGTTGGGGGCGAATCATTGGCCCCAGTGGAAAGGGTGCGCAACTTGGGTGTCCTCCTGGATGGACGGTTGTCTTTCGAAGATCATTTGACGACCGTCGCCAGGAGGGCTTTTTACCAGGTCCGCCTGGTCCGCCAGTTGCGCCCCTTCCTCGATCGGGATGCCTTATGCACGGTCACTCATGCTCTGGTTACCTCTCGCTTGGACTACTGTAACGGTCTCTACATGGGGCTCCCCTTGAAGAGTACCCGGAGGCTCCAGTTGGTTCAGAACGCAGCTGCGTGGGTGATAGTGGGAGCCACACATTGCTCCCATGTAACACCTCTCCTGCGCAGTCTGCACTGGCTACCTGTGGTCTTTCGGGTACACTTCAAGGTTTTGGTGACTAGCTTTAAAGCGCTCCATGGCTTAGGGCCAGGGTACTTACGGGACCGCCTGCTGTTACCGAATGCCTCCCACCGACCTGTACGCTCGCACAGAGAGGGACTCCTTAGGGTGCCGTCCGCCAAGCAATGTCGGCTGGTGGCCCCCAGGGGGAGGGCCTTCTCTGTGGGGCCTCCCATCCTTTGGAACGAACTTCCCCCTGGACTTCGGCAACTGCCGGACCTTTGGACTTTCCGCCGAGAACTGAAGACCTATTTATTTGTTCGCGCAGGACTGGCATAGGATTTTTAATAGGATTTTAATTAGTTTCAATGTTTTAACATTTTAAAATTTGGGTTTTATTCTAAATGTTTTAATTCGGCCATTTGTAAAATAAGTTTTTTAAATTATGGTTTTATGTGTATCTTGTTGTTGTTTTTATCATGGCTGTAAACCGCCCTGAGTCCTTCGGGAGAAGGGCGGTATAAAAATTTAATAAATAAAAAATAAAATAAAATAAATACTTGGAACATCATATCATCATAAGAAGATATTTGGTTGATAACTAGGACACTGGCAGCAACCCGTATCAACCATCAGCACCAGTCAATGGTATTTGTGATGCATTTTTGAATGTTCAGTTGATTGAGTGTCATATTTAATGAATAAAGATAATAATGATAATGATAATGATAATGATAATAATAATAATAATAATAATAATAATAATAATAATAATAATAATAATAATAATAATAAGAATAAGAATAAGAATAAGAAGAAGAAGAAGAAGAAGAAGAAGAAGAAGAAGAAGAAGAAGAAGAAGAAGAAGAATGGAAACCTATTCACAGGTTGCAATTGCAAATAGTGTCCCTGCCTCAATTCTCCCTTCCAAATCTTTGGCATGCATCTGAAAATAAAGAAGACCTGGAGTTTGTAGGAATCATGTATGATGATATAATCATGTCCTCAGTCATGTAGATAACTTGAAGATTTAGCAAGGAAAGGTCAGTTTCTCTAAATTGAGAGCTTTTTTTAATTTGCTTCTACGCCTTCAAAGAAGGGGTGAAATGAAAAATTTGATACTACCGGTTCTGTGGGTGTGGCTTGGTGGGGGGGTAATGTGACTGGGTGGGCATGGCCAATTTTTTTTTACGTTTAAAAGCATTTTTTCTACGACGTCTTCAGCTGAATGCTAAATGCTTTTAAAAGGTTTTGGCGACCAGGCAACTCAGCTGGGATCACCAGTGGGGAAAAAAGCTTTTAAAGGATTCTGACGATCCCAGCTGAGCCACGCGATCATCAGAGGCTTTTTTTTTTCTTTTAAAAGCATTTCTTCAGGTGAAGAAAAACTGCTTTTAAAAGTAAAAAAAACAACAACAAACCTCTGATGATCGTGCGGCTCAGCTGGGGCGGGGGGGGGGGCAGGGACTTTTGCTACTGGTTCTCCAAACTACCCGCCGCCATTGCTACCAGATCCGGCGATCCGGTTCAAAACAGGAGCATTTCACCCCTGTTTCAAAGCTTTTATATTTATTTATGTAACCCATGTATCTTGACTCTTAAAAGTGATAATCTGTAGAGCTTTCTCTATAGTAATGGCAGCACCTAGCTTGGCAAAAGTGATCATGAGGAATTCCCAGGTTCAAAAGTTTGATTGTAAAGTAGAATGGACATCCCCCAAAAAAGACAATGACAAGCAACTTCCATATTGCGGCTAATAAAACCCTCTGTAGGTATTTCCACATATATGATACCCTTAGAAAGTGAAGTCAGCTTGAAGAAGACTTTTATTTTTTTTAAGATATGTGTGTCTGCAACTTGGTAATGTGTCAACTGCCTGGACAAATCCCTGCAGTTTTCTTGGCAAGATTTCAGACATGGTTTGACATTGCCGCCTCCTTAGGGCTGAGAGATTGTGACTGATACAAGGTGTCCCTGCTGGCATTGTGTCTAAGGTGGGACTAGAACTCACAATATCCAGGTTTCTGGCCTGGAGCCTTAATCACTACACTACAATGGCTCTCTATAGTGAGTTATATTTAATACTAATGCCTCAAAGAAAAGGAGATGAAATTATGGGTGAACCATGTTGTTGTTGTTAGTTGCGAAGTCATGTCCAACCCATTGTGACCCCATGGACAATGTTCCTCCAGTCCTTCCTGTCCTCTACCATTCCCCAGAGACTATTTAAGCTCATACTGACTGCTTCAGTGACTCTATCCAGCCACCTCGTTCTCTGTCGTCCCCTTCTTCTTGTGCCCTCAATTGTTCCCAGCATTTGGCTCTTCTCCAGTGAGTCCTTCCTTCTCATTAGGTGGCCAAAGTATTTGAGTTTCATCTTCAGGATCTGGCCATCTAAAGAGCAGTCAGGGTTGATCTCCTCTAGGACTGACTGGTTGGATCGCCTTGCAGTCCAAGGGACTCGCAGGGGTCTTCTCCAACACCATAGTTCGAGTGAACCATAGATGAAACCAAATCTCAACTAAACAAAATCAAGGTATCTTTTTTCTTTCCAGCATCAATAATAATAATAATAATAATAATAATAATAATAAACTAGGTTTGGCTGAATGTTAAATTTAACCTACCAGTACCATAGAGCTACATCGAGATGCATAGTTGTAATTTGCCATAATGCTGGCCATAACATTGTAATTGAATGGAATTATTTGTGGTTTAGTTAAAAAAATATAATAAAAGGAGAAATAGCAGTATACAAACCTGTACAGTAAGTAATAAGAAAGCCATGACAGTTGAAATACAGTTCATAGAAGTATTAACCAAAATCAATTTACCTAGGAATAGAAACGCCTTTTTATACCTTACCACAGATAAATTCTTTTGCAAGAACAAATAATGTATGTGGCAAAATACCTTCTGAATTACTGTCAAATGTGTCACATTTATTTTTAAAACTCTATTGATATGCCTATAATAGCCATTTCATTCATTTTAAGAGGTGAAAATATGAATCATTTATCCATTTATATTCTCCTCCTTGGGGAAAATAGCCATCCCCCTCAAGAGTTATTTACTCATTCGTATCTATTAATAAGATCTGTATCCTGCCCACTTCCAGTGACTGCTATGTCTCATTTCATGTTTGAGTAAACCTCCTTAGACTAGAGATTAATAAATAAAGCAACATTAACTGAAACTTCAACGTGAAAAAATGCATATCATCATTTCTATAAAAAAACATTTTTTTGTTTCTTGCTCTCATTGTGAAATTACATAATGCCTTGACAAATAACTCATGCTTTAATCATTTGGTTGAATTGCATTAATTTTTAAAAATATATTACATTTTTATGCTGCCCATCTCCTCAATAAACAACTCTTAGGTGGCTTACAGATCATAAAAAGATATATGGAAAAGCAGTTACAATTTTAAAATTATGCAAATTTTTAAAAATAAATAAAACTATGCTTTACATGGGGCAGCCTTCGACATAGCCTACAAGCTGTAATTGACCCAAAAGTGTTGAGGGGACAATCTTATAACATCACTACTGCATTAGTTAGCAAAGGACTTCTAGACTCAATTCATAGGAGCCACGGTGATGAAGTATATTGCAGGCTAACTCTGCTTGTAGCCAGGAGTTCAATCCTAACCAGCTCAAGGTTGATTCAGCCTTCCATCCTTCCAAGATCAGTAAAATGAGGACCCAGATGGTTGGGGGCAATATGCTGGCACTGTAAACTGCCCAGAGAGTGCTGTAAAGCTCTATGAGGCAGTATATAAGTGATATTGCTGTTGTTATGGTGCTGGTGATGACCTATAGAGTCCTATATGACATAACACTAGGATACATTAGGTATTGCCTTGCTGAAGTTGAATCAGCCCATTTGGTAAGAACGCAGTGAAAAGGCCTGCCCAAAGTACCTACTTACTTACTTTGAGGAGTGAAGGTGCATATTTAGAGAAAACTGAGGACATCAAATGAAGTTGTCCTTTGTAAGACCTTTTTCATTATAAGGACCGATCTGGGCTCCCAGTTACTGGGTAAGTTGTGTTATGTACATATAGATCAAGGCTGTATGTCTGGCAATTGATGAGTTGAGAACAGAAGTCCCTTTATCTCTTCTCAAATGTTCAGTTTAGTGACTTATTAAGAATACTAATCTATTTATTCTTTAAACCTATCATTACTGTTTAACTCAAATTTAGATCATTTGTATCCAACCAATTTAATACAGCCAGCCAGATCTATCCCAGTGATCAGAGAGAGTTGGAAACTTTATATATTACCCTATTTCCCCCCAAATAAGACATCCCCTGATAATAAGCCCAATCGGGCTTTTGAGCACATGGCAATAAGGCCAACCGCTTATTTCAAGGTTCAAAAAAATGTAAGACCGGGTCTTATTTTCAGGGAAACACGGTATTTATTTTAAAACCAGTCTGTAGCTTACAAAACTCTCTGTGTGAAGCATCTGCTAGGCCACAGAATATTATTGATTGTTTTGATTCATCTTTGGAGATCATAACCTATGCAGATGTTAAACATCTGTAATGTTTACAACAAATGAAAAGTCTCAAAGAGGAAGGTATGGGCTCGTTTTTGAGCTATTCATCCTTGCGCTAATCAGGTTCACAAGTCATATGAAACTTCACAGAAACCTTAATTACAGTGTACAATAAAAGTACTCTCCCAAAACACTGAGGAAACTTAAACATAATTGATTAATAAAAACGACAATTCAAATAAATGAGCAAACCACGAACAGCAAAACAAAACAAAAACAATGTCTGAATACATTCTTAACTCGGCAACAGATCTCATCAGATTTTGGATGGCTTCGTTTACAGCAGTGATTCTCAACTTTAGCAATGTTAAGATGTATGCATTTCAACTCCCAGAATGACCCAGCCAACAATTCCAGTTCTGGGATTTGAAGTTCACACATCTAGATTCATTTAGAAAATGTTTATTTTTTATTTTTTTAGATGTAGCAAAAGTAACATTAGCCACCTTGATTTAATGAACTGGGATAGACTTTCATTATTGGAGAAAACAGAAAACCAGAAAACCAGATCTCGTTACAAATCATCAAGTGAGTACGGGAAACATACCAGCCGATACTCAGTGCCATACATCCTCACAATAGTAGATCATTTGTTGTTGCTACATTAGATAGCTAGCTAATTAGCTAGCTAGCTAGCTAGAAAGAAAGAAAGAAAGAAAGAAAGAAGGAAGGAAAGAAAGTATTTTTTATTGGTCAAGTGTGATTGGACACACAAGGAATTTGTCTTGGTGCATATGCTCTCAATGTACATAAAAGAAAAGATACTTTCATCAAGGTACAACACTTACAACACTTAATGATAGTCTTAGGGTACACATTTAACAATGATACAACACTTAATGATAGTCATAGGCTACAATTAAGCAATCAGGAACAATCAATTACAGTATAAATCGTAAGGATATAAGCAAGAAAGTTACAGTCATAAGTGGAAAGAGATGGGTGATGGGAACGATGAGAAGATTAATAGTAGTGCAGACTTAGTAAATAGTTTGACAGTGTTGAGGGAATTATTTGTTTAGCAGAGTGATAGCATTTGGGAAAAAAACTGTTCCTGTGTCTAGTTGTTCTGGTATGCAGTGCTCTATAGTGTCATTTTGAGGGTAGGAGTTGAAACAGTTTATGTCCAGGATGTGAGGGATCTGTTAATATTTTCACTAGAGTAACTACTGAAATATTTACAAATATTTACATTAGAGTAACATCAGAAAGAACAAGAACTTTTACATCACATTTATTAAAATTAACAGATTCAAAGAATATTTTTCTATGTTACTTGCTTTACAAATCTATTTTCCACTCGGTTTTGCGTGGCATATGTGTACATAACTAAATAAAGCTTTGTTTATTCATTTAAGAAAGAGTTAAATCCTGAAAAAAACCTAATCTTGACTGACCTTGAGGGACCCTTCTCTATGGTTTCAAGAGGTTCTCAAACAACAGAATACAGAACCTACGGTGTAAACATTAGAAGCCGAAAGTGGTGGCATGTAGCTGGGGTGGAAAGACTGAGAAGATATGAGAAAGAGATAAACAAGTGACCAAAATTCTAATAGGTCATTGTGTGTGAATGAGACTGGAGGAGAAAGTCAATAGAAAGGATGGAGAGGATTAGTGAGCATGATAAGAGAATAAGTGAGAATGGTGACCTCCACTATTGTTGCGATTTTGTGGAGAAGAAGGGGTGAGGGAGGTGAAGGAAAGAATGATGTCCTCATTATTATTAGAGAGGCAGCACAAACTTAGTAGTAGTGCTATTTGGAAACTGCTGTTGGAGATAAGTGGAATGATCCCAATTTATAGGTGAGAGACTGTGTGTCTGTAGTGGGAGGGAAAGACCATTCTAGTTTATTCTAGAAAGCCCCAAAGGAAAGTTGTAAGGGAGGGTTCCTTCATGAGAGGTTGGACAACCATTTTTTAATTAGTCCCCATGATCCCGTCCAGCAGTGGGTTCCACATTATGTTACTATCAGTTTGCCACACGCGCGCACACTCACTTTGTATGTGCGCATCTGGTTCGCACGTGGGCCTGCCTTCCGCACATGCCTTCTGCGCATGTACCCGGCCTCAAAAACTTCCCTAAATAGGATGGCATAGAGACAGGGTGGGTGGTGGGTGGGGGTGGTGGGCTTACACCCAATTTCCACTACCGGTTCAGGTGAACTGGCCCAAACTGGCTGAATATCACCTCTGATCCTCTCCCTCAAATTGTCATGGATAGTTTCCCTGATCCAGCCACTTACAAGCAACCAAGCTGGCCAAATTTTCCAGGAATGACATGGATCATGTCCACTCTACAACAGATGATAAATTTCCTCAATCTCAGTTAGTTTAAATCCCAGATAACAACTGAAGTTCATGTTTTGCTCCTTATGATGGATTCGGCTTGATCATCCCAACTAAAATAGAAGCTGTGTAACTTCATCACAGGATGTAAAATTAAGATAAAATGTAAATACGGAAGCTTAATTTTAAAAGGCCTTTAAAGGGGAAGGTTTCGGAAAGCATATTAAATGAGTTACAACTATTCTGTTTGCCCAAAAATGTGAAAGCATAGCAAGGAAATCTTTAATTGGGTAGTGCCTCTGTTTGCTGAACAAGTGATGGTATTCAGCCAGTTCATACCAGTTCAGGCGAACCGGTAGCGGAGACCGCAGGTGGGCCTGCCCACTACCTTGGCGTAAAGACGTCCTATTATCCAAGTTTTCAATGCTGGGCACATGCACGGAAGGTGCGCGTGAGAGCAAAGCGTATATGCAGAAGGCAGGGCGCATGCGCGGAAGGCGCACGCACATGGCGAACCTTTGGTAAGAATATGTGAAACCCACTGTTGTGCTGAATGTATAGAAATATAGAAAATTGACAGCAGAAAAAGACCTAATAGTCCATTGAATCTGTCTTTTGAGTTCTTTTTAAACATTTTATTGGAAGATGGACATGTGTTTATCCCAAGCAAGCTCAAACTCAGTTACTGATGATTGACCTACTACCTCCACTGGAAGTTGCTTCCAAGCTTTCACTACCCCTTCTATGAAATAATACTTTCTATCATTACTTTTGAACTTCCCTCTTGTCGGATTGAGGCTGTTAGGGTCCCAGTGTTCTTGATTTTTGCTCAATACTGAAAATACTGCTTTCTAGAACCCTATCTGTACTTTTAATATCTTTAAAGGTTTCAGTCATGTTCTTCCTTTTCCTTCTGTCCTCCAGGCTGTACATATTCAATTCTTCCAATTTCTCCTGAGACGTTTTGTCCCTCAGACCTTGCATCATTTTTGTGTCCATCTCTGGACTCGCTCAATCTTAGCAGTATCTTTTGTCAACTGTATTCCAAATGGGTTCTGACTAAAGTTCTATACAGTGAGATTAGGAACTCCTTTTTTCCTGCTGGTTATCCCTCTAGTCAGTGGTGGGATGCAACCGGTTTGGTGAGCGCGCACTTTGTGCGCCTAACACGCTTATGCCGCAACATTCAAAATACAGCAATTTGAAGCTCAGCTGCTTACCTTCTAAGGCAGCCCCAGTAATTAGAACAGCGAAGGTGCGGAAATCAGCTGTGCCACGTGAATCAGCTAAGCCAGAAAGAAGGAAATAAAGGACAAGATAGGCGGGTGGTGGGCTTACACCCAATTTCCACTACCGGTTCAGGTGAACTGGCCCAAACTGGCTGAATATCACCTCTGATCCTCTCCCTCAAATTGTCATGGATAGTTTCCCTGATCCAGCCACTTACAAGCAACCAAGCTGGCCAAATTTTCCAGGAATGACATGGATCATGTCCACTCTACAACAGATGATAAATTTCCTCAATCTCAGTTAGTTTAAATCCCAGATAACAACTGAAGTTCATGTTTTGCTCCTTATGATGGATTCGGCTTGATCATCCCAACTAAAATAGAAGCTGTGTAACTTCATTACAGGATGTAAAATTAAGATAAAATGTAAATACGGAAGCTTAATTTTAAAAGGCCTTTAAAGGGGAAGGTTTCGGAAAGCATATTAAATGAGTTACAACTATTCTGTTTGCCCAAAAATGTGAAAGCATAGCAAGGAAATCTTTAATTGGGTAGTGCCTCTGTTTGCTGAACAAGTGATGGTATTCAGCCAGTTCATACCAGTTCGGGCGAACCGGTAGCGGAGACCGCAGGTGGGCCTGCCCACTACCTTGGCGTAAAGACGTCCTATTATCCAAGTTTTCAATGCTGGGCACATGCACGGAAGGTGCGCGTGAGAGCAAAGCGTATATGAAGAAGGCAGGGCGCATGCGCGGAAGGCGCACGCACATGGCGAACCTTTGGTAAGAATATGTGAAACCCACTGTTGTGCTGATTTTATAGAAATATAGAAAATTGACAGCAGAAAAAGACCTAATAGTCCATTGAATCTGTCTTTTGAGTTCTTTTTAAACATTTTATTGGAAGATGGACATGTGTTTATCCCAAGCAAGCTCAAACTCAGTTACTGATGATTGACCTACTACCTCCACTGGAAGTTGCTTCCAAGCTTTCACTACCCCTTCTATGAAATAATACTTTCTATCATTACTTTTAAACTTCCCTCTTGTCAGATTGAGGCTGTTAGGGTCCCAGTGTTCTTGATTTTTGCTCAATACTGAAAATACTGCTTTCTAGAACCCTATCTGTACTTTTAATATCTTTAAAGGTTTCAGTCATGTTCTTCCTTTTCCTTCTGTCCTCCAGGCTGTACATATTCAATTCTTCCAATTTCTCCTGAGACGTTTTGTCCCTCAGACCTTGCATCATTTTTGTGTCCATCTCTGGACTCGCTCAATCTTAGCAGTATCTTTTGTCAACTGTATTCCAAATGGGTTCTGACTAAAGTTCTATATAGTGAGATTAGGAACTCCTTTTTTCCTGCTGGTTATCCCTCTAGTCAGTGGTGGGATGCAACCGGTTTGGTGAGCGCGCGCTTTGTGCGCCTAACACGTTTGCGCGCAACATTCAAAATACAGCAATTTGAAGCTCAGCTGCTTACCTTCTAAGGCAGCCCCAGTAATTAGAACAGCGAAGGTGCGGAAATCAGCTGTGCCACGTGAATCAGCTAAGCCAGAAAGAAGGAAATAAAGGACAAGATAGGGCGGGTGCGGGTGGGCGGGGCCAGCTTGTCAGCGCTACAGGTTCGCCTGAACCGGTCTGAATCAGCTGAATACCACCTCTGCCTCTAGTGCTGTATCCCAGAATTTTGTTTGTCTTCACAGCTCTCTGGCCCACACTGTGTGCTCATTTTGTAGTCACCTGCTGTGGGCACATCTAAATCCCTTTCTTCTGTTGTTCTGTCTAATACTGTACACATAATACTGTACCCTGCCAGATAATTCTTTTTCCTCTAAGTGCATGATCTTACATTTAGAAACATTGAACTGCGGTTTCCACATTTTTTTACCAATTTTCCAGGCATGACAAGTCATGTTCCATGCTACGAATACCCCCAGGAACGTCAATTCTATTACACATCTTTGTGTCATCAGCAAAAAGACAAACCTTACCTAGCAAATCTTCCGTAATGCCCACTCGCAAACATATTGAACAGAATGGGACTTAGGACTGACAACAACAACTACAAAAATTTAATAATAAATTTAGTATTAATAATAATAATAAAGTCTTAATAATAATAATAACAACAACAACAACAACAACAACAACAGAGTTGGAAGGGACCTTGGAGGCCTTCTAGTCCAACCCCCTGCCTAGGCAGGAAACCCTACACCATTTCAGACAAATGGTTATCCAACATTTTCTTAAATTTTTCCAGTGTTGGAGCACTCACAACTTCTGCAGGCAAATTGTTCCACTTACTAATTGTTCTAACTGTCAGGAAATTTCTCCTTAGTTCTAAGTTGTTTCTCTCCTTGATGAGTTTCCACCCATTGCTTCTTGTTCTACCCTCAGGTGCTTTGGAGAATAATTGACTCCCTGTTCTTTTTGGCAGCCCCTGAGATATTGGAACACTGCTATCATGTCTCTCCTAGTCCTTCTTTTCATTAAACTAGACATACCGAGTTCCTGCAACCTTCTTCCTATGTTTTAGCCTCCAGTCCCCTAATATATTTGTAACTAACTTTTTTTCAGATGCACCAATGTTTTTTCATCTGTTTATAGGTCTGCATGTCAAGTCTTCATATATTATAACACACACACAAACATATATATATAGGGGGAGAGGGAGGGAGGAGGGAGGGAGAGAGGGAGAGGGAGAGGGAGGGAGTGAGAGGGAGAGGGAGGGAGGGAGGGAGGGAGAGAGGGAGAGGGAGGGAGGGAGGGAGGGAGGGAGGGAGGGAGGGAGAGGGAGAGAGAGAGGGAGAGGGAGAGAGAGGGAGAGAGAGAGAGAATATTAGAAAGAAAGTGGACTATGGCTTGCTGTAGTGGTTAAGGCACCAGGCTAGAAACTGGGAGACAGTGAGTTCTAGTCCTTCCTTAGACAATGGACATGAAAACTGGTTGGGTGACTCAGCCCAACGCTCAATCACAGAGTTGATGGGGAGAACATAGGAGGAGCCAGGAGTATTTGGTATATTCACCATTTTGAGTTATTTATTAAAATAAAAAAAAAATCTGAAAAAGTGAAGGTTGTAATTTTCAGATTTTGCAAAATACCAAGCCTTTAATAAAAGCCTCTGTGTCTACAGTTTCTAAAGATGATTTTACCACTTTGGTGCCCCAATTTAGTTTACATCTCTAATACAGGAAAGTGTGCGCTTTTAGTGTGATTGAAGCAGGTGTGTGTGTGTGGAAAAAAATGAGATGACTCAGACTTATGATTTCTGAAGGGGAGCAAAGCAGCCACCAAAGTATAAAGAGCTATCATTGTCATCTGCTTTATTTAATATTGCCACTGGATGTCACTACTTTTCTGTGAAAATTTGGTTGTTAGAATATTTATCTAAATATGTGTACCTATCATAAAGATCACTAGTGAATTATATTACAGTTAGTATAAAGTAGTTATCTCAAGCACTCATTTTGGAGACTCTATGTATATATGTACTTGCCTTCAGTTCTAAGTTTAGTTTACTAATTGAAAATAATTAATTAAAGCTGTCCGTAATAACTATTTGGGAATAGCAATGCTCATACTGATAGTTTCACTCATATGACTGCTATGTACTAGGATATAACTGCAATTATTTTAATTTGCAGTATAGTGTGGACTACCTAATTCACACTTTCTAAACTAGGGGTCTCCAAACTTGGAAACTTTAAGACTTGTGGACTTCAACTCCCAGAATCTGAGAGGAATTCTGGCAGTTGAAGTCCACAATTCTTAAAGTTACTAAGGTTGGAGACCCCGTTCTACACTCTTTCTTCTCTTCCTTTGGATCAGGGTTGATGCCTGGGGATTGCATGGATTAATCCACACAGTTTTCTTGGCAACGTTTTGGCAAGTTGTTTTGCCATTGCTTCTTTCTTAAGGCTGAGAGAAAGTGACTGGCCAAGGTCACTCAGTTGACTTTATGCCTAAAATGGGACTAGAATTCACTTCCTCTCAGTTTCTAACCTGGTGTCTTTAATTATCCACTTCATCCACTGGTTCTCTAAACCTGCATAGACATGGAAATAATTCCCATGGAATTTATTTCCTGAAAACAATTGATGTCTTCAAGTAAGAATATGTTTGCAGTAGAAAAACATGTGTACTTTTGGTGCTATGTGAGTTAAGTCAATCTTTCAACGGTGGTGTGGTTGTTAAATCCCGGTGACTTCTACTATTGGCATAAAACAGCTCTCAGAAGTTGTGGCAATCTAGTTTCAGCAGGAGAGGGAATGAAAAAGCCATGTTGTTCATTCTTCCTTTTTTGTTTCCTGGCCTGGGGCAAGTTGCAATTTGGGAATCGAAAACCTGTTACAATCTGGCAGTAACATCCCTCCCAACCAGGGGTGCTATTCAGCAGGTTTTGACAGGTTTTGGAGAACCGGTAGCAGAAATGTTGAGTAGCTTAGAGAGCTGGCAAATACCACCTCTGGCTGGCCCCAGAGTGGGGTGGGAATGGAGATTTTGCAATATCCTTCCCCAGGAGTGGGGTGGGAATGGAGCTTTTGCAGTATCCTTCCCCTGGAGTGGGGTGGGAATGGAGCTTTTGCAGTATCCTTCCCCTGGAGTGGGGTGGGAATGGAGCTTTTGCAGTATACTTCTCCCAAGAGTAGGGTGGGAATGGAGCTTTTGCAGTATCCTTCTCCTGGAGTAGAGTGGGAATGGAGCTTTAGCAATATCCTTCTCCTGGAGTGGGGTGGGAATGGAGCTTTTGCAGTATACTTCTCCCAGGAGTAGGGTGGGAATGGAGCTTTTGCAGTATCCTTCCCCTGGAGTGGGGAGGGAACGGAGATTTTGCAGTATCCTTCCCCTGCCACGCCCACCAAGCCACGGCCACAAAACTGGTAGTAAAAGAAAATTGAATTCCACCACTGCTCCCAACCCTTCCTTTTATTAGTAATGTTAAATTACAATATTGGGGAGTTCAAGATTCTAAGATAATTTTTTAGAAATGGGGACAGGATATCCAAGACCAGATTTTCTCCTCTGTCAGCAGACCACTTCTGGAGATGCAGAGCTAGTCTATCCAGTAGGCCAGTGAACACCTTCCCAAGTAGGAACAAAATACTGAAAGATATGTGGGGGCTCCTGAAAGAGTTAAAGGAATGGGATTTCCAGCTAGTTTACATCCTGAGGCATTTAAGATTGGAGCTTTGTTCATGTTTCATATGTAGGAACACTGGAGTAGCTTTGGCTTCTAATCAGTGGTGAGATTAAAATAATTTAACAACCGGTTCTCTGCCCTAATGACCAGCTGGGTAGGCATGGCTTGATGGTCATGTGACTGTGTGGGTGTGGCCAACTCAACATCGCTCACGTCGATGGGCGCTTCGCCTTAGCTGTTACAATGTAAAAACGGTTAACCAGAGAAGTAGTTTCTGTAAACAGGGCAATAAAGATTAGGCTAGAAACACCACCAGAATGTTTCCTTCCTGCCTTCCTTACAGGATTAACCCTAGAAAGTGGAAAAATATCCAAAATAAGATTTCTTCCAACAACTGGTTCTCTGAACTGCTTAGAAAGTTAACAACCAGTTCTCCCGAATAGGTGCGAACTGGCTGAATCCCACCACTGCTTCTAGTTGAATAAGATCTGAGCCAATTGTCCCTCTTAAAAATAGAGCTATGGAGAATCACATGAAAAAGAAGGCATTTTTATACCATTCTATGAAGTCAATTTCCTAATTTACAAATAAGAAGGATGTTTCGGACTTTAGAGCAAAAGATGGACAACCTGAATCCATGCAATCAACATATGTGCTTTGACTTAGCTCAAGAGGCCTCTCTAGGCAATTTAGATCCTTTGTATGTCTTAGTGCCTCTTTCCTAAAAGTCTGCTGTTGGGAGATAGAGAGAATGGGGTGCGTGAGAAAAAGGGTGCATCAGAAGTCGGAAAAGGGGAAAGGCTTAACTTTGGCTTCTCATTTCACTCAGCGCTTGGTTGCCCTCCTTTTTGTATCAATGGCAGTGTTCCCATTACTAAAGAGGTGTAAAATGGACATCGTGTCAATTGCATCATCACAACTGCCTTCTTGACTTCTTTTTTTAAAAAAACCATATTTTGTGATTCTTCTGTTCCTCCTCATATTCTTGGTATATTCTGGAACCTAATTTCCTTGACCTTTGACTTGTCTTGAGAGAGTTGGAAGGTTTGGCTAATAAATTGTTCAAATATTTGTCCTTACTAATTAAGAATCAGACACACTCAGTACATTGGACTAGGAAACAAACTCCACAGGAAGGTTATAGCTACTTTTCTTGAGATTATTAACAGAATCTTGCAACTCTAATTGCACCATATCCTCCTCCTCCTCCTTATACCCCAGTGAAAGAAATGTTTATAATAATAATAATAACAGAGTTGGAAGGGACCTTGGAGGTCTTCTAGTCCAACCCCCTGCCCAGGCAGGAAACCCTACACCATTTCAGACAAATGGTTATCCAACATTTTCTTAAACATTTTCTTAAAAATTTAAAAAAAGTTTGTTTTAGTCACTTCTGAATTTTATCTTGTTTGTCGGGACTTAAAAAAAAATAAGCCCCTTTTACCTAGACAATAATGAGTCTTCCATATTTCTGTCAAGGTCATCTTCCTTACTTTCTATGTTATGTTGTCCTTTAATTAGTTACAACCTGCTCTAGTTTAAAGTAGATAAGGATGGGGGGGGAGGGGATAAAAAAAGTCAACATGGGAGCTCCAACTATGTGATTAAGGTTGTGTTCCGTGTTTATATGTGTCAACACAGGTAATTAAAAAAATCGGATGTTCTTGATTTCTATTAAGTACTTGGTCTTTGTCTCATTTCTTCTACTTCTCTCTTTCATGCCATAATCTCTGCTTTCATACTCTTTCCTCAAGCACATTCTCAGTTCTGTCCTTCATTGCAAACATATACTCCATGAATTCTCCTTGCTAATACTATTTACTCCAATTTAGTATGTAGATTTGCCCACTTGGAAGTGATTTCCTTCCCCATTTTAGCTTTATTATATTGCAAAGGAGAAAATAAATGATTGCGGCAGTAGCCAATAACAACAGCAACAATAACAACAGAGTTGGAAGGGACCTTGGAGGTCTTCTAGTCCAACCCCCTGCCCAGGCAGGAAACCCTACATCACTTCAGACAAATGGTTATCCAACATTTTCTTAAAAATTTCCAGTGTTGAAGCATTTACAACTTCTGCAGGCTAGTTGTTCCACTCATTAATTGTTCTGACTGCCAGGAAATTTCTCCTTAGTTCTTCTCTCCTTGATGAGTTTTCACCCATTGCTTCTTGTTCTACCCTCAGGTGCTCTGGAGAATAGTTTGACTCCCTCTTCTTTGTGGCAACCCCTGAGATATTTGAACACTGCTATCATGTCTCCCCTAGTCCTTCTTTTCATTAAACTAGACATACCCAGTTCTTCATGAAGTGTGAGAATTTTTGAATTAATACAGTGAGTGGGATGAGGAAAACCCTTCGGTATAGCCCATAATAGACTTTATTAGTCCAACTAGTATTGGCTCTACTCAATTACCCTTTAATTTTCAAAGGTGATGGCTGAATGGCGGGTCTGCATTAATTCCAGATTGATAATGAGTTGTGTGTAAAGTTTGTCCCTACCTGGCAACTGATACCTTGAAGAATTTGAAATAGATTTATAATTTCCTTTCTCTTTTGATCTTATTAGTTCTAACTTGTATTCCCCTTAAAAAAATTCCATTTGTTCGCTGAAGTCTGATCTTAGTGAATTTAGTACTTTGTTATGAAAATTATTTCAGTGTTTCTCACTCTTGGCGACTTTAAAATGGGTGGACTTCAATCCCCAAATTCCTCAGTCAGAAAGCCTGGGTGGGGAATTCTGGGAGTTGAACTCTACTAGCATTAAAGTCAACAAGGTTGGGAAACATTGTTGTATCTTAATTTTTGCTCCAGCCATTAACAATCTATATAATAACCAGGGGTGGTATTCACTTACTTGTGAATTTGCATATGTGAGTGTACACATCCCATTCACATATGCGCCCGGCCTTCCACGCATGTGCTTTGCTGGTGCACATGCCTTCCACACATGCGCCCGGCCACAAAAACCTAAATAGGCCTAAATAGGATGGCATAGAACTGAGGTGGTTGGGCAGGCCAATCCACAATTTCCTCTACTGGTTTGGGCAAACCGGTCTGAACCAGCTGAATAACACCTCTGATAATAACATACCTTGTGTAGGTGTTCCCCCATAAATATACAGACATGTGCAGAAACCACTGCATAGCATGTCAAGAAAAAATACATTTGCCATAGCCTTTGCTGCCATATTTGTGATCTTGCAATCTTTCACTGGGCCAGCTTTTCCCATGAGGAAAAGAAGGGTTTTGCAGTGATGCTTGTATCCCCCAAGATACAGCAGAGCTGTGTGTCCATCATTCCTATTAATGAGCAAGGAGAACTTTAATTTCATTGTAATAAATGTAGGGCAGATGTTGTGCAGTTCAAGATTCCCAGATATTATTTAGCTCGACATAAGAGGATTGGCGGTGCAGTTGCCCATCTCCCTGTGTCAAGCAAGTTACCTGCCAGAATCCCTTCTGCTGCCTGCTATGAAAGCTAGGTGAAAGGGTTCACCTTGGCAAGACACAGGGTGGAAGCCATTGGCTACTCTTTTTTATTTTTTATTTTTGCCTGTTACACAAAATAATGAATTAAAGCCTTATTTTCAGTTTTCAGCACCTGGATCCAATTTTATTAAATGTTGCTTGTTTAAAAAAAAATTCAGTAGACCGAGGTTGTTGGCAGGGTTCAGTGGAAACTGCACACAATTGGCCAGCAGTTCCTTTTTAAGAGAGCTGTAGCCATAATAAAAACACTCATCTGCATATCTAAACCCAAGAAGTCCTTCCAGTGGAAATACAATTAATTGACTTTCTACATGCTGGGATATTATTTTTCCCCCCATATTAATTCTGTCTTGTTAGGAGGATGAGGAGCTATTCACATTAATATCCCTCTCTTTGACATTTGTCAAACATCAATATTCTCATCAGTTTCCTTTAAAAAAAAACCTCCCACCTCTGACAACATCTCAATTGGCACATTATTCTATTCTTTGAGTTTTCTGCATAGGCCTATTCCAATGAGGGGTTTCTTTCCTTCAGCAATATACTATACTCAAATTCACTCCCCGCATTTGCTTTTCAGCATAATAGAAAACACGAAGACTTGGAACAAGCCAAGAATTGCCATGTTTTCATATCAAAATGGTCTCTGCCCAGCATGCTGAAGTATGCAATTAATGCAAATAAAGAGTCAAAAGCCAGTTGAACCATTTTTAGTGCATCACTTTTGATAGAATTATTATTATTATTTTGCACTTTGAATATGAACAGCTAGTGGTATAACCATTGGTTCATACAGGGTACATAGATAACTTTAGTGTTCAAGATTTTTTACAGCAAGCCAAAGTGGATATATATACATTTAGTTACACGTTGGTCCTTTGATGTCACACAATATATGCATCTTTATGGTCATGTAGTATGTATTTCAGAAAGGCTATCAAATATTAGGAAATCACATGTGCTGTATAAAGCGATCTATGCATATTTGGCTGAATTATTTGATTCTCAGCTTTCAACGAATATGTATGTTCCATATTATGAAGCAGATTCACTTCCTTTCCAGTTCTTTCTCATTGAAGGGGGGGGAAAAAAGCCATTTTATTACCCGAAAGTCACTTTAAGATAGACGTGCTCACATTGCTGGAACATTTCGGGTGATTTTATTTATCCCGCCCCCCCCCCCCCCAAAAAAAATCAGGGATGGCCAGAGAATATGGATGCTTTTTTCCCCCCTCGATTGCTGCAGTGCATCTTCTTTATAGAACCACCCCCCCTCTCCCAAGTGGTCAGAAATGGGCAGCGTACAAAGCTAAATCAAGTTATGCAATAGAAGCGGTGAAGTTTTTTCCCATCTATTATAAACAAATAAAACTATCTCTGCCAGGGACTCATTGACTGTAATTTGTAAGAAAATGTCAAGAGGAGAAGACATTGGGGCATTTTTAAAAAAATACTCAGAACAAGTTGAGGTGGATAATGCCCTGAATTATCCCTGCCCATCATCATGATTCCCATCACCAATGCATTAAAAGATAAATAAAACATGCCTTATAAAATGTAATTCAGCACTGATCGATCCCTTCCTCCTCTGCCTCGCCTATTGATCCATTGACTTTTCCTAAAGAGAATCCTTCGGATGTGCTTTCCCTTCGATTGGCAAAGGTCCCAGTTTCCCTACAAGCTTCTCCCTGTTGCTGTGCTGTATTTAAAAATGTAGCTCCCATCAGCTTTCTAAATACCCCAAAATGGCACATTGCATAACTGAAACCACTGAAGACAACGTTGCCCTTTTTTTTTTTTTTTTTGGGGGAAGGAAGAAGGAAAAAAAAATGACGGATTTAAGGACTCCATCGTCAATCACATTAATGCCTTTGACACAGAATGAAAACGGAATGTCTAATGAGCAAGTCTAATGCCGGAAGTGGCTCTAGCCTTTGCAACTGTACATTTCAGCTCCTCTAATTGCATCAGTAAGGAATTTGGACCCCCTCGTTTAATGAATGCCTTTTGACTATTTTCTGAAAGGCAAAGGGGCTGTGAGAAGGGAGACAACACTAGCATCTTTGATCAAAAACCACCACAGACAGTTTTCAATTGGAAGTTATCAGTTCTGCAAACTGTATTGTCCTAAGAGCTGCACAGTGAATCTTGCCCTGTTCCACCCCTTCTTTTGAAAGGTATGATTACTCCCCACCCCCACCCCCCTTCGCTTAGCCAACCGATTCCCCTTTCTCCCAACCTGGATAGCTCTGGAGGCTATCCAGAGCTAACACCAGGCTTCTTAGGTGCCTTGCACTAGATAGAAATCAAGCATTCTCCCAGGGTTGTCCCTGCACCATCCTATGCCAAAACAAGTCCTGGAATGTATATGAAGCTACAGCACACCTGGCGTTATAGCATGTTGCCCTTGAAGCATGTCGTGAATTTCAGCATTGTGTCTGCTTTTCCACCGTTCTTCCCCATCCTTAATCTTTGTGCGCAAACGTGTTGCTTAGGGAGGGGGACCCTTCCACGTTTGGATGGGAACGACCCAGCACTGCAGCTGTTTTGGATGTGCAAGAAAAGTTTTCTCTCCGAGGGTAAAAACAGTCAAACGGATAAAATGAGTAAAGTGGCTGCACAAACAGAGGCTGGGCAAACCTGAGCTCAGACTTCACACGGTTCCTTGTGGAGGGAGGAAAAAAGCGTAAGGGAAAGGCTAACTTGCACTGACTGGAGCAGGGGTCTCCAACCTTGGCAACTTTAAGACTTGTGGACTTCAACTCCCAGAATACCTCAGCCAGCAAAGCTGGCTGAGGAATTCTGGGAGTTGAAGTCCACAAGTCTAAAAGTTGCCAAGGTTGGAGACCCCTGGATTGGAGGACACCTGATATGACAGGTTATAGTTGAAAAGCGAAAGAAGTGCAACCCAAACAGTGTTTAAAAATACGAGAGCGGTTCCTTACCTCGCATTCCCTGGAGCCTCCTTTGCTGTACGTGCAAGGCCCCGTCCCGTTGAGCAGCATCTCGCTGGTCTCGCTGTTGGTGGGCTTATAGTCAACATAAAATTCCTGGGTGGTTGGAGTCATTTGCTTCAGTGACTGTCGTTTCTTTTTCCTGTGCCGTCGCATTAGTGAGCGTTGCTGCAATTGCTTCATGCTGGTAGGGTAGCGCTTCCAGGACACGTAGATGACCAGCAGAATCACCAGCACGGACAAGAAGAGGGCCACGCTCCCAGCAATTATTTTATGGAAGGAGATCTGCTCAGTGCTGTGCTCGGGCCCGGAGCTGGCCTCGGGGGCCCCTGTGGTGGGGGGCAGGGGAGGCTGGCTGTCGTGCTTAGGTCGGATGACCTTTGGTTTAAAGGTGGGCTTGGGGGCAGCCTGTGGCACGTCAAACCTTTCTGTAGTACTTTTGCCACAGATGCTATAATTTTTCACGGCATCTATAACAGTCACCCCTTGCAGTTCTTTGGGGCTGGCGCAAATAATGGTATTTTCCCTCAGCCCTTTGAAACTTTTAAGCCAGTTTACCAGGGAGCAAATGTTTCTGCTGCATTCCCATATATTCCCAGCGAGGCTGATGTCATTCAGAGATATCCAGGAATCCAAAATCTCTTGGCCAATAAATGTGAGCTTGTTGGAATCCAGGTTGAGGCGCTGCAAATTGGGCACACACTGGAAAACACTTGGTCCACTGAAAGCTTCTATTTCATTTCCTGATAAATCAAGCCTTTGTAATGAGCTCCAAGTCCAAGACATGGTTTGTCCTATAACACTGATTTTATTCCACTGTAAATAAAGGTTCTGTAGGCTGACCAGCCTTGGAAAAAGTGCCAAGTTAAGCTTAGAAAACTGATTGTGCTCCAGGTGCAGCTCCTTCAGTCTGATCATGCCGGCAAAGACATTCCTTGCGAGGCTCCGGATCCTGTTGTAACCCAGGTCTAAGAGTTCCAGGTTCCTACAATCCTGGAAAATCCGAACTGGGATCGTTCTCAGGGAATTGGATCTCAGGTGTAAACTCAGCAGCTTCCTTAAGCCTCTGAATTGCTCTGCGCCCAGGGAATGCAGCTGATTGTAAGAGAGATCCAAATTTCGGAGGTTTGTTACGGGCCTGAAGGTGTTATTAAGAAAAAAGGCGATTCTGTTGGAACTCAGAATTAACTCTTTCAGTCTGCGTATTCCATTGAAAGCGTTTTCGTCGATGCTGCCAATGTGATTATGGTCTAAGTAGAGCCAGGTAAGTTGATTAAGACCTTTAAATTGGTTGTATTTTAGTTTCTGAAGGCTGTTGTACCGCAAGGACAACCCTAAACAACCAGCTGATATACTGGAGGGTATCTCTTGTAATTTCTGGGACTCGCAGTATACCATTTTGCCTTCACACCTACAGCCCTTAGGGCATCCACGTTCAGCAGACGAAAGCATTGTCAGTAACACAGTGGGAGCTATTACCAGGGCTACTGCTGATCCGCTCAGTAGCCTAAATGCATTGAAACCTGAAAATAGAAATAACTTAGAAAAGTTATCCCCCCCAAAAAAAACCCAGTCCAAATATTTGTCAGTCATGCTCAGGAAGGCTACCACAATAAAGAGGGGGGGAAAAACACCCCCACCCCACAGAAGAAGTACTTTGCAAGCAGTTTTTATTTTACTCCCTCCCCCATAACCCACCCACCCCTCTGCCCTATTTTAAGGCGACAAATCTAATAAAGGGAAAGCAAGAACCCATGTAAGCCAGACCGAGCCAAACTGAATCACACACCGAAAACGTATCTCCAGTCGTAGCTTGCACGGAGGCCAATCTACAGGGTGATTAACACAGAAGCATTGCAGGGATTGCTGTAGGCTTTTACTAGAAAGGAATGAAATGGAAACATACCCATCCTTTGTGTTTTCAAAGGTCGTCCTTAGCTCTTTTGCTTTTTCCTAGGGGCCACAAACATGACAGCCCCTGTCAGCTGTTCTTTGGTGAATCAAGCCTTGCTGATACCCAGGAAGCAAAATTGGACCTCCTGGGAAATGGACCGATTTTGGATCATTATCCTTTGCCAGGCAAGCAGAACATCCCAGGAGCAAATAAATCCCAACCCAGCCTTGGCAGCGGAAAGTCAAGTTCTTCCTAGGTGATAAGGTCTTCATGGGTGATGTGGTTTGGAATCTTTCACATTGCAGACTCGGCTTCTTTCAAATCTCCCGTGGCAAAGCTTGAGAGGTTCCTCCAAGTGACGCTCGGCTGTCTGAATTCACCCATCTGTATTCCACTGGGGCAGCCCAGTTATCATAGTCTGCACCCTCAATCCGGCTAAGGAAGCTGCGCTGGAGCAGAGAAGCCAGGATGACCCGGTACAATGAACAAGCACTGTTCACTTCTGCATCCTGTCACTCCGAACGCTTCTCTGACTGTTGCTTTGGTTTCAGTAAATGCAGTCTTATGTAAAGCTGCCCCCAGTGGCGAAGAATATTACGGGCATGTGCAGAAATGCCTCCTTCCTTCTCTCTCTCTCTCTCTTTTCTCTCTCTCTCCTCCCCCCCCCATTCTTTTTCAATCTTGCAAATGAATTAGCTCTGTGCTGGGAAATGAGTGATTGTTCTGGGTCACTAAATAGCGGCAGACTGGACAACCTCGCCGTGCCCTAGTGAAACAGTAGTTTTGGCTGCACCCTCCTTTCCTCACAATGCCCCCCTCCTCCTTCAGATAATTTAGCCGAGCCTTTTGTGTTCAACATCTGCTGCTGGGACTTTTCGTGAGCATGCAGCACAATTGTCACTTTTCATTTAGGCGTGAAGGAAGCGCACAAGTTTAATGCATAAATATTCTGGCGCCTCAACCAGGAATGCGATCGAACACTTCTCTGTGCAATGTGATTTTGAGACACAACTAATCCAGGTTATTCCTTTGTTATTGGATAAGATCGATGAGTATCATGAGAAACTAAGGCTTGGTGAGCAGCGGGACAATAACTTTTGCTTGTTTGTAGACACAGCTCTCTGTGCTGAAGGGGGTCATTCTGAATGTTTTACCTACATCATTTGAAAGCTACAGGACTCTCATACAAATCTGCCCTGATATCTGAGGGCTACTTAGATGAGGGAATAGAAGGGGAACTTACCAAATTTGCAGATGATACTAAGCTGGCAGGAATAGCCAACACCTGGAAGATAGGCTCAAGATCCAGATGGATCTTGACAGACTTGAACACTGGGCCCTATCTAACAAAATGAAATTCAATGTAGACAAAAGTAAAGTCTTACACTTAGGCAAGAAAAACCAAAAGTAAACATGTAGACAGGGTGAAACCAGGCTTAATAGCAGTAACTGTGAGAGGGATCTTGGAGTCTCCGTGGACAAAACCAGCTAAATATGAGGCAGCAGTCTGCAGCGGCAGCCAAAAAAGCCAATGCAATCCTAAACTGTATTAACAGAGGGATACAATCAAGATCAAGTGAGGTACTAATACCAGTCTATAAAGCCTTAGTAAGACCACACCTAGAATATTGCATCCCATTTTGGTCACCACACTATAAAAAAAGATGTTGAGACTCTAGAAAAAGTGCAGAGAAGAGCAACCAGGATGATTAGGGGACTGGAGGCTAAAACGTATGATGAACAGTTGCAGGAACTGGGCATGGCTAGTCTAGTGAAGAGAAGGACCAGGGGAGAAATGATATTCTCCGATATTTGAGGGTCTGCCACAGAGAGAGTCAAGCTATTTTCCAAGGCACCTGAAGGCCAGACAAGGAATAATGGATGGAAACTGATCAAGGAGAGATTCAACCTAGAAATAATCTAATCTAATCTAATCTAATCCTGAAATTTTACTGCAGAGCCCCTGTTCCACCATTATCTGACTGTGGCTGGAGGGCATGAGGCAAAGCTGAACCTGTAGCTGCTCAGTTTCTATTCAGGCTGTTAGTTTGGCACCATTTTTTAAAAAAATAACTTTATTACTGCAATTCGGGATCCGTTTACTTTAGTTTTATAATGTTAAATGTGAACTTTGTGCCATTTTTATTAACTTAAGTGTTGAGTTCGGAGATTGAGGAGGCAGGAGGCAGGTCGTGTGTAACAACAGCTCAAGCATAGGCGAACCTCTCCTTATATACTATTCTGGCTGAGGCACCAGCCAATCACCAACAAATATTTTCCTTCCAAAAGTTCCCTCCAAAAGTCAAATACATTAAGTATGTTTGTAGAATGACAAGATGGACTTTATTCTGGCGTACAAAAAGTGCTTGGATGCAATGCAGCTTTCCTGCCTATCTTGATCGCCTACCATGTCCACGAAAAATATGGATACTCAAGGCTTTGCAAAAGTGAAGCTTTTTTATCCTGCCCATTCATTTAGGCGGGAGTCTTCCCTAGGGAAATTTTGATAGATTTTGTTAGAAAGAAGACAACAGATCAAGTCCTATAGCAGGATTTTTAACGCAAGCTTGAAAATGACAGTTGAAAACATATTTTAACAGATTCTTAACAGATTAACAGAGTTGGAAGGGACTTTGTAAACAGTGGTGAAATCCAATTTTTTTTTAACTACCGGTTCTGTGGGCGTGACTTGGTGGGTGTGGTGTGATTTGATGGGCATGGCAGGGGAAGGATACTGCATCCCACCCCACTCCTGGGGGAAGGATATTGCAAAATCTCCATTCCCACCCCACTCTAGGGCCAGCCAGAGGTGGTAACTGCCGGTTCTCCAAACAACTCAAAATTTCCACTACTGGTTCTCCAAACTACTCAAAATTTCTGCTACCGGTTTTCTGAACTGCTCAAAATTTCCGCTACCGGTTCTCCAGAACCTGTCAGAACCTGCTGGATTTCACCCCACTTGTGAGTCATCTAGGCCAAACCCCCCACCCAAACAAACGCTACACTATTTCTGACAGGTGGCAATCCAGTCTCTTCTTGAAAGCTTCCAGTGATGAAGCTTCCACAATTTCCAAAGGCAAGCTGTTTCATTGATTGATTGCTCTCACTGTCAGAAAGTTTCTTCTTATTTCTAGGTTGAATCTCTCCTTGATCAGTTTCCATCCATTATTCCTTGTCTGGCCTTCTGGTGCCTTGGAAAATAGCTTGACCCCCCTCCTCTCTGTGGCAGCCCCTCAAATATTGGAAGATGGCTATGATGTCTCCCCTGGTCCTTCTCTTCACTAGACCAGCCATGCCCCGTTCAATATTAGTTTTGAAATAGATTCTTATTAGAATTCTGTGTAAGATAAAAGAATGTACCTTTTTGTCTCAAAACTTAAAAGAGAAAAGGATCCCATTTCAGTGGAATAAATTGGAAGGCATCATTTTTACCTTTCAATAGAGATTTAGACTGAATTCAGTTCAGAAGATAAGAGGGTTTTTTATTTTAGAAAGATATAAATGAGAATTGGAGGAGATGGAAATGGAGGTTTCAGAGGAAACGATGTAATAGTCACTACGCTACAGGAATTGGAAAAATATATTACTAAATTAGGCGCTACAGGTGTGGACTTTCCTAAATTTTGGGCTGAACTATGGATTACAAGTGTTTAACATGGAATTTAAATGGAGCAAATGTTCCTCAAAAAAGGAAAGAAATATTTCGTTATTAAAAAAAAAAAGTAAAGTAGGACATATCTATCTATCTATCTATCTATCTATCATCTATCTATCTATCTATCTATCATCTATATCTATCTACTTTATCTCTCTCATCTCTCTCTCTATATATATATATATATCTATATATATCTATATATCAATTGTATCTATCTATCTATCTATCTATCTATCTATCTATCTATCTATCTATTAAGTGTATTTATCTATCTCTCTATCTCTATCTATCTGTCTCTCTCTCTCTCTCTTTTATCTTATCTTATCTATCTATCTATCTATCTATCTATCTATCTATCTATCTATCTATCTATCTATCTATCTATCGTGGGACAAGATTTGACTTCGGCAAGAAATTGCAGACAATATCATTTTTGAATAATGACTATAAGTTGCAATTTTGCAAAATTTTATTCATGACGATCAGTTAAGGTTTTTACCTAAAAGTTAGTTGAAAGATGATGTTAGAACTATGTTAGATATTTTTTGGAATATTTGGAACAGCATAATGAAAAAGAAGCTGCATCAATCTTTTTAGATGCAGAGAAGATTTTTGACAATTAAAACTGAATTTTCTTTTGAACTGGTTTTGGAATTAAGGAGAAACTTTTATAAAATGGGTGAAATTGATTTATACTTCACAGATGGTACAAATAATCATTAATGCAAGTTTAACCAAAGCATGTGAGATACAAAAAGGAACACAACAAAGTTGTTCTTTGTCCCCTCTTTTGCTTATTTTAGTTCTTGAAATATTAACATAACATAACATAACATCAGAGTTGGAAGGGACCTTGGAGGCCTTCTAGTCCAACCCCCTGCCCAGGCAGGAAACCCTACACCATCTCAGTCAGATGGTTATCCAACATTTTCTTAAAAATTTCCAGTGTTGGAGCATTCACAACTTCTGAAGGCAAGTCGTTCCACTTATTAATTGTTCTAACTGTCAGGAAATTTCTCCTTAGTTCTAAGTTGCTTCTTTCCTTGATCAGTTTCCACCCATTGCTTCTTGTTCTACCCTCAGGTGCTCTGGAGAACAGCCCAACTCCCACTTCTCTGTGGCAGCCCCTGAGATATTGGAACACTGCTATCATGTCTCCCTAGTCCTTCTTTTTGTTAAACTA
The DNA here is from genome assembly GCF_028640845.1 of Ahaetulla prasina. Classification (NCBI taxonomy): domain Eukaryota; kingdom Metazoa; phylum Chordata; class Lepidosauria; order Squamata; family Colubridae; genus Ahaetulla; species Ahaetulla prasina. Next base: position 19,540,627 of record NC_080544.1, on the reverse strand, counting down.
GACATACCCAGTTCCTGCAACCGTTCTTCATATGTTTTATCCTCCAGTCCCTAATCATCTTTGTTGCTCTTCTCTGCACTCTTTCTAGAGTCTCAACATCTTTTTACATCGTGGCGACCAAAACTGGATGCAATATTCCAAGTGTGGCCTTACCAAGGCATTATAAAGTGGTACTAGCACTTCACGTGATCTTGATTCTATCCTCTGTTTATGCAGCCCAGAACTGTGTTGGCTTTTTAACAGCTGCTGCACACTGCTGGCTCATATCTAAATGGTTATCCACTAGGACTCCAAGATCCCTCTCACAGGTACTACTATTGAGCAAGGTACCACATATACGGTACTGGTGCATTTTGTTTTTGGCCTAAATGTAGAACCTTACTTTTTCACTGTTGAATTTCATTTTGTTAGATAGCGCCCAATGTTCAAGTCTGTCAAGATCTTTCTGTAACTTGAGCCTATCTTCTGGAGTGTTGGCTATTCCTGCCAGCTTGGTGTCATCTGCAAATTTGATGAGTTCCCCATCTATCCCTCGTCCAAGTCATTGATGAAGATGTTAAAGAGTACTGGGCCTAAAACAGAGCATTGGGGTACTCCACTGCATACTTCCCTCCATGTGGATGTAGTTCCGTTGAGGACTACACGTTGAGTGCGGTTGGTCAGCCAGTTACGAATCCATCTGGTGGTGGTGCTGTCTAACCCACATTTTCTACTTTATCTAGTAGTAGGTTATGGTCTACTTTATCAAATGCTTTACTGAAGTCCAAGTAAATTATATCAACAGCATTCCTCTGGTCTACTAATTTTGTCATTTTGTCAAAGAATGCGATAAGATTAGTCTGGCATGATCTGTTTTGACAAACCCATGTTGGCTTTTGGTTATTACTTTGTTTGCTTCTAGGTGTTCCGTGATTCGTTGCTTGATTATCTTTTCCAGAATCTTCCCCGGTATTGAGGTCAGACTGATAGGTCTGTAGTTTCCTGGGTCCGGTGTTTTTCCTTTTTGAAGATGGGAACTACATCAGCTCTTTTCCAGTCCTCTGGCAGCTCCCTGTGCTCCAGGATCTTTGAAAGATATAGTTCAGTGGTTCTGAGATCACGTCTGCCAGTTCCTTCAGAACCTTGGGGTGTAATCCATCCGGTCCTGGTGATTTGAACTCGTCTAGGGTAGACAGGTGTTCACTTACCATTTTCTTCCCTATTTTAACTTGTGTTTCTAATCTGTTTTTTGTAGTGCTGTTTTTGATAGGTTGGATTGTTTTTCCTTTTGTGTAAAGACAGATGCAAAATATGAGTTAAGTAGATCTGCTTTCTCCCTGTTGCTTGTCATCTTCTTGCCACTTTCTCCCAGCAATGGGCCAATTGTTTCCTTGACTTTTTTCTTGTTTTTAACATGTTGGAAGAAGCTTTTTTTATTATTTTTTACTTTTGTCGCTAGCCTTTGTTCATTGTGAGCCTTAGCTTTCCTCACTTCATCTTTACAGGCTCGGGCTATTTGCTGATATTCTGCCTTAGTTATTTGCCCCTCTTTCCACTTTTTATATTTGTCCTTTTTGTCTTTCAATTTGTCAGATAGTTCTTTATGCATCCATGCTGGTTTCTTTTGTGATCTACTATTTTTCTTCTTCATTGGTATTGTGTTAGACTGTGCTTTTATAATCTCACTTTTCAAAATTTCCCAAGCTTCTTGAGTTGTTTTCCCCCTGAGGATTCTCATCCATTGAATCCTTCTCAAGATCTCTCTAAGTTTATTGAAATTAGCTCTCTTAAAGTCCAAGACTCTAGTTTGACTTTGTTCTACTACTTGTATTTGCTTAATGTTGAATTCCAATATTGCGTGGTCACTTGCCCCAAGGTTCCTGTAGCTTCAACACCTTCTATCATTTCATCTCTGTTAGTGAGAATTAAGTCCAATATGGCTGATCCCTTGTCGCCTTCTCTATTTTTGGGAAACAAAGTTGTCTGCTAGGTTTGTTAGGAACCTGTTGGATCTTCCACTTGGTGCAGAGTTTGTTTCCCAGTTGATGTCAGGGTAGTTAAAATCCCCATTACTACTGTGATGTGCTTCCTACATACCTTAGTTAGCTGACTAGCAAAAGTTCATCTACTTCCTCTGTTTGGTTGGGTGGCCTATAGTATAGACCTATGGCAATATCGTTTTCACCCTTTTATATTGACCCAAATACATTCAAGATGATTTTCATCATTGTTGTGCTCTATTTCTGTAGAGATGTAGTTATTTCTTATATATAGTGCAACTCCACCTCCTCTTTTATTTGGTCTATTTCTTTTAAATAATTTATATCCCTCTAGCTGTATGTTCCATTTGTCAGTTTCATCCCACCAAGTTTCCGTAATGGCAACAATATCATATCTACCCTCATTTACTTGGTTCTAATTCACCCTGTTTATTCCTCATACTCTGTGCATTGGTGTATAGACATTTGAGTCCATTTGGATTGATCTTGTGTTTACTGTCTACATAACCTGTGTTGACTGCCCTACTTTCATGCCACCTGTTGGTTTAGTGCACATGGTATGGCACTCACTGTTAAATGCTTGGTTTTGCTTGATAGCATGGTTGATAGTCTTACCCATACAGACATCTATGTTACATGCACTGATAACCCTTTTAGTTTTCGATTGCTGGGGACAGAAATTTTCTATATCAGTTAATTCTCTGTCCCCACTGTTCAGTTTAAATGTTTATCCAGAAAATCTGTGAATGTATTGCTAAGTAACTCAGTCCCTTTCTTTGATGGGTGCACTCCATCTCTTTTTTACTATTTTTCATTGGACCAGTTGCAGACATCATGACTAATAAAACCAAAGCCTTCCCTTTTACACCACTCCTTTAGCCACACATTAAACTCCACTACACGCTGGCCTTTACCTTTTTGTTCCTTATGTACTGGTAAAACCTCTGAAAAGTTAAGCCTACAACCTATGCTATTAAGTTCATACCCTAAGCTCTGGAAATCATTCTGCACAGAAAGCACATCCTTTTGGGACAGATCATTTGTGCCAAGGTGTATAATAGCATCAACATCAGAATCCTTACTGGCATTCTTGACTATCTTAAGAATACGTCTCTTGTCTCTGCTGGCAGTAGCACCAGGTAGACACCTGACGTCTTTCAAAACCTCCATATCCTTTCCTAAATTTACATCCCTTACAATTGAATCACCAATCAGAAGGTGGCTTCTCTTTTTGGATACCTTGCTCTTCTTGTGTGACCGATCTGTAATACTTGATACACACTTTTCCAAAGTAGGTTCACACTTTTCCAAAGTAAGTTCTTCATCTTGAACCATAATCCCTTGATAGTTTGAGTTATCAGTATCACAACTACCTTGACCTGTCTCTTTAGTGTTCCTATTTAGGTCAGCAAGGGCACTATATCTGTTATACTGGGACACTGTAAAAGCTTTGTGTTTATGGTTCACAGCTCTCACCCTGCCAGATCCCACAGAGGGGATCCCACAGAGGGGATCCCACAGAGGGGATCCCACAGAGGGGATCCCACAGAGGGATCTGAACAGAGACATAAGACAATATGAAAAGTCTGTGGACAAAAAGATTTAAAAAGAGATACAAGTTTTCACAGATTACTTGGTTGTGTTTTGGCTGACCTTTTAAAGGGAGTTGAACTTTTAATGAGTAAATTAAAATAATTTGGAGCATTAGCCGTTTACTAGATTAACAAACAGAAGACAGAGATGTTAACAAAAACCATGAAGTTAAAGATCAAACAGAATCAATAAATAAAATGTGTTTTAAGATTAAGAAGATAAAATACCTGGTATTCATATAACAGATATGAACTATAAGTTATTCCAAAATAACTATGTTATGACATGGAATGACAAAAAAAAAATGATATATCAAGAAGGGACAAAATAAATTGGCACTCCTGCATAGAATTTCTGTAATTAAAATAAATATTTTATGTAGAATGTTGTTTTTGTTTCAGACAGTTTTGATAACTGATCTACCATTTAAACAATGGCTGAAGGTTATATATAAACTTGTAAGGCACTACAAGATGCAAAAGAAAGAGGAGAATTGGATTTATCAGATTTGAAATTATATCTTACTGCCTGCTGTTTAACACTGATAAAAGAGTGGATGTTGTTAACAATAGAAGACAAGACAGACATAATCTGGGGTTTGGAAGGCAAAGATATCTCTGGTATGACAAAACTAAAGTTAATGTAGATTTCAAATTTCATTATGTCGGGTGTTCCATTCTTACGGTATGGAATAAATATAAATTGCAGTAAGAAGGTTGTGTCTGAAAACTCTTCTGTTTGAGATGATATTTCTCATGTAACAGAGATGTTATCCTCGATTTCATCAGGGTTGTGTTTTACCTCGGGGGGTGGGGGCATGATGGGCACAGCCAGCTCAATGTCCGTTTTCGGCTGTGACGGCCTCCTGCAGCCCTCTGCCAGCAAAAATGGGGCTTGGGGGTGCCACCTGCGGTCCTCCCAAGGTTCATTTTCACTGGCAGAGGCACCGCAGGCTGCTCCTTCACTGTTTCCAGGGTGGCCCTGCGGGGCAGATCTAAGCAGGCCTTGAGTCTGACACCTCTGTCATATAGTCAGAGGTGGTATTCAGCCAGTTCTGACTGGTTCCTGTGAACAGGTAGCGGAAAATTTGAGTAGTTTGGAGAACCGGCAAATACCGCCTCTGGCTGGCCCCGCCCCCGATCTATTCTCTGCCTTCAGAGTCCCAGCTGACTGAGTCCCAGCTGATCGGTTGGGTCTTCTTTTGTTATTTATTTATTTATTTATTTGTTTATTTATTTATTTATTTATTTATTTATTCATATTTTTATACCGCCCTTCTCCGAAGACTCAGGGCGGTGTACAGTCAATAAAACGACAAGAATCCCCAAAAATTTAAAATACACTCCTTCCCCTGGAGTGGGGTGGGAATGGAGATTTTACAGTATCCTTCCCCTGGAGTGGGGTGGGAATGGAGATTTTGCAGTATCCTTCTCCTGCCACATCCACCAAGCCACGACCACCAAGCCACGACCACAGAACCAGTAGTAAAAAAAAATTGAATCCCACCACTGCTTATAGTATGGTGAAGCTACAGATGATATATTTTTTTGTATCTCTTGTTGGTTCTGAAACCCTCATCCTCAACTTAAAGACGATGGAGACAAAGCTTGGCTCTTGCCCTTCCCTCAGAAAATATATTTTTTAACAAAACAGAAGAAAACAAGATGATCCTCTGTGAATTTTACCAGCATTGAAGCCCCTAATTTCTGTATTAAGATTTTCAGTGGAAGCAAAATGGAAGTCTCAAGTTCTTTCATTCCCACATTCACACCAATACATTGACTCTAAAGCACAAAGAGTGAGTCTGCAAAAGTTTATTTTGCTGCTTCAGCCTGAAATGAGTTCATCAGAAGCAAGAGAGCTATAGGTCTCTTGCTTCTGATGAACACTCCAGAAGATAGGCTCAAGATACAGAAAGATCTTGACAGACTAAAACATTGGGCGCTATCTAACAAAATGAAATTCAACAGTGAAAAAAGTAAGGTTCTACCTTTAGGCCAAAAATACAAAATGCACCAGTACCGTATATGTGGTACCTTGCTCAATAGTAGTAACTGTGAGAGGGATCTTGGAGTCCTAGTGGACAACCATTTAGATATGAGCCAGCAGTGTGCAGCAGCTGCCAAAAAAGCCAACACAGTTCTGGGCTGCATAAACAGAGGGATAGTCAGCCGCAGCTGACTGTTGGGGGCGAGTTATTGGCCCCAATGGAAAGGGTGCGCAACTAGGGTGTCCTCTTGGATGGGCGGCTGTCGTTTGAAGATCATTTGGCGGTCGTCTCCAGGAGGGCCTTTCACCAAGTACGCTTGGTTCGAAAGCGTAAAATCACGTGAAATGTTAATACCACTTTATAATGCCTTGGTAAGGGCCACACTTGGAATATTGCATTCAGTTTTGGTCGCCACGATGTAAAAAAGATGTTGAGACTCTAGAAAGAGTACAGAGAAGAGCAACAAAGATGATTAGGGGACTGGAGGCCAAAAGATATGAAGAACGGTTGCAAGAACTCGGTATGCCTGGTTTAATGAAAAGAAGGACTAGGGGAGACATGATAGCAGTGTTCCGATATCTCAGGGGCTGCCACAAAGAAGAGGGAGTCAAACTATTTTCCAAAGCACCTGAGGGTAGAACGAGAAGCAGTGGGTGGAAACTAATCAAGGAGAGATGCAACTTAGAACTAAGGAGAAATTTCTTGACGGTTAGAACAATTAATCCGTGGAACAACTTGCCTGCAGAAGTTGTGAATGCTCCAACACTGGAAATTTTTAAGAAAATGTTGGATAACCATTTGTCTGAAATGGTGTAGGGTTTCCTGCCTGGGCAGGGGGTTGGACTAGAAGACCTCCAAGGTCCCTTCCAACTCTGTTGTTGTTGTTGTTGCTGTTGCTGTTGCTGTTGCTGTTGCTGTTGCTGTTGCTGTTGCTATTGTTGTTGTTGTTGTTGTTGTTATTGTTGTTATTATTATTATTATTATTATTGGTCTTGAAAACACGACAGTCAAACAGACTTGACTTGGAAATTGGCCCAAGCAATTGCATTCTAGAATTCTTAAATACACACACAAGTATCCTTATGTGCGCTGGTTATATAAATCAGTGCTGTTGCATTCTCCTGCTTTTTTTTTTTAGGCATCGGTCCTTAATAAATTATTTTTAAAAGGTTGTGCCTAATTTATAGATGCATACGTTTCTTTGGACAAGGTCCCATCACTTCTGCTGATGAAGCTATCTTTACAGTTCTGGCTGACTTATATACGCGTAGTGTGTTACATAAGCCAAACTTCCTCAACTTGGAACCCTCCGTCCATATTGAATCTCAGCATTCATATTTCCCAGCCACTTAACAACTGTGTTACTAAACAGTAATGAACAGCTGTGACAAGAAAGGTTGTAAAATAGGGCAAACCCAGGGGTGGGTTCTACTTACTTTTACTACTGGTTCGCATTGTGCCCGCGCGTGCGCAGAAGAGTTTTGATGATGTTTGGGTCAGTGGGCGGAGCCTCCCTCCGGTTTTACTACCGGTTCTATAGAACCAGTCCGAACCGGGAGCAACCCACCACTGGGCAAACCTCAACTTAACTGTCCTGCTTAACAGTGGAAATTTTGAGCTCGGCTGTGGTCATAAGTTGAGGACAACCTGTATTGTAAACTTCAGTTTTATGAATTCGGTATTCAGAGTTCAGTTCAGTTCAAAACCGACTCTGAAGGCTCCCGTGGTTTTCACCTAATTTAACATAAAAGTACTGATTTGCTTTAAAAGTAGCGTTACCTTTGTATGAGGCCTTACAGATTGGAAAAGTGGATTTTGTCTAGGCTTTGCAATAACCCCAGGTCATCTGTTTCAACATTTTGCCTAAAGCATATTTGAGGTTTCTGCTTGGCGAAACATCTGAGGAATTTTTCAGGAAATTAAAAAGAAGTCCATACAATAAATGAAATTGCCAGCAGATGTTTTATCTTATACTTTATCAAATGCAAAGCTAAGAAAATTGATTCTTGAATTATTTGGTATGTACATATGCACACACACTCCTGCATACATATTGTTGTGACCGAGGCCCAAGTAGTGATTACCAAACATAATTCACTCCTGAACAAACTTATTTTATTAAAACAGCTGAGAATTAATTCCTTCTCAGATGAGTCCAAAACAAATTCTTCATAAACAGTCCTTCGGCCTGATCACCAACCTTTGTTGTCTTTGGCAACCTGCCAAAGGCTTTTCTTGGCAAAAACCCCACAAAGTTCAAGAGACGCTGACAAGAAGCAATGGAATCAATATTGCTTTTCTACAAAGAACCCAACGGCTCGTTGCTGCTCTTTTAAGCCTATGGGAGTGGCCAATCATCTTCTGGCCTTACTCCCCAGTTGTCCTTTTTGCTTTAGCTGCTCTTGCCTTCTGGCAGCTCTTCTCACGTGTGCACTAGGAACAGGCTCCTCCTGTTCCTCTGCCTCTCTGCTGTCTGCCTCTGGAGGCTCTGGAGTCCGCACATCGCTCCTAGATGGTCCTGGCCCCATCTCTGACTCCAATGCGGAGCCCTTGTCTGGGCCTTCCCCTGACTCCAAGTGTGGCCCATTGTCCTCCCTAGCCTCCTCACTGTCCGACTCTGCTGCCAGGTCCGCAGGCTGCTGGTGGACCACAACACATATACACACCTGAATACGTGTACACAAATACATACTGTACATTTGCACACATACCCAAATATAGTATATGCATAAAAGTAAAGGTTTTCCCTGTCCTATTGTGCCTGACTCTAGAGGACCCTGCGGATCTCCGTTTGTTAGCCAAGAGAGCTGATGTTGCCCAAAGACATTTCTGTTTTCATGTGGCCAGCATGACTATACGCCAAGGCTCACGTAACAGTTACCTTCCCACCAAAGTGTTACCTATTTATCTACTTGCTGTCAGGGTTCCAAGTAATAGACCCATAGCAAACAGAACTCCGAGTCAAGCAGGTTCCTCAAAGAACAAATTTATTGGGCATATCATATTGGCACAAAGTGGTGAAAACCGACTCTGAAGGTTCCAGTGGTTTTCAGCTAATTAAACGTAAAAATTTTTCCCCCTTTCGCAAACAATCCATCACATAGTCCAATCAAGGTGCTGTCCAGTTGCTTGGAAACTTCACTCCTCCTCTCTTCAGCCACCTGTGGGAACGTCCTTGTTCTCAGGGGAAACTATTTTGTTTTGGTTACAAAATTCCCAGCTATCTCTTTTCCCCACCCCATCCCTATCAGTACTGTGGCAACACTGAAGCTTCCAAGATGGCCTCAGTCAGGCCAGCTTCAGAGTTGACACTCGCATTTGCATGTTTTTGAACTGCTAGATGGACAGGAGCTAGGGTGAGTAATGGGAGCTCGCTCTGTCAGTCTTGGTGCTTGGGTCTTGAACCCGGGCTGTCAGTTTTCCAAATGACAAGCTCAGTGCCTTTAACTGCTGAGCCATCATGGCCCTATATGCACATTTACTATAAAAACAGTTGTGAGAAGAGTTTGGCAAAGGCTGTTTTGCCTGTTAATTTTTTTTTTCCTGAACTGACTGAGCAAATATTTTATTATTTCTGTTTTTAAGAGGTTTTATGGAACCTCTTATAAAGTAAAATTCTTAAAAGAGGCTTATAGACTTTTACTATGTTTATTGAAAAGGTGTGAGGAATTCTTATCTTCTGATACATCCTATTTTTTTCTCTCTCTTTGTACTGTCGTTGCATGGTGGAATTTAGCTAAGAAAATCTGGTTTTTCAAATTTACCCACAAACTGATGATGGTATCGCCAGTCAGGCTGATAAACATACACACAAGGAATCACCTAGTCACCTTTTATTTATTTATATTTATTTATTTATATTTTCTGCATATCTCAGAGTTCAAGGTGACTCTTTGGCTGCAGAATTCTAGATATAAAAATCACACACATAAACATATATTTGTGTGTGCACATGGACACTCACACATGTGCACATATCCCTTAACAGCTACAAGCGAACTATAGAAACAATGCCACAGAAAATGAAAAGAAAACATAGAAGCACGATAGCAAAACATGTTGTTTTCAATTTTTACTTGGTTTTATTGTCTTTGAACTTCTTCATATTAAATATTTATTCTTTTTTGCCTGATTTGTCATAAGAGAAAGTAGTACAAATGTAAATATAACAGTTAAAAATCCAAGGATGTGTATAACACCATGAGCTTGAAGCATTCTGAAGTTGGAACATCTGTTTTGAGTGATATTTCAATAGATTTTGTATGAGCGAGAAATGTTTTATTTATTTACTTATCACATTTGTATCTTGCTGAATGTGAAGCATTTGGATGTCTGATCAAAGCAGTATAAGGTGTTTTAAGAGAGTTGAGGTTGAGGTTGGTCCCTGATTCCCATTCCAGAGAAAGTCATTTGGTGAACAAAAAAGGAATAGATGGCAGGAAGTTTTAAGGCTGAGGAAAGGCCTTAAAAGATCTCTTAGTTTGAAAGGGTAGTGTCATGCCCCTGTCAGAGTCTGACTCTGAGATGGAAGACAAACAGCTGACAGAGAGCAAGAGAGTAGCTCCGTTGGTTGTGGAGGAAACTGGGAAAGGGCAAAGTCAGGCTGGGCAGAGCAGGGGAGAGGTAGAATGAGGGACAGAGGAGATGAAGACCAAGGCACACCCTCTCCTCATCCTAGGGCACGTAGGGAAGAATGCAGAAGAGAGTAATGTGGGTTGCATGGCTTACGAGGAAAGAAAGGGTCCCAATTCTCTTCACAAGGCACACCTGGGGATGGAGTTTAAAGGAGAGGCAGTTGGGAGGGGTGTTTGTCAGGAACAAACGCTGAATTCATCTGGTGCTGAGAGTTGTGGCCTGCACTGCTGACATTCCCTCCTGACTGAGTGAATTACTGCCGTGCTATTGTGTGCCTAGTTTGTCTTGCTGGAATTATTCTTCCTGTCTGGAACTCCTTATCTTGCCCTGCTGGAGTGATTGATTGCAGTCATTCTGTTTACAGCGTTGGAACTGGATTATCTTCAGGTTTGTTGGAGAGCTTTTCTCCAGGCTGTAAAAGGGACGTTGGAGGCAGAGTTGGTGCCAATAAAAGGATTCATACCGGTTCTCTGGTTGTGTTGCTTTCGTGCCATGCCCCAGGTCATCACAGGCAGGATGAAGAGCCTCTAGATTTGAATCTTGGGTCTGATCTCCCTCCTCTCCGCCCCGCCCCCTCCCCATGTTTTGGAGATTGATCCTGATAGGGTTTAAGGTTGACTCAGCCTTCCATCCTTTCAAGCTGAGTAAAATACTGGGGTGATATGCAAATAATGCTTCTTCATTGTAAACCATCCAGAGAGTACTGTAAAGCAGGGGTCCCCAATACCCGAGCCGCTGCCCACTACTGGGCCATGGCCTATTTGGAATTGGACTGCATGAGATGCAGGCTGGCATTCACGCACACACACAGCTACCTCATGCTAGTGGTGGCCCACCGCTCCTGCAGCCCAGTTCCCCTCTGTCCCACCAGCTGGGCTGCCAAGCCACAAAAGTTGTGGACCGCTGCACTGTGGGGCGGTGTATAAGCCTGAAATGCCATTGCTAATTTAGAAACTTTTTTTTAACATTGATGCAGCCCTAAATGTTTTATTATTTTATTATTAATATTTAATCACTACTTTCCAATCTTTTGCCCTGAAGTGGTATTACCAAAACATGTTTCCTCCATCTTATACCCATATATACGATTTTATTTCCTAAATGGCGAACCTTGTGTTTAGCTTCATTCTATTATTTTCAGCAATGTATCTATCCTAGAAAACACGAATGTTTTCCTGGATATTACCCACCCCACCTAATTTTGTATCATCTGCAAATTCATTATACTTCTTAATCTATTAATTAAAAAAATGGAAAAAATACCCTGTTTCCCAAAAAATAAGACATCCCCTGATAATAAGCCCAATAGGGCTTTTGAGCGCATGTGCTAAAATAAGCCTCCCCCCCAAAAAAAATAAGCCCTCCCCAAAAATATTTAAATGCAGAGCTGGAAATTAGGTAAGAAAGCAAGAGGAGCCCCATCTTGCTCCACCCCCCCCAAAATAATAAGACCTCCCCAAAAATAAGGCCAAGTGCTTATTTCGGGGTTCAAAAAAATAAGAGAGGGTCTTATTTTGGGGGAAACACAGTACATGCCAGGTCTAACCTGATAGTGCTCTCACTTGCCTTTTTTTTTTTAAATCAATTTGGTAAGAAATCATGCACGAGCATTATCTGAGTAGAAATTTTGACCCAGCTACTTAATTACTATGAGATTTATGATGATTGGGGACAAATAAATAGCAAGTTGATTGAGAATGCTGGTAAAGACTTTAATAGAATGTCATCAGGTAGTCTGTTAAGTGCTTTGCTGAAATCAAGTCAGTGTGTGTAAGGTATTTCCACAAATTAATTAACAAAATATTCAGTAAAAAAAAAAAAAAGATAAACTTATAGTCTGCTAAGAACTGTGATTGACAAACTCCTGCCGCTCTCTGTTAATAACCACATTGATTTCAAAATATTCAATCTTGTTATGACAATACAGAATTTCAACAGATACTAATTTCAGATAGACAGTTCAATAGTTTCCCAAATCTTCTTTTAGTTCCTCCTTGAACATAGGGACACACATGAGTATTAGCAGCAGCGTCCCAGAGGTCATGAACCAATTTTAGAAGAAGGTCTAATCAAATCTTGGCATGGCTAATCCAGTGAAGAGAAGGACTAGGGGAGAGATGGGAGCAGTGTTCCAATATTTGAGGGGCTGCCCCAGAGAGGAGGAGGTCAAGCTATTTTCCAAAGCACCTGAAGGCCAGACAAGGAATAATGGATGGAAACTGACCAAGGAGAGATTCAACCTGGAAATAAGGAGAAATTTTCTGACAGTGAGCACAAGGAACCAATGAAGTTGCCTTCAGATATTGTTGGAGCTTCATCACTGGAAGCTTTGAAGAAGAGACTGGACTGCCATCTGTCAGAAATGGTGTAGGGTCTCCTGCTTGGGTGGGTGGATGGGAGTTGGACTAGAAGACCTACAAGGTCTCTTCCAACTCTGTTAATTTGTTAATTCTATCTCCTGTCCTCCCATCATTTCTCATTTTTCAGGTTATGCACAAAGGATTGTTCCCAGAGCATCAGCTATTTCTCAGGATAGCATTCAAATGTATATGCATTCAAAGAAGAATTCTTCTGTCACTGTCAGAATTTAATCCAGTCTTGCAAGGAGACTGCACTGAAAGAATAGCTCTCCCTTCTCTTTGTTACTCCTTAAATGTTTTCATATTTTCAGTGAACATTTGATTTACTGATTCTCTTGCCTTTATTATGACTATCACCAAGTAAATCCTTTTTCTAGTTCTTAGCAACCTTTGCCAACTTCCGATCATTTAGAGCTTTGGCTTTTCTGATACTATCTCTACAGTTGCAGGCTATCTATTTGTTCTTGTTCGTGCCTTTGCGGCCTCTGATCCGGCGCTGATCTCAACCAGCTCCTTGGTTTTCCGAGGAACTGAGGGAGATGAAACGCCGGAGAAGATGCCTAGAGAGTGTCTGGAGATCCAGCCGCTCCGAGGCTGACCGGACACTAGTTAGGTCCTATAGTAGGACCTACCTAGTGGCATTGAGGGAGGCGAAGCGTTTTTATGTTTCCTCCCTCATTGCATCGGCAGATAACCGCCCTGCCGCCCTGTTTTGGGTGACCCGCTCCCTCCTGCAACAGGAGGGGCGGGGGGACCCATTACTAGGGCGTGCCGAGGAGTTTAACGGTTATCTATACGACAAAATCGTTCAGCTTCGGGACGGATTGGATCAAAATTGGGTAGATCCAGGCGAGGGTTCCAAGGCCCGTCTTGTTGAGGCTGTTTGGGATAGCTTTGATCCTGTGACTCCCGAGGACATGGACCGGTTGCTGTGAATGCCACCACATGTTTACTGGACCCGTGTCCCTTCTGGTTGGTGCTGGCCACACAGGAGGTGACACGAGGCTGGCTCCAGGGGATTACAAATGCTTCTTTGTGGGAGGGAGTCTTTCCCGCTGCCTTGAAAGAGGCGGTGGTGAGACCTCTCCTCAAGAAGCCTTCCCTGGACCCAGCTGTTAATTACCATCCAGTCTCCAATCTTCGCTTGACGGCGAAGGTTGTAGAGAGTGTGGTGGCATGTCAGCTACCCCAGTACCTGGATGAAATTGTCTATCTAGACCCGTTCCAGTCCGGCTTCTGACCTGGTTACAGTACTGAGACGGCTTTGGTCGCGTTGGTGGATGATCTCTGGAGGGCCAGGGATAAGGGTTACTCCTCTGCCCTGGTCCTATTAGACCTCTCAGCGGCTTTTGATACCATCGACCATGGTATCCTGCTGCGCCGGCTAGAGGGGTTTGGGAGTGGGAGGCACCGTTTATCGGTGGTTCTCCTCCTACCTCTCTGACCGGACGCAGACGGTGTTGACAGGGGGGCAGAGATCGACCCCGAAGTGCCTCCTGTGTGGGGTGCCGCGGGGGTCGATCCTCTCGCCTCTCCTGTTCAATATCTATATGAAGCCGCTGGGTGAGATCATCAGTGGTTTTGGGGTGAGATACCAGCTGTACGCTGATGACACTCAGCTGTACTTTTCCACCCCAGGCCACCCCAACGAAGCTATCGAAGTACTGCCTAGAAGCCGTACGGGTCTGGATGAGGAGGAACAGGCTCAAGCTTAATCCCTCCAAGATGGAGTGGCTGTGGATGCCAGCACCCCGGTACAGTCAGCTGCAGATGCGGCTGTCCATCGGGGGCGAGTCAATGGCCCCGACGGAGAAGGTGCGCAACTTGGGCGTGCTCCTGGATGGATGGTTGTCTTTTGAAGACCATTTGACGACCATCTCCAGGAGAGCTTTTTATCAGGTTCGCCTGATCCGCCAGTTGCGTCCCTTCCTGGACCGGGATGCCCTATGCACGGTCACTCATGCTCTCGTTACATCTCGCTTGGACTACTGCAACGCTCTCTACATGGGGCTCCCCTTGAAGAGCACTCGGAGACTCCAGTTAGTCCAGAATGCGGCTGCGTGGGTTATTGAGGGAGCAGTTTGGAGCTCCCACGTAACACCTATCCTGTGCAGACTGCACTGGCTACCTGTGGTCTTCCGGGTGCGCTTCAAGGTTTTGGTGACGACCTTTAAAGTGCTCCATGGCTTAGGACCGGGATATTTATGGGACCGTCTTCTGCCGGCTTCAATCTCCCAGCGACCGGTGCGTTCTCACAGAGAGGGACTCCTTAGGGTGCCGTCAACCAAACAATGTTGACTGGTGGCCCCCAGAGGGAGGGCCTTCTCTGTGGGGGCTCCTACCCTGTGGAACGAGCTTCCCCCTGGACTCCGACAATTGTCTGACCTTAGGACCTTTCGCCGCGAACTTAAAACCTATTTGTTCCGTCTCGCTGGACTGGCTTGATTTTTTAAAATTTTAATTTGATTAATTGGGGTTTTAAATTTTTAGTAATTTATAGGGTGTAACTGTGTTTTAGTTTTGGCCAATTGAATGAGTTTTTTAAGGGTTGTTTTTAATATTGTCTGTTTTCCTATATTTTAACTGGCTGTTCACCACCCTGAGTCCTTCAGGAGAAGGGCGGTCTATAAATTAAAATATTATTATTATTATTATTATTATTGTTGTTGTTGTTGTTGTTGTTGTTGTTGTTGTTGTTGTTCTAACTGACCAAACAGACATTTTCCCCTGGGTTCATGCTGCCGCTATAGAGGGCAGCAGGAATTCTGGGGGGGGGAAAATACAGATATTGTTAAAGTATTGCCAACAAGTGTTACATGATTGTTTCTGCACATTTCAAAACACATTTCCCCCTTCAAAATTGAAGCCCTGCACAGCCCTAATATTTACGTTGAAGAGGATGAATGAAAGGTGGGCTCCAGGGGACACTACGGACTTTGTTTATAGCAATAAGAATCCTTCAGCATCCCTTTCTGAAATCTCATCTATAAGAGATAATAGGTCTCCAAGACATATTCTAGCCAAGTGGCCTGGAATATCACCATGTTGATGACATCTATGGCTGTAGATGTCTACAAGAGAGGACAAAGGGACAAAACTGTATTGCAACATTACAGGGCAAACCACACTCATTATATCTTGTAGGAGATACTATGACACTAGTAGGAACAATAGGAATTAGAATAGAATAGAATAACAGAGTTGGAAGGGACCTTGGAGGTCTTCTAGTTCAACTCCCTGCTTAGGCAAGAAACCCTACACCACTTCAGACAAATGGTTATCCAACATCTTTAAAACTTCCAGTGTTGGAGCATCCACAACTTCTGGAGGCAAATTGTTCCACTGATTAATTGTTCTATCTGTCAGGGAATTTCTCCTTAGTTCTAAGTTTCTTTTCTCCTTGATTAGCTTCCACCTATTGCTTCTTGTCCTGCCCTCAGGTGCTTTAGAGAATAGCTTGACTCCCTCTTCTTTGGGACAGCCCCTGAGATGTTAAAACACTGCTATCATGTCTCCCCTAGTCCTTCTTTTCATTAAACTAGACATACCCAGTTCCTGCAACCGTTCTTCATATGTTTTAGCCTCCAGTTAGTAAGACATCTAGCATCATAGTGTCCTGAAGTACATTTCATCATGTTGGCTTCATTATGGTTGGAAACTGATCCTATGTTAAAGATGACTAAGTAGTTCAGCCATAGTGATGGAGAGGCATTTCCCCTTTCTAGTACTCAGTCTTTATTCACTACCAAAATGACATTTGTCCTTTTATCGAGGCTGAGTTTGATCTAAGTTAATGTAAACTATTTTGAAATCTCTGAAACGATGATGTCACTATACGTTGCAGCACCTGGCCAAGTATGGAATATTGAAAACGGATGGGGTGATTGGTGATTCAACATTGTAAAGTCAGAGCTTGGGTGTCTGCAGGGAGCCTTGATTTCATCAAAATGATGAAACGTGTGTTGTGATGCTACAATGCAAGATCCAATCCTTGCATACCTATATATGCAGTGGTAGGATAAAGGTAAAGCTAAAGGTTATCCTTGCATATATGTGCTAGTCGTTCCTGACTCAAGGGGGCATTTCCATTTCAAAGCTGAAGAGCCAGCACTGTCTGAAGATGTCTCTGAGGTGGTGTGGCCAGCATGACTAAATGCCAAAGGCGCCCGGCACACTGTTACTTTCCCACCAAAGGTGGTCCCTATTTTTCTACTTCCATTTTTTTACGTGCTTTCGAACTGCTAGGTTGGCAGAAGCTGGGACAAGTAACAGGAACTCACCCCGTTACGCGGCACTAGGGATTCAAACCGCTGAACTGCCGACCTTTCGATCGACAAGCTCAGCATCTTAGCCACATAGCCACCACGTCAAATACAAAGTTAAATACAGCATGTTAAATACAAAGTGGCTGGGATTAGTATCATGACATTAGAGCTCACATTTTGTCATCCCCTTTTCCCCTCCACCCCAGACAACCACGATCCAGGATGAATTAATTTAAGCAAACCTTTCATTACAACCTTTTTTGAGCCGTGGGGAAATCATGCCTCGCTTCATCCAGTACTACTTTTAACAGCTAAGAAGGGCAAAAGATCAAGAGCATTTGCGATAGGTTTCACTTCTCTAAGGTTCTCTTTATCTCACTGGGAAAGTATATCTCATTTCTGAACAAGCAACTTACAGATATAATCACTGGACCTATGCCATCTTGTATGGCATGAACAATTTTATTTGATGGTGCCTAATCAATCAATATTGTATTGCCTATACCGTTAGGTTGAATAGACTCCATCTCCTCCCCACAAAATTTGAATGCTTCAAAAAAGTCTCTTTTTTATACTGTTCTATGCACATGCAGAGAAATAGAGAAGAACAATTTCCTCACTGCCATTGAGATATCGGCTAGGAGAATGATAGAAAGTGAGCGTCTTTTGTTGCTCTGCTTAACCATCATCAGAATGTTTAGTAGCTGTTTCTAAGGATCCGATGCTAGTTCAGAAGACCTTTCCCCCTCTGAGGTAATGGATCTGTTCTGCATCTGAAATGTCTATGAACCGCAGCCTGTGATGAATGAAAAAAAAAGTATAACATTCATTGGAAAACTTTTTTTTTTGCCTGTGCATTCTGGGAAACTGGAATTTAAAGCTAGCATTTGTAATAGCTTTCCTGCTTGTACTCAAGTGTCAGGCATCTGATGATTTGTAATTCTCTCTCTCTCTCTCTCTCTCTCTCTCTCTCTCTCTCTCTCTCTCTCTCTCTCTTTTGGTATTCTGTCATCTGCATAATAACTGGGGTATAGAAATATTTCAGAGCTTTTCTAAACGCTGACTCACTCTACTAGGATAGATTTTTCTGCATATTATGGGTTTCTTCCATGGAAGGTACTTCTGTATGAAAGACTATCAAGATTCTATGTGTAGAATATGGTGTGGGATGTTATACACTGTACACACAGAGAGAGTGAGGGAGAAATGGGCACTCGCATAAAATAAGAAAATCTCAGCCAAGGAGACTCTAGAAAGAGTGCAGAGAAGAGCAACAAAGATGATTAGGGGACTGGAGGCTAAAACATATGAAGAACAGTTGCAGGAACTCGGTATGCCTAGTTTAATGAAAAGAAGGACCAGGGGAGACATGATAGCAGTGTTCCAATATCTCAGGGGTTGCCACAAAGAAGAGGGAGTCAAACTATTCTCCAAAGCACCTGAGGGTAGAACAAGAAGCATTGGGTGGAAACCAATCAAGGAGAGAAGCAACTTAGAACAAAGGAGAAATTTCCTGACAGTTAGAACAATTAATCAGTGGAACAACTTGCCTGCAGAAGTTGTAACTGCCCCAACACTGGAAGTTTTTAAGAAGATGTTGGATAATCATTTGTCTGAAATGGTGTAGGGTTTCCTGCCCCGGCAGGGGGTTGGACTAGAAGACCTCCAAGGTCACTTCCAACTCGATGATGATGATGATGATGATGATGATGATGATGATGATGATTTAGGAAATGAAGCACAAGCTTCTGTGATGACCATGTACGAGCTTCTGTGATGACCATGAATCATTTCATTTTATTTAATTGAATTTCAGTCAGTGAAATTATCTTTTAAGATGCAAAATGTACCAATTAGTATCACAGTGGAAGAAATACTATTGGGTATTTATTTTATCCATCGACTTGGACATCAAAAGTGCAATCCTCTCCTTGAAGGGCAACTTAAGGACTGAATAAATAGTTCTTAGACGGCTGGCCTAAAGTTGAATTTTTTTAAAAACAAAATAAGATGCTTTATAAGAAATTAATGAGTGGAACTTTGAAGGAGATGGGGTTACTTTTTCAAAACACAAAGGACATCATGGAGAAAGGATTTAAGGATATTATGGGAAAAATGGAAAATACTATATGAGGGATGATGAGTAAAGACCAAGAAGACCAAGCGGGGAAGAGACGATGGATAGATGATTTCTCTTTGTTGTTGTTGTTCTGATTTGCTTTTCCTTTTCTCTCTCTCTCTTTTCTTTTCTTAGATAGGTGACATGACTAGAATATAGGTAGGATAGAAAGAAAACATCTTTTAATAAAGGGTGACATGATTAAAAGTTAGAATAAGATACAGAAATAAGGGAAGGGGAATATTAGTGTATCCACTTTTATATAATAAAATAAAAGCAATAACAAGATAAAACATGGAATCATTGAATAATGACAGATTGCAACAATATAAATGTGTAAAGACCAAGATGCCCAGGAAAGGGAGGAGTCAACAGAAGAAATGGAGGAATAGAATAGAATAGAATAGAATAGAATAGAATAGAATAGAATTTATTGGCCAAATGTGATTGGACACACAAGGAATTTGTTTTGGTGCATATGCTCCCAGTGTACATAAAAGAAAAAGAAAAAAAATACCTTCATCAAGGTACAACATTTACAACACAAATGATGGTCATAGGGTACAATTTAACCCTTAATGATAGCAACAAAAAGTTACAGTCATACAGTCATAAGTGGAAAGAGATTGGTGATGGAGAAGAGAAGTGGGGAGAGCACACAGCCTTGGGGGGAGGGTGCCCTGTGCTAATTGTACAGGTATCTGATGTGATCCTGCTTAGCTTCACCTCTGCTTCCTGTTTGTTAGGAAGCTTGTGATCCACTTACAAGTCTGTTCAGGTACTTGTAGCTGGTTTAGCTTAGTTAGAAGAGTGTCTGGAATGATGGAATTGAACTAAAGTCTACAAAGAGGACCCTTACATAGGTCTTTGGAGATTCAAGATGTTTTAAGATGTAGCGCAGAGCCATATTAACAGCATCATCTGTTGATCTATTTGTTCGGTATGCAAATTGCAAGGGAAGATCAAGACGAGGAGATAACAATGAAAACATCAGTGTCTGATGAATTAAATCAGGGGGAAAATATATTAAGACAGTTGGAAGATACTTTTGAAAGGGAGATAGGGGCCTGGGCAGAAATTTTGGAAACTAGGCAGTGGAAGGGGGTCGAGGTGGGAGAAATACCTAAATTGAACAGCCAAGAGGCAGATGCAGACAAAGATCCAAGAGGCAAGTCAAAAAACCCATAGTAATTAAAATATTGAAGCGGGGAAGAGACGATGGATAGATGATTTCTCTTTGTTGTTGTTGTTCTAATTTCTTTTCCTTTTCTCTCTCTCTCTTTTCTTTTCTTAGGTAGGTGACATGACTAGAAGATAGGCAGGATAGAAAGAAAACGTCTTTTAATAAAGGGTGACATGATTAAAAATTAGAATAAGAGATAGAAATAAGAGAAGGGGAATATTAGTGTATACACTTTTATATAATAAAATAAAAGCAATAACAAGATAAAACATGGAATCATTGAATAATGACAGATTGCAACAATATAAATGTGTATTATTATTAGAAATATATAAATTGATTGAATGTAATAACAATGATTAATTCTACTAGTTTTATTTGTATTAGAAAGTATAACAGCCAGGTGCCACACTGTTAATGCATTGATATGTTTCTAAAAAATTAAAAAAACTTGAAAAACATCAACAACAGTGCAGTCCCATGCATCTGTAGGTACATTGCACAGTGCTAAATGAAGTTTATTCTTAGGTGTAGGGTTTTATGTTCCTGAACTGTTTTTTTAAAAAAAAAGATCTTTAGAATGTGTAACGCTGTAAATAAAAATCAAAATAAATTTGAGTAGAATACTTAAGAGCCCTGGGGCAAAATTAAAAGGCTATTACATATTTCACTTCTCCAATCTGTAATAAGTAGCTGTCTGCCCAACGGTGAGATCTGTTAAATTGTAGACTTCCTTCTGTATAAAATTTTCTCTGACCTTTCTCAGTGACAAGACTCAAGAGATCTTATCTACAAGTTCTCAACTGCATTATTTCTTAATGCACTGTGGGATGTCATGTCACACATGAGGAGAAATTCAGATTAAAGGTTGGTTCTAAATTCACCGATCGATCTGAGAAAACGGGGAATATAAGGCACACTGTTGAATTTCCCTCCAATGCTTCACATTGTTGTTTTTTATACCAGTAAACACTAACAAAGGGATGTAGTGGCTCAGTGGCTAAGACGCTGAGCTTGTCGATCGAAAAGTTGGCAGTTCAGGGGTTCGAATCCCTAGTGCCACGTAACAGGGTGAGCTCCCATTACTTGTCCCAGCTTCTGCCAACCTAGCAGTTCGAAAGCACGTAAAAAATGCAAGTAGAAAAATAGGGATCACTTTTGGTGGGAAGGCAACAGCACCCCGTGCTCCTTTGGTGTTTAGTCATGCCGGCCACATGACCACGGAGATGTCTTTGGACAGCACTGGCTCTCTGGCTTTGAAATGGAGATGCGCACCGCCCCCTAGAGTCGGGAACGGCTAGCACATATGTGTGAGGGGAACCTTTACCTTTAAACACCAACAACTTCAGGCCAACAATTTTCATTTCTTGATGCAGAGTATATATTATATTAAAGACTAACAATTTTGTAAAAAAAAATAAAATAAAATAGAAACTTCCAAGATGTATTTGATATTTTGTGATTTGGATAAATAATAGTGCTCCTTTAAAAGGTTGAAAGCTCTATATCTGTTAATTTCTTAAAGCTGTCAGAAGAAGATTAAGGTTAGGGATGTTTTTGATTAATCTATTATCATCACTTCATTTTTTTCCCCTCTTTTGATAGCACGCTCTTATTAGCAGCATTATTTACAGAGTTCATCACAAAGACTCATTAGACAGTTATTCATATTTAAATTGATTAGTCTTGATTTAAGCACTGCCTTTTCCACTGCAACGATAAAAAGTTTCAGGAGAAAGATATATCTCCGCCTGTTAACTGATTTTCTTTTGCGGGATTTACAGCTGACAGCCTATTGACTTTTCTGATTTTCATTTAAAAAAAACCCTGAAAAAAAATGTTTGTCATATACTTGTAGAAAGTCTATGGAGAAAATAGTATGTCCCTTTTCTATTTATAAATTCCACCCATAAGAAAACCGAATGTTCCAGATTAATCAAGATCAGATGGCTTTTCCTGTTTGGTCCTCTATTGCAGGGGTCTCCAACCTTGGCAACTTTAAGTCTGGTGGACTTCAACTCCCAGAATTCCCCAGCCAACTCCTGGGAGCAGGAGTTTGAGTTGTGATTTTCTCCTATCACCTATTTTTTTTTAAAAAAAATGAGAATGCCAAATCATTCTAGGAGAACTTGGTCAAGGTAAAATGGGTAAAGGTTTCCCCTATCCAGTTGTGTTCAACTCTAGGGGTCAGTGGCAGAGATGAGTTTCACATAATTTTACCACCGGTTTGCCGCATACTAAAAATGGCCTTCCGTGCATGTGTTTTGCTCTCGCCTGTGGCTTGCACGAATGTGTGCAGCTTAGAAAACGTGGCTAAATAGGTTGGCATAGTGCCAGGACCAATGGGCAGGTCCACCCGCAGATCGCCACTACCAGTTCGCCCAAACGGATTTGAACTGGCTGAATACCACCACTGGTTAGTGCTCATCTCTGTTTCCTAGCCAAGGGAGCCAGCATTATCAGAAAAAACAGAAACAACAACAGCAACAACTCCCTACTCAGAACTGCCTATTGTTGTGACCCAGACCCAAGTAGGTAGTAATAAACTTAGTCTGTGGAAAAACAAACTTTATTCGAACAACTGGGAATTACTTCATTCCCAGCATTGTTCAACTCAAAGTAAAACAAATGCCTCCCAACACAAATTCCTCAGTTATCTAACAAACCTTAGTCCAATTAGGCAAACTGCTAAAGTCCCTTCCTGGCAAATGTCCAGAAGCCACAAAAACAAAGACATATACGAAGCAGAAGACAGAGCAGAAGACGCAGCTACAACGTTGTTTTCCGGCTAAGGCCAAACACCGGTGCTGGTCTGTTTTAAGCCTTATGGGAGGGGCTAATCATCTCTTGGCCCTACTCCTGAGCTGTTCTCTCTGCTTGAGCTGCTCTTGCCTGCTGGCAGCTCTTCTCATGCGTGCATTAGGAACAGGCTCCTCCTGTTCTTCTGCCTCACTACTCTCAGTCTCTGGAGGCTCTGGAGTCCGCACCTCACTTCCCAATGGCCCTGGCCTCACCTCAGCCTCATCGCTGTCTGACTCTGTATCCAGCTCTATAGGCTGCTGACAGAACACAACACCTATATACTCAGACCCTTCCTTAACAGATCCTTCGATCCTTGGTTAGGATTTAAAATGTTAAGTTTTGACCAGTCCTAGAATGTGAATCAAACTGAAGATTAACGACCACAATAACAACAAAAACAGCAACCAACAACAATGGGTTAGTATTTGTGAATATGAAGACTGTTGTGAAAATGAAATCCCTCTTCTCTTTTTTCAATTTCCATTGTGGTTTCAAAACCCATTAAAGCTTACTTGTAATTTCATTTTTGAGTCTCCGTTTTCGCAATAAGATATACTGAGACAGCGTTTATGGAGCCATATAAATAAAGTGCTTATTCATATAGGAGATGTTTAGATACAAAGTGTGAGAAGATGTACAGGGACTCCCAGATAGGCAACACGGTTCTTTAAATGAGATTCAGTAACTTCTTAAATAAAACAACATCATAGCCATTGCCTGAGCTTGATTGAAAGAAGGGAAAATGAAGTAAGACACATGTAATTATATTCATTCAGGGTCTGGAATCAAGCTGGTCTATTCATAAGAATTGTGATTGCCTGCTTTATCTCCTCTCTTCTCTTGTGCTCCAGTTAGATTCTGCGCGACTGAATAGTGGAATAAGACAGAAGGAGAAAAAATTCCACGCTAAAAATAATTCTTCCCTGTGTTGTATATTTTTGCATGAAATCCGTTCGAACTTTGTTCAAACAGCTGAGCTACTGTAAGTAGCTATCTAATGGAAATAGGTGATATTTTGGGAAATGCAGGAACATAATTGCACAGGCAGCCTTGTTTAGTTAATTAGCTGTCAGCACTTTTATTTAGCCTTGGCTGGTTTTGGCTTACATCATGTAAGACCATGAAAAGAATTTTCTGGTAAAGGATGAGAATGCCAGATTGAGTGGTATTTCCTCTTACCGGTATTCCTCTCTCTTTATGCATTCCCCAATATGCAAATCAAAATTCTGAAATTTCCTAACATGCGGAAGAATCTAAGATTCCTGTGTTTTAGTGAGAAACTCTGGACTGTTGGATGATTTAAAGATCCCACTTCTTTTTTAACCACTTTATCTTGAAAAATAATTCTCTTGGTGACTGTTTCTCAAAATCTATGTAACTGTAACTTTCTTTTACATAATACTTCATTTGGATTTTTTGGGAATATCTATGCCATCTGTAACAGACTTTATCCAACTCAAGATTAGATCCTTCCTAATCCCATCTTCCATCTTCTTTCTAGCTTGATGTTCAGAAAAAGTATTTTATCTATAACTCCTCTCCATATTTTCCTTCCTTCCTTCCTTCCTTCCTTCCTTCCTTCCTTCCTTCCTTCCTTCCTTCCTTCCTTCCTTCCTTCCTTCCTGTTTTCTCTCCATACATTTCCAAATTGGTAATGCTGAGGAACTATTTGGGTTTTGAGGTATAGAGCGGATTGAACCAGATTAGATTAAAAGACATTCCATTAGATAAAGGACCAGCAACCTGCAGCTCTGGAGTTGCATGTGGCTCTTTCATCCCTCTGCTGCAGCTCCCTATTACTCAAAATATGCGTCACAACCACCAATGTGTGACACCCGCCGGCATGCGATTTTTCTTTTCAACCCCCGGTAGGCCAATCATGGGTAAATCCAAGAAAAGAAGAATTTCAGGAGAAAGCAGAAGGTTTAATTTAACTACATATGCTAGTTTTGTGGCTGCTCAAGAAATAGTTAGGCACGGGAAGGGTTTTGTGGCTCCCGGTGTTTTCTTTTCTGTGGGAAATGGGTCCAAATGGCTCTTTGAGTGTTTAAGGTTGCAAACCCCTGCATTAGTTCAAGAGCTTCTTCTGTTTTGTAAAAGTTGCTAATCCCATAATTATACAGAGCAACTACAAGTTCTCAGTCTTCTACTTTTTGTACTTTGATAACTTTCTGACCCGCCACAAATAAGTTTGTCTGCTCTTTACTCATATATATTTTCAAAAGACCTCAATAAAGAACTGATGGTTTCTTCAAGAAGTCATCAGTGCATTCTTTTCCTTATACCAAAAATGTTTGCGAAACTGTGGGGTCTTTGTTATTTTCTGAGCTTGTTATTTCCTTGCAGACATTTCATTTCCAAGCTAGGTAACATCATCAGTTAGCTAATTTAGAAATGAAATGTTTGCAAAGGAAACAACCAATCTGAGAAAGCACCAAGGATCCCACAGTTCAATCCTGAAGTACAAATATTCTCTGGTATCAGTTTGGAAAACTGTTGAAGTACAGGAAAGAATGGGAACCATCAGAGGTGGGTTTCAGCAGGTTCTGACCAGTTCTGGAGAACCGGGAGCAGAAATTCTGAGTAGTTCAGAGAACCAGTAAATACCACCTCTGACTGGCCCCACCCCCATCTATTCCCTGAATCCCAGCTGATTGGGAGGAAATGAGGATTTTACAGTAACCTTCCCCTGGAATGGGGAGGGAATGGAGATTTTACAGTATCCTTCCCCTGGAGTGGGGAGGGAATGGGGATTTTGCAGTATCCTTCCCCTGCCACGCCCACCAAGCCATACCATGCCTACTAAGCCACACCCACAGAATCAGTAGTAAATCCCACTACTGGGAACCATGCTTCTTGAAGAATACTTGGTGAAAAAGGCAGAAGTCCCATCAAAAGAATTCTGGAACTTATTCATGGCTCTGTGCTTGTACAGGAGCTAGCAAATTTTTAAAAATGATAAAATTATTAAAACTGACATCAATAAAAGATTAATTCTAGACACTTGATTCTACATATGCTTACATTCATGGATCTTCAGGTGTAAAATTACAGCTGTAAAATAGGAACCTATTCAGTACTTTTCTTTTTAATCTTTTCTCTTCACTAAATGTTGTGCAAGTAGAGACCCGATGAAGCAGAGGTCAAAAGCATAGAATCCATCAGGGTAATAGCAGTCAGAATATCTTTTTGTATGATGAGAGAGTACAGGAGTATTATGATTTTTTAAAAAGTTTTTATTTGATGACTTATAGGTAAGAAAATGAATATTCTAGGTGAATATTCCGAAAGAGCCGAGGTAGCGCAATGGTTAGAATCAGGGGTGGGCTGCTGGGGGTTTGCAGGGGTTTGGGGGAACCTGTAGCTAAGATTCTGTGCAGTTCAGAGAACCCCCAAATCCCACTCCTGGCTGGCCCCGCACACCATATCGCACCCCTCCCCTCCCAGGAGTCCCCATGCGGCCTGTTTTGGATGCAGGTAAGTCCAGGGTCCACGTGGAGACTCAGAGACAGCGAAAAACAGGCCTACCGGAAGTTCAGGAAGGCCAGAAATGGGCCTGTTTCCAGCCTCCAGAGGATCTCCAGAGCTTGGGGAGGCCATCTTCACCCTCCTGGAAGCTCAAGGAAAGCCTCTGGAGCCCGGGGAGGGCAAAAACACCCCCCACTGTGGAGCAGGAGGCCAAATAGGCCATGCCCATCATGCCCACACCCACCCAGCAACCAGGAAGAGAACCCCTAGGTAAAAATTTTGAAGCCCACCCCTGATTAGAGTGCAGTACTGCAGGCTACTTCAGCTGACTACTAGCTGCAGTTCGGCAGCTCAGATCTCACCGGCTCAAGGTTGACTCAGCCTTCCATTTTTCCGAGGTGGGTAAAATGAGGACCCAGATTGTTGGGAGCAATAGACTGACTCTGTAAACCGTTTTGAGAGGGCTGTAAAAGCACTTTAAAGTGGTATATAAGTCTAAGTGCTATTGCTAATATGGGGGAATATACAAGAATCTACGTTGACAGTTACCATATTTAAAGCAGCAGTAGTTCAGCGTTAATGCTAGCTTTTTCATTGCAGAGACTCAATACCAACCATTTCTTTATATCTCTCTCTGCAAAATATATTATTTACTCAAATGTCATCCCTCAATTTTCAAGAGGTTTGTAGTTACCAAATGAGAGCTTTTCAAGATGCATCGATGCTACAGCACCATAGCGTTTTTTAAAATGTTAAGACTACAAAAACGTGATCTTTTCTTATACAAAAGATTTTTCCCACTTGAAATTTCTATCAATAACCATCATACAGTTTAAAGATATGCTTAAAGAAACAGTAAACTAAAAAGAAACCTATTTTTTTTTTATTCTTGTGGATTCTACTCAAATAAAGGTTTCTCAGAAATAGGTTCTGCTATCTTTGAAACAATTTTTTAAATTATGTTTGGAAAAAGAGAGTGTTTTGAAAGCATGCACTAAACCCGGAGAAGCTACAGTTACCCCTCCCCGCACCTCCCAAAGATAAATACAAAGAGAAGAATAATTGAAGCATTTCATAGAAGTATGGTCCTTACATTTTGTTTTCTTTTTTTCTTCTCCCCTTTCTTTCAGAATGGCAAGTTAGCTATTTATTGACACAAACCGTTGATCCGAATATATATATCAAATACAAATGAGTTTGAGTATTTGCTATATTTGGTCCCATATCTGAATGATACGTCGTCATGCTAATTAGAGCAAATGTATTCATTGTCACTTCAGAATCTGGATGAGAACAAAAGATGAAATTGGGATGTTTTCCATTTTGTGATAAACGTGCTACTATCATGTAATTCCGCATTTATTTCTTCATAGAAATAACAGAGCAACTCAGTCTTTGGAGCGTCATTTGTGTTGTGTTGTGTATTAATGACTCATCTCCTCAAATACAAAAAATCCAACTGTTTTTGTAGGCCAATTGGGACAACATTGGAAATTCAGATTCATCTAATGTACTGTGCAACTGACATGTGAATGCATATTATTATTCTCTGTGGAATCGGCAACAGAGGTCACTCTGTCATATGACCCCCAATCAGGGTTGAAATCCAGCAGGTTCTGACAGATTCTGGAGAACCGGTAGCAAAAATTTTGAATAGTTCGGAGAACTGGCAAATACCACCTCTGACTGGCCACACAGTGGGGTAGGAATAGAGATTTTTCCAAGATCCTTCCCCCTGGAGTAATAATAATAATAATAATAATAATAATAATAATAATAATAATAATAATAATAATAATAATAATAATAATAATAATAATAATGTTTTAATTTGTATACCGCCCTTCTCCCGAAGGACTCAGGGCGGTGGACAGGCAAATAAAATACAAACAAAACATACACAATAATTAAAACAACCCTTAAAAAACTGATTAAATTTGCCAAAAAATTTAAAATAACATTACACCCGGTAAAATTACAGAAATTTAAAACCCATCAGAATTCAATTAAAATTTAAAATTAAACTCAAGCCAGTCCAGCCATACGAAATAGATAGGTTTTAAGTTCGCGGCGAAAGGTCCTAAGGTCAGGTAGTTGTCGAAGCCCGAGGGGAAGCTCGTTCCACAGGGTAGGAGCCCTCACAGAGAAGGCCCTCCCCCTGGGGGCCGCCAGTCGACACTGTTTGGCTGACGGCACCCTGAGGAGTCCCTCTCTATGGGAACGCACCGGACGCTGGGAGATAGAAGCCGGCAGTAAACGGTTCCGTAAGTAGCCCGGTCCTAAGCCATGGAGCGCTTTAAAGGTGGTAACCAATAGCTTGAAGCGCACCCGGAAAACAACAGGTAGCCAGTGCAGTCTGCACAGGATAGGTGTTACGCGGGAGCTCCGGACCGCTCCCTCAATAACCCGCGCAGCCGCATTCTGGCGAATGACTGCCGCCCGATTGTACCAATAGAGGTAGCCGGATTGGTGTGAGGATGGCATGTTTCACTTAATCATCTGACAAGCAAAGTCAATGGTGGAAGCCAGATTCACTTAACGACCAGGCGGCAAACTTAACAACAGCAGGAATTCACTTCACAACGGGGGCAAGCAAGGTCGTTAGATGGGATAAAGCTCATCTAATAAATGTTGCACTTAACAACAGGAAGGTCGGGCTCCATTGTGGTCGTTAAACTGTGAATTACCAGTAATCCTCGTCCCAGTTTAGCTCCAATATTTCGGTTCCTGCAATGATTATTTAGCTTCTTTTGCGACCAGAAAGGAGCCTAAATTTTCCACTGCTGGGGCAGTTATTGAGTTTTGCCCCATATGACGACCTTTCTGGCTGTGGTGATGAAGTGACTCACTGCCACTGGTAAGACAGAAACCCATTTAAATGAATCCGGCTTTCCCATTGCCAATCAGTCAGTTGTCAAGCCACACCACACGCACCAAGCCACACCCACAGAAACGGTAGTTAAAAAAAAAATGGATTTCACCACTGATGTACAGACACATCTACACTCTCCTTAAGGTCTTTGAACAAGACATTTTATTTGCTATTCCTCTGTTTTAAAATCTCCCAGGTGTTTTCTCTGTATTATTTCTTTTTCTTATAATCCTTGCCACCCATGTTATCTGCCAAAGACGTCTTTGCCATAGTCTGTCTATGTACGTTGTAGAGCTTTTCAGCACTATTGATTTTGCCTTTTTTTCCCAATACACACTCAGCATCCTTGAAATTTCAATACATTTGAAAAGATGGTTAGGGATTTCAGAGACTATTCTGTAAAAACCCTGTATCCCTCAACCATCAGAAGAATATAACTGTAAGACCAAAACATCTCCCAACGTCTCTTAACCTGGAGAAATAAATTTAAATTTCAGAGATAGACCTGTGATCATTCATCAAATCTAGTACTATTATTTGTATTTAGAATTATTTGTAGCATATCATTTTTGCAGCCACTGTTGGAAGAAATATTCATCTGGTTCAGTTCCAAACCAGGAAAAAGATACCGGAAATACGGAGGCTGATTGGAAAGTGGGTTTAATGATTCTGAGCAGCTGACCACATGAAGTTGAGAGTGAGGGGTTTTTTATACCTTCTCTTGGGCTTTGAACTTGAGCTTCCTGTTCCTGTGCAAGAACATGTATTCTATTGGCTGTTGTAGGGGTCATAGCTGGCTCTGTAGGTTGTCTCAGCTCACAAGTTTGGTTGAAGTTTGGCTGATGCAATGAAGGGGCTTGTTGGGCAATTCCTATTGTGGCTGAGGGCTAATCCTACGTTTGTTCAGACTTTGCTGCAGGGAATTTGCTTATGAGTAGAGCTAGCTATATCTTTATCTCTTAAGTGCTGATATCTGCTGTGGGCTATTAAGGAAGGTGGGGGTGGCTTTCCAAGAGCATGTTTTTCCATTTCTCATCCAGGGAAATATAATATTCTGCCTTTTTAATATTTCTCAAAATATTTCATTCTTCTAGGAGAGGGGTGGGTGCTAACTTTCTACACCACCAATGGAATTGCATTAAGTAGAGGAACAACATAACATCTGACTGTTTGAACCTTTGCTGAAGTAAAAATATGGTTTTATTTCTTGCAAGGAACAAACTTGCATGCCACCAATAAGACTGCATTTTTTTATATATATATCAAAGGCCACTTCAAAGAGGACTGACAATCTACAACAGATTGGGGTCAATTGTAGGGATGATGAATATGTCCTACTGTTTTCTCTGTATTCGTTTTATAGTTTTTTAAAAAAAAATTCGTTTTATAGTTGTTGTTTTTAAATGTGGTTAGATGACTTGACTAATTCAGTCAATTTTCTTGACTAGCTTGATTCTGTGAGAAAAACATAGCCATTTTAAAATTGTAAACTGTAAATAGATCTATGCAGATTATAATCTATTGGGAATCCCACAGTTTTCATTGCATAGAATCTTAAAGTTGCCAAGTTTAATTGGCAACTTTATCTTGATCTAAAGTTATGTGCCAGTTGGTGTTCTGAACCAGTGCAAGGACAAGGTAATGACTGGATGAGAACCAATAAATTGAGATCCATCTAGATAACATTGTTGGTGGGTGATGTTAATCTCCTAACGAGGCCGTCTTGCGCCTGCGATCTTTAAACCGAAGCGTTCGCTTGAAACCTGTGTGATGTTAGGAGAGTCCAAGAATCCAGTGTCCAGTCTGATGGAATTTGTCAACTGCCTCTGCTAGTTTCGAAAAGTCTCTCTCGGGCAAGACTGAGTCAAAAACTGGGCCAGAGAGAGAGTGGGGGGGCAAAGGGGCGTGACTACAAATCTGATGACTCAGTCTCTGGGCAGAAAGGACACACGTCAACCTATTCTTGGACTCTCCCGCAACCACACAGGAGAACTTTTCCTGTAGTGGCAACTCATTGATAGAATTTCTTTTCCAGAAATATTCAACATAATTCCTGTGTCGACTTTTTATTTTCCCAGGCCTTTGGCTCTTATTCTAATCATATTTTAATTTTATTGTTTAGATTTTGACATTTACCTTCTTGCTGCCCAATTGCTATGGTGTTTGTTTGTATTTTGTTTTTGTATACACACAAAACAGTAGAGAAATTTAAAGCTCCTAACATATTGCAGTATAAAAAAAAAAACGAATGATTGAGGTATTTACAAAACAATATGTAAAAGAAACATATATTCTGGGCTTCCCTAGCATCTCAGTTTTGTAAAAGGCCAAAAGGATTGAGGCGATCTGAATATTAATGTATTTTATTATCAATTGCCCAGAGACTTTGGGCATTTGACTGATTTTTTTTTTCTAAATAAAGTGAGTAAAATAATTTCTAACTTGCTCTTCCTTCCTAAAGAAGTCAGAGTTATATGTTAAATACAGCAATACAGTACTGTACAGTGCAGGCAGCACTAGCGAACAGTAACCAGCAAAGGTGCAAAAGGTAGAGGATGTAAGAATAAGCTCAAAATATTTAATTGTCCTGCAGAACACCAGCAGTCAAGCAGTCAAACAGATCCCTTAGTGGAGGGAATGATAGCATAAAAGAAACTCCCTGAGCTCTGCAGGGCATGGGCATTTAACAAATCTGGTTTGCTTAGGGATTTATAGATTATATTCAGTACACTGAGCTACGCTTGAAAGCAAAGAGGCTGCCAATAAATTTGGTCCCCCCCAAAATGAGCTGATGTGAACCTTATGTTCTACCTCTCTGTGAAACCCAATGGCAGCATAGCTAACATCAGCTATGCTAACATCAGAAATGTCATCAAAAAAGCACAACAAAGAATGTTCTTTCTGTGCCAACTCAAGAAGCTGCTTATACAGTTCTACAGTGGAATCATTGAGTCTGTCATCTGCACCTCTATAACTGCCTGGTTTGGTTCTGCAACCCAACAAGACAGACACAGACTTCAGAGGATCATTAGAACTGCAGAAAAAACAATGGCTACCAACCTGCCTTCCATTGAGGACCTGTATACTACACAAGTCAAAAAGAGGGCTGGGAAAATATTTACAGACCCCTCACATCCTGGACATAAACTTTTTCAACTCCTACTCTCAAAACGACACTACAGAGCATACCAGAACAACTAGACACAAGGATAGTTTTTTCCCAAACCCCATCACTCTGCTAAACAAATAATTCCCTCAACACTGTCAAATTATTTACTAAATCTGCACTACTATTAATCTTCTCATCATTCCCATTAGCCATCTTCTTCCACTTATGACTGTATGACTGTAACTTTGTTGCTTGTATCCTTACGATTTATATTGATATTGTTTCCTGATTGCTTATTTGTACCCTATGACTACCATTAAGGGTTGTACCTTAGAATTCTTGTTGAAGGTATCTTTTCTTTTATGTACACTGAGAGCATACGCACCAAGACAAATTCCTTGTGTGTCAAATCATACTTGGCCAATAAAAATTCTATTCTATTCTATTCTATTCTATTCTATTCTATTCTAGTCTAGTCTAGTCTAGTCTAGTCTAGTCTAGTCTAGTCTAGTCTAGTCTAGTCTAGTCTAGTCTAGTCTAGTCTACTGGTAATTAAGCCTTTTTTCAGAGGTATTGATGTGAGAGGACTTGTGAGATGTGGCAGAAGTATGTATCCACGTACTCAGTCTGGAAAATTCAAGAAAGTGTACTTGCTAGACATATAACTTTACAACCATGGCTCTTGGTCTGCCATTAAAACCTGAAAATGCAGAAGTAAGGCTTGACTCAAAACATGAACCCCATCTGTGGATCTTACTTGTCAAGATGGAAGGTGCTCTCTTTCAAAACCAATTGAATATTCAAACTGGAATCCTTACAAATGATTGGAAGAAATATTGTATAGCCCAAATGTACTCTAGCCTGTTTTTGGCGTTAAAGTTTGGACTGAAGATGTTCACAGCTTCTTTGGAGTTATTAAACAGGAAGTGATAATGCTGAGAGGCATCTGCTGCCAAGCACATTGTAATCCTAAATGATAGGGCTTTAATAGATTAAAAGAGTTAGAAGGGACCTTGTGGGTCATCTAGTCCAACCCCCTGCCCAAGCAGGACACCCTACACCATTTCTGACAGTCCAGTCTCTTTTTGAAAGCTTCCAATGATGAAGCTTTCACAACTTCTGAAGGCAAACTGTTCCATTGGTTGATTGCTCTCACTATCAGAAAATTTCTCTTTATTTCTAGATTGAATCTCTCCTTCACCAGTTTCCATCCATTATTCCTTGTCTGGCCTTAGGGTGCTTTGGAAAATAGGTTGACCCCCTCCTCTCTGTGACAGCCCTTCCAATATTGAAAGACTGATATCATGTCTTCCCTGGTCCTTCTCTTCACTAGACTAGCCATGCCCAATTCCTGCAACCGTTCATTATATGTTTTAGCCTCTACTCCCCTAATCATCTTGGTTGCTCTTCTCTGCACTCTTTCTAGAGTCTCCACATCTTTTTATAGTGTGGTGACCAAAACTGGATGAAGTATTCTAGGTGTGGTCTTACTAAGGCTTTATAGAGTGGTATTAGTACCTCCCTTGATCTTGATTGTATCCCTCTGTTAATGTAATTTAGGATTGCATTGGCTTTTTTGGCTGCCGGCTCATATTTAATTGGTTGTCTATTAAGACTCCAAGGTCCCTCTCACAGTTACTGCTATTAAGCCTGGTTTCACCCAGTCTATATGTGTAAAGTAAAGGTAAAGGTTCCCCTCGCACATACATGGTAGTCGTTGCCGACACTAGGGGGTGGTGCTCAAAACCAAAGAGCCAGCGCTGTCCGAAGATGTCTCCGTGGTCATGTGGCCGGCATGACTCAACGCCAAAGGTGCATGGAATGCTGTTACCTTCCCACCACAGGTGATCCCTATTTTTTCTACTTGCATTTTTACGTGCTTTCGAAACTGCTAGGTTGGCAGAAGCTGGGACAAGTAACGGGAGCTCACCCCGTTACACGGCAGCACTAGGGATTCGAACCGCTGAGCTGCCGACATTTCAATCGGCAAGCTCAACATCCTATCATCTATCTATCTATCTATCTATCTATCTATCTATCTATCTATCTATCTTTGTTTTCTGAGGTTTTCGCGGGTGTTTGTATGTAGGTCTTTGGTTATTTGGGTTTTCTCCCGCGTAAAATTTGAACGTGGGGGTTCAAAGTGGGTTCAAGTGGGCTCAAACCCCCACTAGCAGTTATAAGGAAGAAACAGCTGCGATCACACATTGCTCCTAGAAGCACAAAACTAAAGCCTGAAGATGACGAATGAGACTTCGTCGAAACGTCGCCAAGACGGAAGAAAACCCGAATAACCAAAGACCTACATATATATCCCAATATATAATATATATATATATAATATATAATATATAATATATATAAATATAATATATATATATATGACTACAGACCAGTTGCTTTAACATCTCTGGTCATGAAACCCTTTGAAAGGCTAGTGCTTTCCTACCTGAAAACCATCACGAATCCGCTCTTAGACCCCTTGCAATTTGCATACCGAGCAAATAGATCAACAGATGATGCTGTTAATATGGCTCTGCACTACATCCTACAACATCTTGAGTCTCCAAAGACCTATGCAAGGGTCCTTTTTGTAGACTTTAGTTCAGCATTCAATACCATCATTCCAGACATTCTTCTAACTAAGCTAAACCAGCTACAGGTACCGGAACAGACTTGTAAGTGGATCACAAGCTTCCTAACAAACAGGAAGCAGCAGGTGAAGCTAAGCAAGATCACATCAAATACCTGTACAATTAGCACAGGGACCCCCAAGGCTGTGTACTCTCCCCACTTCTCTTCTCTCTGTATACCAATGACTGCATCTCCAATGACCCATCTGTTAAGCTACTGAAGTTCGCAGATGACACAACAGTGATTGGTCTCATTCGAGACAATGACGAATCCGCATATAGACGAGAGGTTGAACGACTAGCCTTGTGGTGCAACCAAAACAATCTGGAACTGAACACACTCAAAACCGTAGAAATGGTGGTAGACTTTAGGAGAAACCCTTCCATACTTCCACCTCTCACAATACTTGACAACACAGTATCAACAGTAGAAACCTTCAAATTTCTGGGTTCTATCATATCGCAAGATCTCAAATGGACAGCTAACATCAAAAACATCATTAAAAAAGGACAACAAAGAATGTTCTTTCTGCGCCAACTCAGTAAGCTCAAACTGCCCAAGGAGCTGCTGATCCAATTCTACAGAGGAATTATTGAGTCTGTCATTGGCACCTCTATAACTGTCTGGTTCGGTTCTGCAACCCAACAAGAAAAACACAGACTTCAGAGGATAATTAGAACTGAAGAAAAAACAATTGCTACCAACCTGCCTTCCATTGAGGACCTGTATACTGCACGAATCAAGAAGAGGGCCGTGAAAATATTTGCAGATCCCTCGCATCCTGGACATAAACTGTTTCAACCCCTACCCTCAAAACGACGCTATAGAGCACTGCACACCAGAACAACTAGACCAAGAACAGTTTTTCCCTGAAGGCCATCACTCTGCTAAACAAATAATTCCATCAACACTGTCAGACTATTTACTGAATCTGCACTACTATTAATCGTTTCATAGTTCCCATCACCAATCTCTTTCCACTTATGACTGTATGACTATAACTTGTTGCTGGCAATCCTTATGATTTATATTGATATATTGACCATCAATTGTGTTGTAAATGTCGTATTTTGATGAACGTATCTTTTCTTTTATGTACACTGAGAGCATATGCACCAAGACAAATTCCTTGTGTGTCCAATCACACTTGGCCAATATATACAAAAATATGTGTACTTTTGGTTTTTCTTGCATAAGAGTCAGTGTTTCTCTACATTGATTTGAATTAGGTTTCTCCTAATGGTTTCACGGACCTTGGAGGTCAGTGTAGAATTTTATGACTGCCATATCACAGAAGAAGGTATTGAATAAACAAACCACAGGACCATCTTCTGGAAATATCTCCAGAGAAAGGATTGACCATACAACAGAAACCTTTCAGAACTCAGTCCAGAGAAATAAGAATATTAAGAATTCAGCAAAGTCAACAGGGTGCTTCCCATTTTGTTTGTTCTGTACGAATGATGCAAGACTTTTCGATGAACAGCAAGAATTTAATGTATTTAATTAACAAAATCACTTAAATTATTTAGCATTCTTAGTCAGCTTTTCCTAGAACATGCCCCCCACTCAGCATTTAATTGTTCTTTTCAAGTTTTTTGTTGACTTTTAAAATATTAGATCTGTAATTGCCTATTCACTGATTACACCAGAACCTAATTTTCAATGAAATTCCTCAATCAAAATGGCCAACGTCATTTTAGATTCATACTGAAGCAGAAATTAATTTCATACATAACAAACTGGACTTTAAACGTATTGCCCCCTTCAAAGAGTAGTGGAGACTGGCTTGCACCACTTAATACAAAAGTTTGTATTACCCGATAGGTCTTTGAGAACCATTAATATACAGCAATCATCTCCATTCTACCAAGCTAGAAAGAAATCATTAAAGTAGAATAAACTTGAAATTATTATCTGGAAATAATAATATTACAGCTTTTTATTAAAAATGAATGAGATAATTTTATTTAGATTTCACTTATAGATTGGCTATAGAAGATTAGAATTCTTTATTGGCCAAGTGTGATTGGACACGCAAGGAATTTGTCTTTAGTGCATATGCTCTCAGTGTACATAAAAAGAAAAGATACATTCATTTATTCATTATTTACAAGGTACATTTAATGATAGTCATAGGGTACAAATAAGCAATCAAATCATACTAGGAAACAATCAATATATATATAAAGGATACAGCAATAAGTTATAGTCATACAGTCATAGGTGGGAGGAGATTGGTGATAGGAACGATGAGAATATTAATAGTAATAGTAATGCAGACTTAGTGAATAGTTTGACAGTGTTGGGGGAATTATTTATTTAGCAGAGTGATGGCGTTCGGGAAAAAACTGTTCTTGTGTCTAGTTGTTTTGGTGTGCAGTGCTGTATAACATCATTTTGAGGGTAGGAGTTGAAACAATTTATGTCCAGGATGCGAGGCGTCTGTAGATATTTTCACAGCCCTCTGTTTGATTCGTGCAGTATACAGTATATATCCTCAATGGAAGGCAGGTTGGTAACAATTGTTTTTTTCTGCAGTTCTAATTATCCTCTGAAGTCTGTGTCTGTCTTGTTGGATTGCAGAGTCAAACCAGGCAGTTTTAGAGATACAGATGACAGACTCAATAATTCCTCTGTAGAACTGTTCCAGCAGCTCCTTGGGCAGTTGTATATTGTATTATGTTGTATTACAGAGCAAGCCTTTCTTCCTGGGGAATTACTTCCAAGGAGATATTTGAAAATCAAAAGAAGTTCTATTGGACCACATAACCGTCAATATTATGGTTGAATAATCCCATGGTTGACCTCAGTATCATAGAATCACTTCGAAAATGGAATAAGTTCAATTGGACAGCTAAGGCTATTCAGATCCAAATCACTTTAGTTACCCAAGCAATTTTCTTTCTCTAGGGTTTAGCTAACCCTGGACCTGCCCAGATGGTTCTGAAGCCCTCAGACTGGATTATAAAACAATACACTTGATGGCATCAAGTATATGTTTCATAAAACAATAAACTTGACCTCACCCTGCCAACAAAAGTGCATATAGTCAAGGTTATGGTTTTCCCAGTTGCAAAGTATGGCTGTGAAAGTTGGACCATAAAAAAGGCTGAGTGCCAAAGAATTGAGGCCTCTGAACTCTGGTGCTGGAGAAGATTCCTGTGAGTCCCTTGGACTACAAAACAATCAAACCAGTCAGTCCTAGAGGAGATCAACCCTGACTGCACTTTAGAAGGCCAGATCCTGAAGATGAGACTCAAATACTTTGGCCACCTAATGAGAAGGAAGGACTCACTGGAGAAGAGCCTAATGCTGGGAAAGATTGAGGGCAAAAGAAGAAGGGGACGACAGAGAATGAGGTGGCTGGATGGAGTCACCGAAGCAGTAGGTGTGAGCTTAAATGGACTCCAGAGGATGGTAGAGGACAGGAAGGCCTGGAGGAACATTTTCCATGGGGTCGCTATGGGTTGGACATGACTTTGCAACTAACAACAGCAGCAGCACTTGATGGCAAGTCAAAACTGTCCTCATGGCAGTGAATGTCAATTATGGGTTTGACACAGAAAAACAGACAAATATATATTCTAGAATTTCACATGGAATGCATATAGTCACAGTTATATGATAAAGCTTTAAGATACCATCTCTGAAACGTTTATAGCTCTTAGTTATATTTTCTGTTTAATTCCAAGTCATTTTAATGCTTCAATTTATATATTGCACGAATCCTCTTACCCTGTGGATATGCTATTATTTCACAACAGTGAGATGATTAATAGCATAGGTTTAGGCTCTATAGGCAATTTTGTTGTTTTCCAGAGGCAACCTTTTGAAATTAAACTTACTCAAAAACTGTTGGACATATATGACCATGTTGCTCCACATTTTTGTATTTATTATATTTATATGCTTATATGGGGAGAAACAGGCTCAAGCTCAATCCCTCCAAGACGGAGTGGCTGTGGATGCCGGCATCCCGGTACAGTCAGCTGAGTCCACGGCTGACTGTTGGGAGCGAGTCATTGGCCCCGATGGAGAGGGTGCGCAACTTGGGCGTTCTCCTGGATGAACGGCTGTCTTTTGAAGACCACCTGACGGCCGTCTCCAGGAGAGCTTTCCACCAGGTTCGCCTGGTGCGCCAGTTGCGCCCCTTTCTAGACCGGGATGCCTTGTGCACAGTCACTCACGCCCTCGTGACGTCTCGTCTGGATTACTGCAATGCTCTCTACATGGGGCTCCCCTTGAGGGGCATCCGGAGGCTTCAGTTAGTCCAGAATGCGGCTGCGCGGGTGATAGAGGGAGCCCCTCGTGGCTCCCGCGTGACACCTATCCTGCGCAGACTGCACTGGCTACCTGTGGCCTTCCGGGTGCGCTTCAAGGTTTTGGTGAACATCTTCAAAGCGCTCCATGGCATAGGGCCGGGCTATTTACGGGACCGCCTACTGCTACCGAATACCTCTCACCGACCCGTGTGCTCTCACAGAGAGGGACTCCTCAGGGTGCCGTCGGCGCGACAGTGTCGTCTGGCGGGAAGGGCCTTCTCTGTGGGGGCTCCCGCCCTCTGGAACGAACTCCCCCCAGGACTCCGTCAACTTCCGGACCTCCGAACCTTTCGTCGCGAGCTTAAAACTCACTTATTCATCTGCGCAGGACTGGGTTAGTTTTTTAAATTTATGGGTTTTT
Organism: Ahaetulla prasina; assembly: GCF_028640845.1. Lineage (NCBI taxonomy): Eukaryota > Metazoa > Chordata > Lepidosauria > Squamata > Colubridae > Ahaetulla > Ahaetulla prasina. The sequence goes on along the minus strand of NC_080544.1, from coordinate 19,500,932 downwards.
AATGGGTTTTTTATTATTTATCCTAAATTTTAATCTCGGCCAATTGAATAAGTTTTTTAATTGTATTTTAATTGTATTTATATTGTAATATTATTGTGTATTTTTATCTGGCTGTGAACCGCCCTGAGTCCTTCGGGAGAAGGGCGGTATAGAAATTTAAATAATAAATAAATAAATAAATATAATATGATAAATTTGTCCCTTCCTTCTTGGCCCATCAGTGCCTGAGTTCCTAAGGCAACTTACTATTAATCATTAAATCTTCTTAGTAAGACAGGGCATTTTTTTTCATATGTTGTAGGAACCAGATGAATTGTAGGTTGAAATGAAAATGTTCCCCTTGCTAATGTTAAATGTCAGTAAGATCTAACCCTTGAGAATGGTCTTTTACATAGTTGTAAGCTTTGATGTTAGAAAATATAGAGCTACAGTGGGTATATCTGCATGTCTGAGTAAGCCATCCCCTTTCCTCTGGTGAGGGGTGTATGGTGGCTCAGTGCCTAAGACGCTGAGCTTGTCGATCGAAAGGTTGGCAGTTCAGTGGTTCGAAACCCTAGTGCCGCATAACGGGGTGAGCTCCCGTTACTTGTCCCAGCTTCTGCCAACCTAACAGTTCAAAAACACGTAAAAAATGCAAATAAAAAAATAGGGACACCTTTGGTGGGAAGGTAACAGTGTTTCAAAGCCGAAAAGCCAGCACTGTCCGAAAACGTCTCCATGGTCACGTGGCCAGCATGACTCAACGCCAAAGGCGCACGGAACGCTGTTATCTTCCCACCAAAGGTGGTCCCTATTTTTTCTACTGCATTTTTACATGCTTTCGAAACTGCTAGGTTGGCAGAAGCTGGGACAAGTAACGGGAGCTCACTCCGTTACACGGTAGCACTAGGGATTCGAACTGCTGAGCTGCCGACCTTTCGATCGACAAACTCAACGTCCTAGCCCATGAGCCACCGCGTTTTGCTAAAATCATAACTAACTGTGATTTTTTATTTCTATACTCATTGCCAGAAATGCATTGTAATGTTTATTTATTTTTTAAATAGCGTGTTTCCTCGAAAATAAGACCCTGTCTTATATTTTTTTGAACACCGAAATAAGCGATTGGCCTTATTTTTGGGGAGGTCTTATTATTTTGGGGCACATGGAGCAAGATAGGTCTTCTCTTGCTGTCTTACCTGATTTCCAGCTCTGCATTTAAATATTTTCAGGGAGGGCTTTTTTTCAGGAAGGGCTTATTATTTTGGGGCACATGGAGCAAGATGGGGCTCCTTTTGCTGTCTTACCTGATTTTCAGCTCTGCATTTAAATGTTTTCGGTGAGGGCTTATTTTCGGGAGGGTGGGAAGGCTTATTTTAGCACATGCGCTCAAAAGCCTGATTGGGCTTATTATCAGGGGATGTCTTATTTTCGGGGAAACAGTGTAGTATAGTTTACATAGTAGCTGTTGTGCATAAGCATTTTTTTATTGCAGGAATGATAGAATTATGATATTAACAATTGTATTCTGGTTCCTTCCATATCGCCTGATCAGGCCTTCTGATAAGTGAAATGAAGAATTAATACAGATTTCATTTTGATAAGGACTAACCAATTTAGCACTTTCCAAATCAATACAAGAACTAGGTTGCAATTACCCTTCACTATACACAGTTTTCAGTTAGCCAAGATTAGAAAGAGGTATACACAGAATTGTGTCCATCAGAGAAGGTGCATACAAAATAGCAGTATTTTTTATAATGTGTATATTGCAAAACGTATATTTAGAGCAGTGCTTCTCAAATAGTGGGGCGCGCCCCCCGGGGGGGGCGTGAGGCTCCGTAAAAGGGGGCGCGTTTGACCTCGGCAAACACTGTCATAACAAGCTAAGCCCCGTATTTACAGTCGCGCGGGGGGCGCGAAAAATGTTTTCTTCTTCCTAGGGGGGCATGACAGAAAATAATTGAGAAGCACTGATTTAGAGAAACATGGGTCATAAATATGTATGTTCAGAAAAATGAGCAGCAAATTGCATGTAAATTTTTATGTGGAGATTTTTTGTATTGAAAGTCACAAGCTTATACACAAGTCACTTGGAATGAAGAACATGGGAAAAATAAGAAACTGAGAGAAATTGAAACTGACAAATTCGTCCCTCCTTTTTACATTTCACCCTGCAAAACTAGTTTTACCTGACTATTTCTGGCTCTTTGAAAAGCGGAATATTTTCCTTCTCAAGCATTGGAAAAAGCATTGGCTTAAATTAATGCCCACCTTTTGTACAAGACACAAATTTTAATTAATTAAACAAATTTAATAAAAGGAGAAAGCCCTTTAACCAGTTATCCAGATGGGTTCGATCAAAAGGAACAAACCTTATAGAGATGCTTAATTAGGAATATGGGTAGTCTTCCACTTACGACCACAACTGAGCCCAAAATTTCTGTTGTTAAGTGAGATATTTGTTAAGTGAATTTTATCCCATTTTACGACCTTTCTTGCCACAGTTGTTAAGTGAATCACTGCAGTTGATAAGTTAGTAACCGGTTGTTAAGTGAATCTGGCTTCCACATTGAGTTTGTTTGTCAGTAGGTTGCAAAAGCTGATCACATGACCTTGGGACACAGCAACGGTCATAAGTACGAACCAGTTGCCAAGCATCTGAACTTTGATCACATAATCATGGTCATAAGAATATAATAATAATAACCTTTATTGTTACTGCACAACATATGTACAATGAGATTGGTGGAGCTCCCTCGGTGCACCCTGCCCTCAACACAATACAACTCACAGTGGAAACAGAAAATCCTTAACCCAATAAATCATATTAACAATACACCCAGTCCGATTACACCTGTGTGAAGATGTTAGACGTTGCACCGGCCCTGCAAGTCCATCCTACTACGTAGTTATGACATTATTTCACGTTCAGGAGTCTGACAGGCCACGGATAAAAACTGTTCTTCACAGGGGTGATATGTAAAATTTGTTACTACTGGTTCTGTGGGCGTGGCTTGGTGGCAGGGTGGTAATGTGACTGAGTGGGCGTGGCCAACTTTTTTTTTCTTTTAAAATCATTTTTTCTACAACCTCTTCAGCCAAAGAGGTTGTTAAAAAATGCTTTTAAAAGCCTCTGATGATCAGGCAACTCAGCTGGGATTGCGAGAGGAGCCTTTTAAAAGCATTTTTTCTACAACCTCTTCGGCCAAAGAGATTGTTAAAAAAAATGCTTTTAAAGGGTTCTGACAATCCCAGCTGAGCCGCACAATCATCAGAGACTTTTTTTAAACTTTTAAAAGCATTTTTTCAGCTGAAGAAAAAATGCTTTTAAAAGTAAAAAACAACAACAACCCTCTAATGATCACGTGGCTCAGCTTGGCATGGACAGGGGCGGGGGGGGAGGCAGGGATTTTTGCTACCGGATCTCCGAACCACCCACCTCCATCGCTACCGGATCGGGTGATCCAGTCCAAACCGGGAGCATTTCAACCCTGGTTCTTCAGCCTGCTTGTGCGGCTGGCTATGCTTCTATATCTCCTTCCCAACGATAGGAGGATAAAGAAGTGGTGACCAGGGTGAGAGTCATCCCTAACTCTCACATAACTGTGAAAAACAATTGTAAGTTTTCAGTGCTGTTGTAACTTTGAGCGGTCACTAGACAAACTGTTGTAAGTCAAGGACTACCTGTAAACTCTATGCATAAAATTGCTATTTCATTGAATGGGGTTTATTCTCAGAATGACGCATAGAAGGTCGTTTCCTTATTTTTCATTTTTTTTTTATCCTCACTTGCTTTATTTTAGCAGGGAGAATATATTAGCTTTCCTTTTGCAGAAGGCTACTTACATGCTGCCAATATTCATAAATAGCACTAGCAAGTGTGTATTTTTTCCACCATATAATAATAATAACAAAAGAGTTGGAAGGGACCTTGGAGGCCTTCTAGTCCAACCCCCTGCCCAGGCAGGAAACCCTACACCATCTCAGACAGATCGTTATCCAACATCTTCTTAAAAATTTCCAGAGTTGGGGCATTTACAACTTCTGCAGGCAAGTCATTCCACTTATTAATTGTTCTAACTGTCAGAAAATTTCTCCTTAGTTCTAAGTTGCTTCTTTCCTTGATTAGTTTCCACCTATTGCTTCTTGTTCTACCCTCAGGTGCTTTGGAGAATAGTTTGACTCCCTCTTCTTTGTGGCAACCCCTGAGATATTAACATAACATAACAACAGAGTTGGAAGGGACCTTGGAGGCCTTCTAGTCCAACCCCCTGCCTAGGCAGGAACCCTACACCATCTCAGTCAGATGGTTATCCAACATTTTCTTAAAAATTTCCAGTGTTGGAGCATTCACAACTTCTGCAGGCAAGTCGTTCCACTTATTAATTGTTCTAACTGTCAGGAAATTTCTCCTTAGTTCTAAGTTGCTTCTTTCCTTGATCAGTTTCCACCCATTGCTTCTTGTTCTACCCTCAGGTGCTTTGGAGAACAGCCCGACTCCCTCTTCTTTGTGGCAACCCCTGAGATATTGGAACACTGCTATCATGTCTCCCCTAGTCCTTCTTTTCATTAAACTAGACATACCAAGTTCCTGCAACCATTCTTCATATGTTTTAGCCTCAAGTCCCCTAATCATCTTTGTTGCTCTTCTCTGTACTCTTTCTAGAGTCTCAGCATCTTTTTTACATTGTGGCGACCAAAACTGAATGCAATATGCCCTTCATCAGCCTGTTCTTGGAAATCTAGAACATAGCAAGTAAATGATAGTAAATCTAATAAAATTAACAGATGTGCACTGCTTCTTGGGGTGGGGGAGCATGATTGTTAGTAATTAGATTTACACTGATTCATATCAAGGGGATATTATAAAAAAAAGTCACCTAATTTTTCTTTGTCTTCAACTATTTGGTGCAATAAAACAAGTCGTCTTTGTTCTAAGTGATTCACAATGCTTCAATTTTAAAAATGCAAACATGTTTTGGTATTTGGGACAACTGAATGCATATTTAAGAAGATACATTGATACAACATGAGTCATTGCAATGGATTATCTGTGATTTTTTTTTTAATTAATTCCCTGCATGGAGGAGAAAAACAAAAAGGAAGAGAGGGGAAAAAAAACACAGTCAAATATTTGCTGATGCTTCTTTGCTTAGTATAGAATTGTTCTGTGTGAATTGGAATGTTTTTTTGAACATCTTTCAGTCTTGATTTCTCATTCATTCATTACAATTTATACAATTGGATTCATACAGTTTTAATGAGCAAAAAAAAAAAAAAAAAAAAGAAGCCTAAACATTACTGCAGTTAAAATTAGATTGAAGCTTTATGAGATTACCGATCATCTGGACAGCTACAAGCCAGTTAATGCAGGCAAAAGCATTTTTGAAGGGGTTTTTTTGCCAAAAAAAAAAAATATGCGCACTGTTACAAATGGTAAGGTGACATTATATGTTTTTCATGAAGACATTCCTTTAATATCATTGGAATTTTTCCATTGATTTTGGCAAATTGAAGGAATTATTTTCATTTCTTACTCCAGAGAGGAGCTGCCACAGTACAAAATATAGAGTAGAATAGAATAGAATTTTTTATTGGCCAAGCGTGATTGGACACACAAGGAATTTGTCTTGGTGCATATGCTCTCAGTGTGCATAAAAGAAAAGATCATCAAGAATTCTAAGGTACAACACTTAATGATAGTCATAGGGAACAAATAAGCGAGCAGGAAACAATCAATATCAATATAAATCGTAAGGATACAAGCAACAAAGCTTACTATTGTGCTAAATGAATAAGCAATCAGAAGTAAAGCAAGACAACATCCTGTTTTTCCCTAGCTTGTTCATTCCCTACAGCATGTACATTTTTTTAAAAAAATCCCATAAATTGCTAAGATGCCTAAAACATAAATGTTGCCTAAACTAAATTCCAATGCAAATGTGGGAGGTTACTTCTGTAAAAAAAGGTCCCCATCTCAACAAATAAACAAACAAACAAATAAATTTTCAACCACGAAAATATAGACCAAGAGTGACAACATTAAAGGGAATGTAAACAAGCAACTGCTTCTTTGGGTAGCTTTACCATAATTTTTTGGGTGCCTTTAACTCCTGGCGACTGCCTAAACAATTCCCTGTAGTTTTTTTTGGGCAAGGTTTTTCAAAAGTAGTTTGCCATTGCCTCCTTCCAAGGGCTGAGAGGGAAGAGACTGGCACAAGTTGGCTTTGTGCCTAAGATGGGACTAGAACAGTGGTAGGATTCAATTTTTTTTACTACCATTTCTCTGGGCGTGGCTTGGTGGGTGTGGAGTGGGTTGGTGGGCGTGGCAGGAGAAGGATACTGTAAAATCTCCATTCCCTCCCCACTCCAGGGGAAGGATACTGCAAAATCCCCATTTCCTCCTGATCAGCTGGGACTTGGGAGCGAAGAAAGGGACTATGAAGAAGCTATAAAAGTGATATAGTACAGATGTATAACAAAGTTCTCAAATCATTACTGGAAAGTCGATTGGACCCTAGAATATTACCATACTAACAATGAAACTGCAAGAGCTGATGAACTCCAGTTGAAACACATAATGGAAAGGACAAGAGAAATGCAAAAAGAGATCTCATTTGGCTTTAATGATGTTTTTGACTGTGTAAACCAGAACGAGCTATGGATAGTCTTTAAGAATATGGGTATAGCACAGTGGTTCTTAACCTGTGGTCCACAATATCATCCCAGGGAGTCCGCGAAGTCTCGAAGAAATGTTAGGATTTAAAACTTGGGTTAAGTCTTGGGGGTTCGGGATCACGGTCCATGGCCAAAAAAAGGTATTTAAATGGGGTTCATGATGAAACAAAGTTTGAGAACCATTGGTATAGCAGACAATTTCATTTGCCCAGTGGTGGGTTTCAATTTTTTTTACTACTGTGTTGTGACTCCAGCCCCCGAACCTGGCCCCATGCCCAAAAGTGACTCTGAGAGTAAGGGGGAAGGGCCGGTAAGGCTTACCTCGGGAGCACCGATTCCTTTGGCTCAGCTCCAGGAGCCAGAACCAGACCAGTCGGAGGACGTAATGAGGCCGTCATCCCCTGATTCCTCCCTTCCCCAGGCTACGCCTTCAGACCCAGCTGATAATAATAATCAAACTTGGCTTGACCCATGCTTCAGAAGATTAGAAAGGCGGCATCATCAAAAGGAAGGGTGGGGCTTCTGCCTCCATAGGATATATAAGGAGCTTTGGGACTGCTCTCACTCCACGGGAAGCAAAAATTTAGCTGAACCGTTTCAAAAAGACCTGAAAGTCTTGCTACGTGAGTCATTTGTTTGAACTTTGGCAGGCAGCTGCGATTTCTTTGCCAGGTCTGATAAGAGCTGTGAATCCACTGACTGAAGGCCAGCTCATGGGTCTGAAGTGGGGAAGGAGACAGAACATACCGGTTCTACAAAATCCCCATTTCCTCCTGATCAACTGGGACTCAGGAGGCAGAGAATAGATGGGGGCGGGGCCAGGCAGAGGTGGTATTTACCTGTTCTCCGAACTACTCAGAATTTCTACTACCGGTTCTCCAGAACTGGTCAGAACCTGCTGAATACCACTTCTGGACTAGAACTCCTGTTTCTAGTTGGATGCTATAACTGCTTCACCAAATTGGCTCTCATTCCTGTTGCTGAGATGGTTCAATTAAGTTGTAAACTGCCTAAGAAAACCTGATAGCACATTTACATTAGTGATACTGATAGGGAACAAATAAGCGAGCAGGAAACAATCAATATCAATATAAATCGTAAGGATACAAGCAACAAAGCTTACTATTGTGCTAAATGAATAAACAATCAGAAGTAAAGCAAGACAACATCCTGTTTTTCCCTAGCTTGTTCATTCCCTACAGCATGTACATTTTTTTAAAAAAATCCCATAAATTGCTAAGATGCCTAAAACATAAATGTTGCCTAAACTAAATTCCAATGCAAATGTGGGAGGTTACTTCTGTAAAAAAAGGTCCCCATCTCAACAAATAAACAAACAAACAAATAAATTTTCAACCACGAAAATATAGACCAAGAGTGACAACATTAAAGGGAATGTAAACAAGCAACTGCTTCTTTGGGTAGCTTTACCATAATTTTTTGGGTGCCTTTAACTCCTGGCGACTGCCTAAACAATTCCCTGTAGTTTTTTTTGGGCAAGGTTTTTCAAAAGTAGTTTGCCATTGCCTCCTTCCAAGGGCTGAGAGGGAAGAGACTGGCACAAGTTGGCTTTGTGCCTAAGATGGGACTAGAACAGTGGTAGGATTCAATTTTTTTTACTACCATTTCTCTGGGCGTGGCTTGGTGGGTGTGGTGTGGCTTGGTGGGCGTGGCAGGAGAAGGATACTGTAAAATCTCCATTCCCTCCCCACTCCAGGGGAAGGATACTGCAAAATCCCCATTTCCTCCTGATCAGCTGGGACTTGGGAGCGAAGAAAGGGACTATGAAGAAGCTATAAAAGTGATATAGTACAGATGTATAACAAAGTTCTCAAATCATTACTGGAAAGTCGATTGGACCCTAGAATATTACCATACTAACAATGAAACTGCAAGAGCTGATGAACTCCAGTTGAAACACATAATGGAAAGGACAAGAGAAATGCAAAAAGAGATCTCATTTGGCTTTAATGATGTTTTTGACTGTGTAAACCAGAACGAGCTATGGATAGTCTTTAAGAATATGGGTATAGCACAGTGGTTCTTAACCTGTGGTCCACAATATCATCCCAGGGAGTCCGCGAAGTCTCGAAGAAATGTTAGGATTTAAAACTTGGGTTAAGTCTTGGGGGTTCGGGATCACGGTCCATGGCCAAAAAAAGGTATTTAAATGGGGTTCATGATGAAACAAAGTTTGAGAACCATTGGTATAGCAGACAATTTCATTTGCCCAGTGGTGGGTTTCAATTTTTTTTACTACTGTGTTGTGACTCCAGCCCCCGAACTTGGCCCCATGCCCAAAAGTGACTCTGAGAGTAAGGGGGAAGGGCCGGTAAGGCTTACCTCGGGAGCACCGATTCCTTTGGCTCAGCTCCAGGAGCCAGAACCAGACCAGTCGGAGGACGTAATGAGGCCGTCATCCCCTGATTCCTCCCTTCCCCAGGCTACGCCTTCAGACCCAGCTGATAATAATAATCAAACTTGGCTTGACCCATGCTTCAGAAGATTAGAAAGGCGGCATCATCAAAAGGAAGGGTGGGGCTCCTGCCTCCATAGGATATATAAGGAGCTTTGGGACTGCTCTCACTCCACGGGAAGCAAAAATTTAGCTGAACCGTTTCAAAAAGACCTGAAAGTCTTGCTACGTGAGTCATTTGTTTGAACTTTGGCAGGCAGCTGCGATTTCTTTGCCAGGTCTGATAAGAGCTGTGAATCCACTGACTGAAGGCCAGCTCATGGGTCTGAAGTGGGGAAGGAGACAGAACATACCGGTTCTACAAAATCCCCATTTCCTCCTGATCAACTGGGACTCAGGAGGCAGAGAATAGATGGGGGCGGGGCCAGGCAGAGGTGGTATTTACCTGTTCTCCGAACTACTCAGAATTTCTACTACCGGTTCTCCAGAACTGGTCAGAACCTGCTGAATACCACTTCTGGACTAGAACTCCTGTTTCTAGTTGGATGCTATAACTGCTTCACCAAATTGGCTCTCATTCCTGTTGCTGAGATGGTTCAATTAAGTTGTAAACTGCCTAAGAAAACCTGATAGCACATTTACATTAGTGATACTGATGTAAATTCATCCTGTGAACAATATCAGAAGTCAATATGCATACTACATTCTACTCTTTCTTTAAAAATCCGAATTCAATATTTGGTCAATCTGTAAGTATATCCTTGGCTCTGCGGTTTGTATAACAGGCTGAAGAGAGACAGGAAATGCTTTCTTAATTGGATATGTTCCATCCTCTGTTAATAGGCCTTAGGCCAGAAGTCTCCAACCTTCGCAACTTTAAGATCTATGGACTTCCCCTGCTGCCTGCGGAATTGTGGGAGGACGTCCACAAGTCTTAAAGTTGCCAAGGTTGGATACCTTGCTATATGCCCTCACAGGTTACAACCAGGGGTAAAATCCAGCAAGTTCTCACAGGTTCTGAAGAACCGATAGCAGAAATTTTGCGCAGTTCGAGAACCGGCAGTGGAAATTTTGAGTAGTTTGGAGAACCAGCAAATACCACCTCTGGCTAGCCCCAGAGTGGGGTGGGAATGGAGATTTTGCAATATCCTTCCTCCAGGAGTGGGGAGGGAATGGAGATTTTGCAGTATCCTTCCTCTGCCACACCCTAGCCACACCCATCAAGCCACGCCATGCCCACCAAGCCATGCCCACAGAACTGGTAGTAAAAAAAATTGGATTTCACCATTGGTTACAACTATAGGAGAAACCCACTTGGGGTGTTTAAGAAATTATACACTGGCATTGTGGAAAAGAATCTCCACTGGAATCTGATTTTTTTATATATAACCAAGAATTTAGAAATTGCCCAGGGCTATATGCTCTCTCCATTACTATTTTCTCTCTATACCAACGACTGCATCTCAAAGGAACCCTCAGTTAAAGTATTGAAGTTTGCAGATGATACAACAGTGATTGGTCTCATTTGAGATGATGATGAATCTGCATACAGATGGGAAGTTGAACAACTGGCCCTGTAATGTGGCCAGAACACACTCAAAACTGTAGAGATGATGGTAGATTTTAGGAGAAGCCATCCTATTCTACCACCCCTTACAATACTAGGCAACATAGAATCAACAATACAAACCTTCACGTTTCTGGGTTCTATAATTTTTCAGGACTTTGAAATGGATACCTAACAAGAAAAATGTCCTCAAAAAAGCACAGCAAAGAATGTTCTTCCTGCGCCAACTCAAAAAGCTCAGACTTGTCCAAGGTGATACAGTTCTACAGAAGAATTATTGAGTCTGCCATTTGTACCTCTGTAATTGCCTGGATTGCCACAGCAACCAAACAGGACTTGAAGACAAAGACTTCAACTGACAGTTAGGGCTCAGGAAAAAAAAAACACAATTGGAACCAGATTGCTTTCCATTGAGAACCTATATACTGCACATGTTGTGTCTTGCCCGCCCTCAGAGCAGCCGGGGCCTTCTTACCTGCTCCCGCACACTGAGGAATGTATGCCTCCCGGTCCCAGTCCTGGCTCCATGCCCACACAAACTGCAGAAGGAGAATCTCCCTGCCCCAGCCCTGACTCCATGCCCAGGCAAACGGAGCAGCTAGACCCCTCCCCCTCCTCCACAGCAGGTGAGCCTGAGGAGGGTTTATTACCAACAGCTGATTGGTGTGACCCTCGCATCAGAAGATTGGAGGCGGAGGCTACAGAGGGAAGGAGGCAGGCCTTAATGAGTGCTGAGTCATGGAGCCACACCCCATGGCCTATATAAAGGATCTACTTTCTGGCAGTCTCTGAGTCAGGCAAAAGTCAAACTTATCTTGCTGAAGTCACTTACTGGTCTCCTGCCTGCTCTGAGGACTTTGCTAGGACTTTGGGCAGAGCTGCAGAGGCACGCCTGATTCGGATTTCCCGGACCCAGCCGTCAGCGGAGGAGTGGGACACGACAGCACAAGCCAGAAACAGGGCTGTGAAAATATCTACAAACTTCTCACATCCTGGACATAAACTGTTCCAACTTATTTCCTCAAGATGACACTATTGGGCAATGCATGTCAAAACAACTAGACACAAGGACAGTTCCCCTCACCCCATGCCATCATGCCATCAGTCTGCTAAACAACTAATTCCCACAACATTGTCTTATGGCCTGGGTAGGGCTCTATTACTATACTCTCATCTTCCCTATTACTTATTCTTTTGGCATCTTATTACTGTTTGTATCTTATGATTTATGTTGATTGCTTTTATTTAGTATCCTATGATTATCACTAACTGTTGAGTCTTATGATTTATGATTATTATTTTACGATTATGATCATGATGTATCACTTGTTGCTTGTATGTACACTGAGAGCTTATGTACTGGAGACAAATTCCTTATGTGTCCAATAAAAAATTCTATTCTATTCTATTCTATTCTATTCTATTCTATTCTATTCTATTCTATTCTATTCTATTCTATTCTATTCTATTCTATTCTATTCTTTCCTAATTCTATTCTATTCTTTCCTAATTCTATTCTATTCTATTCTATTCTATTCTATTCTATTCTATTCTATTCTATTCTACTCCTCTTCTCTTCTACTCTACTCCTACTCTACTCTACTCCTACTCCTCTACTTCTTTTCTATTCTTTTCTACTCTACTCTACTTCTCTTCTCTTCTCTTCTCTTCTCCTCTTCTCCTCTACTCTACTCCTACTCTACTCTACTCTACTCTACTTCTATTCTATTCTATTCTATTCTACTCTACCCTACTCTACTTCTCTTCTCTTCTACTCTACTCTACTCTACTCTATTCTATTCTATTCTATTCTACTCTACTCCTCTTCTCTTCTACTCTACTCCTACTCTACTCTACTCTACTTCTATTCTATTCTACTCTACTCTACTTCTCTTCTCTTCTCTTCTCTTCTACTCTACTCTACTTCTATTCTATTCTATTCTATTCTATTCCTGAACAAATTAAAACTCTGTGTGTGTGTGTGTGTGTGTGTGTGTGTGTGTGAGAGAGAGAGAGAGAGAGAGAGAGAGAGAGAGATTTGGACATGGAACCTTCTGCATCATTTCTAAAGGAGAGATGTCTGTGTATATTTGAGTCAAGAATTGTTTCCTTGGAAAATGGAGGTTGCATTTGGGGCTGTAATTCAAGGTGCCATCCATGACCAGCTGCTTGTGGCTGAGGAGCAGAGCTGGGTTTCAGCAGGTTCTGACCAGTTCTGGAGAACTGATAGCAGAAATTTTCAGTAGTTCAGAGAACCGGTTGTAAAAATTCTGACTGGCCCCACCCCCATGTATTCTCTGCCTCCCAAATCCCAGCTGATCGGGAGGAAATGGGGATTTTGCAGTAATCTTCCCCTGGAGTGGGATGGGAATGGAGATTTTACAGTAACCTTCCCCTGCCACACCCACCAAGCCACACCCACAGAACTGGTAGTAAAAATTTTTAACACCCACTACTGCTGAGGAGGTGTTGTCAACAAATGTGCTTGCACTTTAGAAAAGCACCATCATAACCATAAAATGAAATATTCTATTCTATTCTATTCCATTCTATTCCAATTATTTACTTTTCCAATTTGGTACTTAGTTGTAAGATACAGTCGTTGTTAATAATCTAAGATCACTGAATTTAAAAAATGACTGGTAAATATTTTCTGATTTCCATGCCCCTTGTCCAAGTTCATTCCCAAGTTCATTCATTTCACAGAAAAAAAAAGTACTTTTAAAAGTACCTACGGGAAGTAGAAAAGTTTAACAAAATTAACAAAAACTTTAACAAAATTAGGGCTTAAAAAGTAAAGTTAAGTGTTTTTTTTAAGCTGTTTGTATAAGTTGAAGTAGACAAAGCGGGCAGGAGAAAGCTTATTGAAGGGCTTTAGCTACCCTCAACTTTTCTGGCGTTGAGATAATTTATTTCTGAAAAGTTGTATTATCGTTCCTCCTTTGTAATTGCACAAGTGCTGTCTGGCACTCTAACTACTGTGCCACCGTGGCTCTTTACTGTTTCTAATAAATGGAATACATTACAAATCAGTTTGACCATGATTGCATTGATGGATATAGAAACAACGAGGTTTTAAATAATGGAATGTCACCCAAAATTCCACTGTTACTCATATGATTCCAACAATATAATCCTGGATTGTTAAAAACAAACTTGAAAGGTAATAGAGGAAATGTAGGTGGAACAGCCAAATCAGCATAGACTTTTTACATACTGGTCCTAAATTTTCAGTTTAAATTTTAAAAATGCATACACTACTGTAGAATTCATGTACAATATTTACTTTAAACAAGCCAGCTGATTTGTGTAGATCAGGGGTCGGCAGCCTTCAACACTCAAAGAGCTACAAAGATCCTAACCGAAAGCTCCCCTATTCAATTCTGGAGCCAACCGGAAGTCCGGTTCCCTCATCATAGTCTCCTCCTAGTGCGGTGTCCTTTTTCCTCTGCTGACCAGAAGTCTGGTTCCTCCACCATAGTCTCCTTCTAGGGCGGCATTCTTTTTCCTTTTACCAACTGGCAACAAGGAGCCACAGTAGAGAGATGAAAGAGCCACATGTAAAGGTATCCTGCTGTTGGTACAGCTCATCTATAGCATAGACGCATAGCTTGCCTTGGCTTTTTTGGCAGCTGCAACACACTGCTAGCTGATACTTAAGTAGTTGCTTAGTAGGGCTCCTAAATCCTCTCAGTTACTATGTTCAACCAAGGCAACTATTTTGCCTTGTTAAGAGTCCCAATTGTTCCACAACCATCTTCCCAATAGGTCAGATATTTTGGCCTGACTCGCTGCAAACAAGATTGTGGGGTTTACATGCAGCTGCCCAAGGTTTCTGGACACAACTTACTAAAAAATGGAAGTTCCATCATGAATTAGATTGAGATCTATTGATTATTTGCCACTGAAGAATCCTGTTTATGTTTATCTTGTTGTGAATGTTTTCTTCATAAACTTGTTAGCATCATAAAAATATTATTGTTGTTAATAATAATGCACTACTGACACTTGGTGATATATTTCTCTTTGGTTAAATTTGGATGCAATCTACATAATTAGGGAAACTTTTTGCAGTGTGATGTTCTTCAGATTGCTTATAATCACGAGCAGAAATAATTAGACTTGTAATCCAAAATATCTGCAGGGTATCAGTTTTTGGAAGGATGCAAATAAGTAATAATTGGGGATGATATCACAAATGAGTTTAAGAATAATGAATGTATTAACAAGACTTTGTAGTGATGCACATTAACAGAAATCTTATTGAAGGGCTTTAGCTACCCTCAACTTTTCTGGCGTTGAGATAATTTATTTCTGAAAAGTTGTATTATCGTTCCTCCTTTGTAATTGCACAAGTGCTGTCTGGCACTCTAACTACTGTGCCACCGTGGCTCTTTACTGTTTCTAATAAATGGAATACATTACAAATCAGTTTGACCATGATTGCATTGATGGATATAGAAACAACGAGGTTTTAAATAATGGAATGTCACCCAAAATTCCACTGTTACTCATATGATTCCAACAATATAATCCTGGATTGTTAAAAACAAACTTGAAAGGTAATAGAGGAAATGTAGGTGGAACAGCCAAATCAGCATAGACTTTTTACATACTGGTCCTAAATTTTCAGTTTAAATTTTAAAAATGCATACACTACTGTAGAATTCATGTACAATATTTACTTTAAACAAGCCAGCTGATTTGTGTAGATCAGGGGTCGGCAGCCTTCAACACTCAAAGAGCTACAAAGATCCTAACCGAAAGCTCCCCTATTCAATTCTGGAGCCAACCGGAAGTCCGGTTCCCTCATCATAGTCTCCTCCTAGTGCGGTGTCCTTTTTCCTCTGCTGACCAGAAGTCTGGTTCCTCCACCATAGTCTCCTTCTGTCTCCTACTGGCAGCAGCCACAGTAGAGAGATGAAAGAGCCACATGCGGCTCCAGAGCCACAGGTTGCCGACTCCTGGTATAGATACTGTAGTTCAGGACTCACCAAAGAAAGCCTGGCTTTCCATTACGTCACATTAAAAGGTTAACATGTAAAAGGTATCCTGCTGTTGGTACAGCTCATCTATAGCATAGACGCATAGCTTGCCTTGGCTTTTTTGGCAGCTGCAACACACTGCTAGCTGATATTTAAGTAGTTGCTTGCTAGGGCTCCTAGATCCTCTCAGTTACTATGTTCAACCAAGGCAACTAGTTTGCCTTAAGAGTCCCAATTGTTCCACAACCATCTTCCCAATAGATATTTGGCCCGACTCGCTGCAAACAAGATTGTGGGCTTTACATGCAGCTGCCCAAGGTTTCTGGACACAACTTACTAAAAAATGGAAGTTCCATCATGAATTAGATTGAGATCTATTGATTATTTGCCACTGAAGAATCCTGTTTATGTTTATCTTGTTGTGAATGTTTTCTTCATAAACTTGTTAGCATCATAAAAATATTATTGTTGTTAATAATAATGCACTACTGACACTTGGTGATATATTTCTCTTTGGTTAAATTTGGATGCAATCTACATAATTAGGGAAACTTTTTGCAGTGTGATGTTCTTCAGATTGCTTCTAATCACGAGCAGAAATAATTAGACTTGTAATCCAAAATATCTGCAGGGTATCAGTTTTTGGAAGGATGCAAATAAGTAATAATTGGGGATGATATCACAAATGAGTTTAAGAATAATGAATGTATTAACAAGACTTTGTAGTGATGCACATTAACAGAAATCTTATTAACAGATTGGATGGCCAGTATTTGGTGAGGTTCTTTTTGAAGAATATATTTTAACTGTCCATAACCTGCAATAAAGATCTTTGCTTTGGGCAGTGGATTGATTCAGGCTGATAATTATCCATCTCAACCAGGGAAAAAAATGCAAAAGGGAATAAAAGTTATTACTGTATCCACTTGCAGTATTTGCATTCTCTTGCAACATTGGATTTTTCAGTAAGTGACAAATGGAAAAGCCGTCAGAAAGAGGCGATTGTTCACTTCATCGTATTCAAAAGAGCTGCGTTTTCCCTTTTGGTTTTCTTTATCTTTTCAATCTTTTTGCCTAAATATGAACCTGCATTTGGTGTGTTTCATTGAATTATATACATAAGTAGCTTCTAAACTACTCTCAGCTTTACCTATGAATTATATGCTGATAGTTCAGGGATGTATTGTCAGACATTCAGGAAGATAAATGTAACATAATGCTTTTTTTTCCCTTTTTACTTTATATCAACATGATGACTGCATCTCAAACAAAAATGTTTATGAATTGGAGACGACTTCCGGTGTCCAGCGGCAACGGTCGTCTGGAGGCTTCTCCTGCCTCCAGTGCCCGAATCCGGCCGCCGCCGAGGCCCTCAGGGGCCAGGTGTTCCGAAAAGGACACCTGCCGCACGGACGGCTCGCCAGGGGTCTCCCAGCCGACATACAGGACTGTGGGGACCGATGCTGGCGCGTCCTAGGCTCGGCGGGGTTTGGAGGCCACGGGCCACGGCCATTACTTTGGTCGCCTAGCCTGGGCCGCTGTGACACCGGGCTTTGGATTTATAACTGCAGCAGCCTGGTGGTGAACAGGGAGCGGAGAAGAATTGAGGAATGGAGAAGGAAGGAGATATCGTTAAGCGCAGGTGGAGTGCTCCGAGTGCAGGTTTTTCTCCTGCGGTTGGAAGGAGCACGAGTCATTCTGGAGAGAGAGAACTTAAAATAAGAAGATTACCGGTTTTGTGGAGCTCTGGAGAAGAGGTGATGGAGAAATTTAGGAGGGAGGTTTGAGGCCCCCTCCTCTGGGGAACAGTGGTGGAGTCAGCTCATCTCACTATGAGAATCTTGATGACATCACTTCCCTTGACTTCCTGGTTGACTAACTGTACTCTGGACTCGTTGCTCCTGTGAGTGCCCCTGGTGGATCCGGAGGAAATTACAAGGATACTGTGCTTGCCTGAGGATTTTGTATTTTTTTTCAAATGGCAAAGGTCAGAGACCAACTGCTGGAGAGATGGAAGAATTCTGGAAAAGTTATCTAATATGGACAAGAAATTGGATGATTTGCAAAGAGGCCAAGCGGAAATAAGAGTAGAAATTGTGACTATCCAAAAGGATTTAGGATACTCAACAAGTCTCAGCAGAAAACAAGCAGAAAGTGGAAGGTCTGGAGGGTGAGATGCGGGCAGTGCAGAAAAGAGAGGAGGCGACAGGCAATGCTGTGCTTGGACTACAGATGGATAAAATGTTTTATTTCCTTAGGTTTCAAAATTTGGAAGAAGTGGACCAAGAAGATTTGAGAGATGTTGTGACTAAATTGTTGGGAGAATTTCTTGGGAGAGGTGTTGATTTCATGAATTGGGATGTGGATCGAGTTTATAGAGTTAATTCACAATATGCACGCACGCATGCAGTTCCCAGAGAGGTTCATGTCAAATTTGTGAGAAGAGAGACGAGATGAAATTCTTAAAAAACATAGGAGTGGGGCACTGATTTACAGGGGCAGGGAGATAGCCATTCTGAGGCAGATTCCCAGACAGGTACGTGAAATGAGAAAGAAATATTACTTTTTGTCAAGCAAATTGTACCAGAAGGGAGTGGGCTTCAGATGGCTGATGCCAGAGGGATTGATGATTTTCCGGGAGGGCATTACGAAAAAAATTAGTACAATTGCGGAGGCTACGGCCTACGTGGAGGAATACAAAGCCCTCCTGGAATCAGATGACCCAGGAATTGAAGAAGGGGAGGTTATAGACCATTGCAGGCGGCTGTCGCTGTTGCGGCCCTGGAGTTAACAGCTGAACCCAGAGTTCTGAGATCCAAAACTAGGAAGTGATAAAGATATTTGGTATTGTGTTGGTTTTCCTTATTCTCTTTTGTACGATATTCTGTTTATTTTTGACCCTTCTTTATTGCGTATCTAAGATTTGTAAACTTAGCTACTTCGTGTCACCTGTTTGCCATATGGCTGTTGTATGTGTTAAAAAATTTGAGTAAAATTCTTATCTTGCATAAGAAAAATGAAAATTTACCATACCTGATATGTATTTGTATAAACCTTTTTTGACCAATAAAAACTTTTTGAATAAAAAAAAAAAAAAAAAAAAATGTTTATGAATTACGAGGGCAAAATTATGCTTCTCTATATTATTGTGAATTGATAAAGATAGAGTTCCTCATCTGATGTAAAATGATCTAGCTATACAAATAGTCCTGCCAGATATTTACAAAGGGGGTATATTTAACGGAAAACACCTTGATTAAAAATATATATATATGTGCAAAATGTAAGTTATTTCATTTTCCAAACTATATAATAATTAGCTGTGAATTCAATCAGTCAGAATAGAGCTGGAGGGGACCTTGGAGGTCTTCTAGCCCAACCCCTGCTCAAGCAGGATACCCTATACCACGGGTGAAATCTAAAGTTTTTCCCTACCGGTTCTGTGGGCGTGGCTTAATTGGTGGGCGTGGCTTGGTGGTCAGATGGCTTAGTGGGCGTGGCCAATAACAATAAATAATAAAAATAATAAACAAAGTATAAAAAACAATAAGAGGTACCAAAAACCAACTTTCACACTTTACACACACACAACACAACTGACTCACACACAATGTAAAAGCAGCTGCACTTCACACTTCACATAGCCACAAAAAGCTCAAAAACCAACTTTCACACTTTACACACACACAACTCACACACACACACACACACACACACACACACAATACAGCTTTCTGAGATTTTGTGTGTTTGTGTAGTTAGAGTGAAACACTACAGAAACACACCAAATCTCAGAAAGCTGCACAAATATTTTATTTTATTTTATTTTATTGTGGACTTCAAATCCCAGAGTTTCTCAGCAAAGCCAGCCAGTTGATCACTGAGGGAATAGATTAGCAGAATAGATTGATTCTGTCTGGGCTGAAACTGAAACTAGAGCTTTCGGGCTGGAAAGAGAGCCATGCGTTCTTCAGTAATCAGGTAAGTGCCTTAAAATCTCTACTTTTACTTGTAGAAAACATGTTTTCTAAAAGTAAGAGTACAAGTAAGGTTCTGCTGTTTTTTTACTTTTAAAGGCCTGTTTCTGCTGAAGCAAAACCAGCTTTTAAAAGTAAAAAAAACAAACCTCTGCAGATGGTGCGGCTCAGCAGAGGCAGGGGGGGCGGGGCCAGGGATTTTTGCTACCGGTCCTCCGAACCAGCAGCTGCCATCACTACCGGATCGCGCGATCCCCTCCGATCCGGTAGCATTTCACCCCTGCCCTATACCCATGATGGCGAACCTATGGCACGCCTGCCACAAGTGGCACGCAGCGCCCTCTCTGTGGACAAACGAGCCATTGGCCCAGTTCAGCTCTACCGCGCATGTGCATATGCCTCCTGCCGGCCAGCTGGTTGTCAGATCTCTGCCATGCTTGCATGGGGGCAGGGAGCATGTGTGTGGGGGTGCGTGCATGCACAGGGGTGGGGCGCATGTGGGGCGTAAGTGCTCAGGGGTGGGGTGCATATGCAGGGGCTGGGTGTTCATTGCATTTTGGGGGTTCGCACGTCTGTTTTGGGCACTTGGTCCGGAAAAGGTTAGCCATCACTGCCCTATACCATTTTAGACAAGTAACTGTCCAGTCTCCTCTTAAAAACCTCAAGTGATGGAGCACCCACAACTTCTGATGGCAAACTATTCCACTGGGTAATTGTCCTCACTTAAGTTTCTCCTTAATTCTAGGCTACTTCTCTCTTTGATTAGCTTCCATCCATTGTTTCTCGTCCTGCCTTCTGGTGCTTTGGAGAGTAAGTTGACTCCTTCTTTGTGGCAGCCTCTCAAATACTGGAATACTGCTATCATGTCACCCCTACTCCTTCCTTTCTCTAGACTAGCCACACCCAAATCCTACAACTGTTCTTCATATGTTTTAGCCTTCAGGCCTTTAATCATCTTAGTTGCTCTGATTTCCACTTTTTCCAAAGTCTCAAAATCTTTTTTGTAATACGGTAACTAAAACTGGATGTGAAATTCCAGGTGCGGCCTTACTAGGGCTTTATAAAGTGGTACTAATATTGCCTGTGATTATGATTACATTGACTTGAATAATTCACACATTTATTTTCTGCACTTTACAATGCAAATTAAAAATATCCTGTGCAACCTCAACACCATAAACATTATATTAAAAATGAATAGTTTTATGGTATTAAATTTAAAATTAGGTTGATACTGTGACACAGGTGACAAAGAACTTGTAACTTCTTGTATATAAGGTACTACATACTACCGGTATATCTATATATATAAAAACCAAATACCACTCACTCATCACGAAATCTCCAGAACTGTAAAGCCTACAAACTTGAAATTTGGCATATATGTTCCTCTTGGCTTCTAGATGCCTGCTAAGAAAGGATTTTTCAAAATGATTATCAGATCATTAGTATTTCATATACAATATTATATTCACATGCTCTGATGCTAAGAAATTAGACATTCTACTCCCCCTCCCCACCTGAAAGGAACTCTGTCTCAACTGCCAGTTGCCTTATATTAACACACTCTGATGCTACAGAGTTACACATTCTACATTAAGTTTCAGGCTTTAAGTGTCAATTTATCACACCCGGTCACATAGTTTCATAGTGAAACACAGGCGTCCAGCTAGTACTAGCTGTCTGTCTGTCTGTCTGTCTGTCTGTCTGTCTATTTATCATCTGTCTATATATGATATATATGATATTTACAATTAATTTATTAAGCTTGCCAGTTGGCTCTCAATAAATCTGGGCAGGTCTCAAAAGTCAAACAATCAAATAATAAAAATAAAAAATAAACATGAAAGATGGCAAGCACAGTGAAATGAGGGGATCTCGCTCTTCTCTACCAAAATCCTTCAAACTGAGGGTCATCCAGATCTCAGCAGAAGGGGGGAAACCCCTTCCTTGTCCAAGGAAGACCCCTTTTATGGCACAGAAACCTGGGACTCTAAATCCCCAGACAATTATTGTGAGTAACGAGAATAAAAGTGAAAATACGTCTTTTAGCCTGAAAAGCTTTAAAACGCTCTGAGAGCGTATGCACCAAGACAAATTCCTTGTGTGTCCAATCACACTTGGCCAATAAAGAATTCTATTCCATTCCATTCCATTCCATTCCATTCCATTCCATTCCATTCCATTCCATTCCATTCTATTCTATTCTATTCTATTCTATTCTATTCTATTCTATTCTATTCTATTCTATTTTCTATTATTCTATTCTATTCCATTCTGTTCTGTTCTTTAAAACCTCTTCAGTGGTAATTAGATTAGACACACACACACTGTAAATGGAGGGGTTTGGGGTGTGTAGAAGTGGGCTTTTCAGACTTACAGAGAATGCTGAAAACATTTATCTATATATCTATACTTTATGGGAGATCAGAGCAACTCACACCGGTAGCTCTGATCACTAGCTCAGCCAGTCTCTAAATCTGAGCAACATGACAGCACTTTATGTTTCCAAATGGAACTTTGAAAGCAGTGAACGTTCCCTTTCATCTTTCAATAGAGACTGATCCTTTTCTGTATCAAAGTACTGTGGCTATATGCAGTGTCTTACCCATTATGAATTATATTAGAACACAGAACAGAGAATCATGGGGCTGAAAGGGACCTCGGCGGTGTTTAAGTCCAACATTAAATGTTATTAAAGATATTCCATATTTAGCTGAAATGTCAGATTTACATTTCATTTCATGGCAGTCTTATTATCCTTGTTCACATAATAATGTAATTATTGTCATGTTTTATTCTAAGGCAGGAGCACTCGGGCATTCTACTCCTGGGATTAATTAAGCCTGAAGTTTACCAAGTTCAGCCATTCATAAAACGTTGATGGATGTGGGTAGAATCAGGAGAGAACATGCATCACTAGATTATTTAAAGTGGGCATTTATTTAAACAGGAGTTGTTTAACTTCTAGCGCTATTATGTCTTCAGTCTTTCAACCTCTTCGTAATTCCTTCAAAACAGTTTCAGGTCATTTCCGACAGATTTCGTCTCATCATCTGACACAGGGCAAACAGTACAGCAGTGAGATACCATCGAGTTGAAAAGCACTAGAGTGTGAACTGCTGACATATATGACTCTGTAATGGATTTATCTCACTGAGCTTACTTCTGAATTAATGTTGGAGGACTGCAAGATTTGCAGAGAATGATTCGACAAATATTTGCTTTGATTTTGTGAGCATGTTGATTGTGTGACCTCTTTAAGCATGAGTGCATATGTGCACAAATGCACACGCTTACATCGAAGCATACATCCAAAAGAATTATCTGTATTCTAGCTAAGCTTTTCCAAGTTTGCTATTCCTAAATAACAATCTGCAGTTCCATATCATTCCTCATGTGGTAGGGCCAATGGTCAGTGAGAAATTGTTGCCCCCTAGCTAATGCCACAGACTATTTTCCAGGGGTGAAATTCTCCCGGTTCGGACCGGATTGTCCGATCCGGTAGCGATGGCAGCGGGTGGTTCGGAGAACCGGTAGCAAAAATCCCTGCCCACCCCAATGCCCAGCTGAGGCACGCGATCTTCAAAGTTTTTTTTTTTAACTTTTAAAAGCATTTTTTCTTCGGCTGAAAAAATGCTTTTAAAAGTAAAAAAAAAGCCTCTGATGATCGCGCAGCTCAGCTGGGATCGTCAGAGGCTTTTAAAACCTCTTCGGCTGAAGAGGTTGTAGAAAAAAATCTTTTAAAAGGCTCCTCTGATGATCCCAGCTGAGTTGCCTGATCGTCAGAGGCTTTTTTTTCTTTTAAAGGCAAAAAAAATGCTTTTAAAAGAAAAGAAAAGCCTCTGACAATCAGGCAACTCAGGTGGGATCGTCAGAGGCTTTTTTCTTTTAAAGGCAAAAAATGCTTTTAAAAGAATTTTTCCTACAACTTCTTCAGCCAAAGAGGTTGTAAAAAAAATGCTTTTAAAAGTAAAAAAAAAAGTTGGCCACACCCACCCAGTCACATTACCCTCCCCAACCCATGTCCACAGAACTGGTAGTAACAAATTTTACATTTCACCCCTGCTACTTTCAGATTTATTACATATTCCTTCTGTTATATTGATATTAGGACAGAGGTGGTATTCAGCAGGTTCTGACCAGTTCTGGAAAACTGGTTGTGGAAATTTTGTGTAGTTCAGAGAACCGGTAAATACCATTTCTGAGTGGCCCCGCCCCCATCTATTTTCTTTCTCCTGAGTCCCAGCTGATTGGGAGGAAATGGGGATTTTGCAGTAACCTTCCCCTGGAGTGGGATGGGAATGGAGATTTTTACAGTACCCTTCCCCTGCCACGCCCACCAAGCTATGCCACACCCACCAAGCCATGCCACGCCCGCCAAGCCACACCCACAGAGCCGGTAGTAAAAAAAATTGAATACCATCACTGTATTTGGATTGTCATTGACATGTACATCAGGTGTTGTTACTTTAAAACTGTGTGGCAGAATTCATAAATGCCTTGCTGGCTTTAGATCAAATGCACTGACATGTAGACCAGGGGTGTCAAACTCATGGCCTGCGGGCCGGATGCGTCCCATGCTGGCCCCACCCCCACCCTGTTTAGCGAAGGGGGAAAAAAGTCTCAATAGGTCACGTGACGCCTCTGTGATGACACGAGTTTGACACCCCTGAGGTAGACTAAAAGTCAGTTCTGTGCCAGAAAGAAATGTGAAATAAGTTCAGCATACTAATTTTAATGCTCAGCAGCAATTGCCCAAGTCTGGGATTCTGTATCAATCTACAGTAATAGAGGCTACATTCTGTAATAGAGGCTACATCTTCTCATGCGTGCATTAGGAACAGGCTCCTCCTGTTCCTCTGCCTCACTAACTGCCAGCCTCTGGAGGCTCCGGAGTCTGCACATCACTCCCAGATGGCATGGCCCCACCTCTGCCTCTGACGCAAAGCCCTCATCCGGGCCTTCCCCACCCTCCAGGACTGGCCCATGTTCTTCCTCAGCCTCATTGCTGTCCAATGCCAGCTCCACATGCTGCTGGCAGACCACAACAAAGTTATGTATAGATAGTTATACATATACATGTGAACAAAGCCAGGCAATCAATCAGTCTTCTTCAACTCTACACAGAGAATTACAATGCAGATACATGAGGAGAGAGATACATGAGGAGAGAGAAACATGCCCCCTAATGGCCTCCTTTATATAGACAGCTTCTTAAAGGGCAATAACCCTGCTGACTCATCCTCAGTCTTAAAGGGCTGGTCAGCTTTAAATCATCATTACCATGACAGCTTGGTTCCTCTATGTTTAGAAACATTTTCTTGGTCATATATGTACTTTTTTTTACATGGTCCTTTCTAGCCACTTGGAACAACCAGCCATCTAAGCAACCTAGGCAGTGTATGATTGACACATGCAGGGAAAACTGGGCCACAGGCAGGAGTGAAATGCTCCTGGTTCAGAGTGGATCAGCTGATCTGATAGTGATGGCAGCAGGTGGTCTGGAGAACCAGTAGCAAAAATCCCTGCCCCCTCCCCCCTGCCTATGCCCAGCTGAGGCACGCAATCATCAGAGGCTTTTTTCTTTTAAAGGCAAAAAAAATGCTTTTAAAAGAAAAGAAAAAAGCCTCTGACGATCAGGCAACTCAGCTGGGATCATCAGAGGAGCCTTTTAAAAGAATTTTTTCTACAACTTCTTCAGCCAAAGAGGTTGTAAAAAAAATGCTTTTAAAAGTAAAAAAAAAAAGTTGGCCACACCCACCCAGTCACATTACCCTCCCCAAGCCATGTCCACAGAACTGGTAGTAACAAATTTTACATTTCACCCCTGCTACTTTCAGATTTATTACATATTCCTTCTGTTATATTGATATTAGGACAGAGGTGGTATTCAGCAGGTTCTGACCAGTTCTGGAAAACTGGTTGTGGAAATTTTGTGTAGTTCAGAGAACCGGTAAATACCATTTCTGAGTGGCCCCGCCCCCATCTATTCTCTTTCTCCTGAGTCCCAGCTGATTGGGAGGAAATGGGGATTTTGCAGTAACCTTCCCCTGGAGTGGGATGGGAATGGAGATTTTTACAG
Source organism: Ahaetulla prasina (assembly GCF_028640845.1). NCBI lineage: Eukaryota > Metazoa > Chordata > Lepidosauria > Squamata > Colubridae > Ahaetulla > Ahaetulla prasina. Next base: position 19,475,242 of record NC_080544.1, on the reverse strand, counting down.
TACCCTTCCCCTGCCACACCCACCAAGCCATGCCACGCCCACCAAGCCACACCCACAGAGCCGGTAGTAAAAAAAATTGAATACCATCACTGTATTTGGATTGTCATTGACATGTACATCAGGTGTTGTTACTTTAAAACTGTGTGGCAGAATTCATAAATGCCTTGCTGGCTTTAGATCAAATGCACTGACATGTAGACCAGGGGTGTCAAACTCATGGCCTGCGGGCCGGATGCGTCCCACGCTGGCCCCACCCCCACCCTGTTTAGCGAAGGGGGGGAAAAGTCTCAATAGGTCACGTGATACCTCTGTGATGACACGAGTTTGACACCCCTGAGGTAGACTAAAAGTCAGTTCTGTGCCAGAAAGAAATGTGAAATAAGTTCAGCATACTAATTTTAATGCTCAGCAGCAATTGCCCAAGTCTGGGATTCTGTATCAATCTACAGTAATAGAGGCTACATTCTGTAATAGAGGCTACATCTTCTCATGCGTGCATTAGGAACAGGCTCCTCCTGTTCCTCTGCCTCACTAACTGCCAGCCTCTGGAGGCTCCGGAATCTGCACATCACTCCCAGATGGCATGGCCCCACCTCTGCCTCTGACGCAAAGCCCTCATCCGGGCCTTCCCCACCCTCCAGGACTGGCCCATGTTCTTCCTCAGCCTCATTGCTGTCCAATGCCAGCTCCATGAGCTGCTGGCAGACCACAACAAAGTTATGTATAGATAGTTATACATATACATGTGAACAAAGCCAGGCAATCAATCAGTCTTCTTCAACTCTACACAGAGAATTACAATGCAGATACATGAGGAGAGAGATACATGAGGAGAGAGAAACATGCCCCCTAATGGCCTCCTTTATATAGACAGCTTCTTAAAGGGCAATAACCCTGCTGACTCATCCTCAGTCTTAAAGGGCTGGTCAGCTTTAAATCATCATTACCATGACAGCTTGGTTCCTCTATGTTTAGAAACATTTTCTTGGTCATATATGTACTTTTTTTTACATGGTCCTTTCTAGCCACTTGGAACAACCAGCCATCTAAGCAACCTAGGCAGTGTATGATTGACACATGCAGGGAAAACTGGGCCACAGGCAGGAGTGAAATGCTCCTGGTTCAGAGTGGATCAGCTGATCTGATAGTGATGGCAGCAGGTGGTCTGGAGAACCAGTAGCAAAAATCCCTGCCCCCTCCCCCCTGCCTATGCCCAGCTGAGGCACGCAATCATCAGAGGCTTTTAAAAAGCTTTTAAAAGCATTTTTTAATAACCTATTCGGGTGAAGAGGTTGTAAAAAAATGCTTTTAAAAGGCTCTAACAATCCCAGCTGAGTTGCCTGATTGTCAGGGGCTTTTTTAAAATTACTTTTAAAAGCATTTTTTCTACAACCTCTTTGGCCGAATAGGCGTAAAAAAAATGCTTTTAAAAGTTAAAAAAAAAAGATTGCGCGCCACAGCTGATCACCCCCCCACACACACTGTTCTACTTACCATATGTCTCTTTTTGCCGTGCAGTGCGCAATCAGTGAACTGGTAGTAAACCAGTAGTAAACCAGTTCAGATTTCACCACTGGTCACAGGATATGAATGTTATCTGGACTTTCAGTTGAAGAAGGCCTAGATCCCTCTACAGACTATTCTGGACAACTTTTTTTTTTTTGACGCCACTGTTAGTCCAAGTCAGTTGAAGGGGTACAGAAATGGCTAAAGTAGAGTAGAGGTAGAGTAAACCCATCACCATCTATGGACAGACAAGCTGCAATTAATTGAATACTGACTTTGGTAGCTGCAACTTTCTCTTGATTTGGTCAGGACTACCTTGAAAGCCATGAACCGTAGCTGGAGAGCTGCTTTGTGGAAGGATTACCTAATTTGTTGCAGCAACTTCTGCTACTTGTTTGGATGTTGAAGAATGAGTCACTTTAATTAGAATAGAATAGAATAGAATAGAATAGAATAGAATAGAATAGAATAGAATAGAATAGAATAGAATAGAATAGAATTTTTTATTGGCCAAGTGTGATTGGACACACAAGGAATTTGTCTTGGTGCATACGCTCTCAGTGTACATAAAAGAAAAGATACCTTCATCAAGGTACAACACTTACAACACTTAATGATAGTCATAGGGTACAATTAAGCAATCAGGAAACAATCAATTACAGTATAAATCATAAGGAATTAGGAATTAGGACAATTAATTCAAAATACAGGACAATAATACTTACGTCTGCATTGTTCAGCAGTTTGCTCTGAAGTTCTAATTGTGCATACTAAGAAGGTTAGGGCGATTTGGAAATGTTGGTTGTAGGGAACAATAATTAGTCCTTATTAGTACCAAAAATGTGGGCTTGTAATGATATGTGAGAAAGACCTTGGGAGAGAGAGCCAAGAGAAGTTGTCTAAGCCAGTTTCCCCCATAATAATTCCTGGAAACATTTGCAATTAGCAATGCAACCACTTGGAAATTAACCATCAGCCAAGCTCCTTTTGCTTGAACTCATAAATATTTACAAATTCCCATTCTTGCTATCACATTTAAGCAGTGCTGAACAACAATATCAACAATGCTGCTTGAAAATACTCTTTGTTCTTGATTCTGCTACTGTGAGATGCCTACACTGAATAATCTGTCTGGCTCTCAGTTATTGTCCAAGAGAATTTAAGGTCCTGGAGTTGACCTTCAATGACTGAAATGGCATAAGGTAAAGGTTCCCCTTGCACATATGTGCTAGTCATTCCCGACTCTAGGGGACAGTGCTCATCTCTGTTTCAAAGCCGAAGAGCCAGCACTGTCCGAAGACATCTCCGTGGTTATGTGGCTGGCATGATTAAATGCCAAAGGAACATGCGACGCTGTTACCTTCCCACCAAAGGTGGTCCCTATTTTTCTACTTGCATTTTGCTTTTGAACTGCTAGGTTAGCAGAAGCTGGGACAATTAACAGGAGCTCACCCCATTACACGGCACTAGGGATTCAAATCACTGAACTTCCAACCTTTCCATCGACTAGCTCAGTGTCTTAGCCACTGAGCCACTGTCTCCCTTCTGAAATGCCATAGGACCTGTGTATCTATAGAGTAGCCTCTTCTACTATGAAACCACCCCCCATCTGTCTGTCTGTCTCTGTCTGTCTGCCTGCCTGCCTGCCTGCCTGCCCCATTCATCCACCAATCCACCCATCCATCTATCTATCATCTATGTATCATCTATCTTAACTTCCTGATTCAAAACATTCATAATCCTGTGCATTCAGAATTGACATGAAATTCAGCAGCAGGTCTATTTTCTCAATAGTTATCTTCCAGCCAGATAACTTTATAGGTATGACTTTTTCTTCACCTTTCTCACCTTACACTGTTTCAGTTCTTCTTGGAGTTTTATATTTTAGAAATAGAACCAAGTGTTGTGATCCAAGCCCAAGTAGGTAGTAATAAACTTAGTCCGTGGAAAAACAAACTTTATTCGAACATCTGGGAATTTCTTCATTCCCAACGTCGTTCAACTTAAAGTAAAACAAATGCCTCCCAACACAAATTCCTTAGTTATCTCACAAACCTTAGTCCAATTAGACAAACTGCAAAAGGCCCTTCCTGGCAAACATCCAGAAGCCACAAAAACAAAGATGTATATAAAGCAGAAGACGGAGCAGAAGATGCAGCTACATTTTCCAAAAAAGCTGAAATGCTGGTGCTGGTCTATTTTAAGCCTTATGGGAGGGGCCAATCATCTCTTGGCCCTACTCCCGAGTTGTCTTCTCTGCTTGAGCTGCTCTTGCTGCTATCAGTCCTGGCAGGGAATGTGCAGCTGCCTGCCAAAGTCTCCCTTATCTTGGGGTTGCCGGGCAACCAGGAAGTCAGCAATCCAGGCCGAATGTTCAGCTCAATTCTCCATGAGTCAAAGAATTCAGTTCACTTCTCCACGAGTCAAATAGTTCAGCTCAATTTTTGCTCGTCACGGGGCAGAAAAGCAGCCAAGGCTGCTTTTATACTCTGTGGGGTGTGGCTCCATGATTCAGCACTCTCTAGGCCTGCCCCACCCCTTCCTTTGTTGTAGCCGCCTCTCGTATCTCCGAAACCTGGGATCCAGTCAGGCCTGATTGCCATCAGCTGGGTCTGGAGGCGTGGCCTGGGGGGGAGAGTCAGGGGACGGAGGCCTCGTTATCTCCTCCACCTGGCTTGCCTCTGGCTCCTGGAGCTAAGCCAGAGGAGCCGGTGCTCCAGAGGTAAGTCCTGATGGCCCTTCCCACTCACTTTCCGAGTCACTTTCTGGCAGGGGGCCCGGCTCGGGGGGCACAGACACAACAGTTTCTCTGCCTCACTACTGCCAGCCTCTGAAGGCTCCGGAGTCTGCACATCACTCCCAGATGGCCCTGGCCTCACCTCAGCCTCATTGCTGTCCAACTCCATTGCCAGCTCCGTAGGCTGCTGACGTACCACAGCACCAAGCAAAGGCTCAAGCAATTATGACACACCTTAGTTTAGCCATATAATACCATCGTAAGAAGAGTTGCACTACTTGCCTGTTGGCCTCTGGGTGATGGTCATCACTTTTAAAGCCCGCCCTTGCTCAGAATCTCATTAATTGTGGGACTAATTCCTAGTGGCACCCGCCCATCCAGTAAGATATGATAGAACAATTTCCCTCGGGAAATGTCATCTTTAGGACTGAATAAATCCAACAGAGGAGTTGGGTTGCTGAATTTTTTTCCCCAAGTACTGGATAGTCCCAGTTACATATATTTAATGTTGGTATGTTTTATTCTGCATTTTATATTTTAACCCAATTTCATAAGCTGGGTAGCATGCTCAGAATCATTCACGACTGATTCATATTCCATGAGAATTGTACATTTTTAAAAATAATAAATCAACACAGTTCTGAAGTCTTCCTTAAAACAGGACTTGGGCATCCATTCATATTTTTGTCTTTACTTGTCTTTAAATATTATACCCTGTTTCCCTGAAAATAAGACATTCCCTGTAATAAGCCCAATCGGACTTTTTGAGCGCCTGCACTAAAATAAGCCTTCCCTTGAAAATAAACCCTCCCTAAAAATATTTAAATGCAGAGCTGGAAATCAGGTAAGACAGCAAGAGGAGCCTCATCTTGCTCCACGCGCCCCAAAATAATAAGACCAAGCGCTTATTTCAGGGTTCAAAAAAATATAAGACAGGGTCTCATTTTGGGGAAAACATGGTAGTAAGATCCCAGTACAATTAGAGACCTGGATGTGGCATGGATAATTTTAGTTGACGTGGGCACCCAAAATTTTAGAAAGATAAATACATTATAAGGCTATTCTTTCATATATTCTTTTAGCAACTTTTGAAGTACTGAATGGTATGATATTGCGATGCAGGAAAATAAAGTTCAATACATCAAAGATAAGCACTTTGGGCAGTGGTGGGATTCAACCAGTTCGCACCTATTCGGGAGAACCAGTTGTTGGAAGAAATCTTATTTTGTTTTTTTCCACTTTCCAGGGCTAATCCTGTAAGGAAGGCAGGAAGGAAACATTCTGGTGTTGTTTCTAGCCTAATCTTTATTGCCATGCTTACAGAAACTGCCTCTCTGGTTAACCCTTGTTACATTGTAACAGCTAAGGCTAAGCACCCATCGATGTGAGTGACATTGAGTTGGCCACGCCCACATGGTCACATGACCACCGAGCCATGCCTACCCAGCTGGTCATTAGGGCAGAGAACCAGTCGTTAAATTATTTGAATCCCACCACTGACTTTGGGTTACAATTCCCGCAAGCTACCAATCAAGCCAGCATTCAAATAACAATGGGAGCTATTGTCCCAAACCTTTATTGGTATCCGATTGTCTACTCCTATGACATAGACCGGGGTGTCAAACTGGATTTCTTCGAGGGCCTGTTCAGCATTGTAGTTCTTCATGGGCTGGCCCGGGGGGAAGGGCCTAGATGGCCTCCTGAAGCTCTTTGTCAGCCAAAATGGGGTATGTGTGTGTGAGGGGGCACACGCAGCCCCCTGTGCCCCATTTTTGCCCCGCTCCTGTGCTGCAGGAGGCCATCCAGGCAAAAAAAAATAGGCCCTGCAGGGCTACATGTGGCCTTCCTGTACCCCGTTTTGAGTGCAAGAGACATCACAGGCTGGTCCTTTGCTATTTCTAGGCTGGCCCCATGGGCCAGATTTAAGCACCCTTGAGTTTGACACCCCTGACATAGATTATTAATAAGAACCATTGCAGATATTGCTGTTGCAGGTTTATAGAAGTCTATGGAGGTTCTCAGTTACTGAAGAAGTTTCTTGGATGAGAAGTGAAACGTTTTCAAAGGAAACTCCACCCCCCCCACCCCGAAAAAAAAAATAGTCCAGTTGCCTTTTGGGAAAAAAAACACCCTTGGGAACGACATAAAAGGTTTTACAAATAGAGTTAAAATATAAAGGATGACTTTGGCAATTATATTTTTGCAAACAAATATCAGACAGCTGTTCATGAGTGAGTTGTGAATAGCTACACTTTTAGAGTACCTATTTTCAACAGCAGCCTATTGCTTTGGGGTAATGTGCAAGGTTATCTTAACAAAAGTTACAAAATCTTCTTAGACGCATCTTCTCCAAATTGGAGTCAAAATGTTTTGCCTTTGTATTTTTCAAAAGAAGTACACCTGTGGGCTAAAACTTTTCTGTATAAATGGAACAGATTTGAGATCTTCAAGGTTCTTTTCTGTCTATGACAGGATGTGATGGGTAGCTTTTAGTTATTGTTTCTTCTTAAATGAGTAACAGTGTGTGGAATTCATTCAGTACTGCCTTGTATCGATGATCTTGTGGCTCTTTATTCCTGCTTATATTTTAAAGACTTCAGAATTAAATTAAATGGTACCATTGGAAAGATATACCAACAGTAAACTATATTTGCCTTGGTTAATTAAGCAGTGTCTCTAGAGTAAAACCTTTTCATTTTGATTTTTTATGACCTCCCTTTCCCTGGGGGGTGGGATGTAGTGGCTCAGGGGCTAGGACGCTGAGCTTGTTGATCGAAAGGTCAGCAGTTCAGAGGTTCGAATCCCTAATGTTGCCATGTAACGGGGTGAGTTCCCATTACTTGTCCCAGCTTCTGCCAACTTAGCAGTTCGAAAGCATATAAAAAATGCAAGTAGAAAAAATAGGGACCACCTTTGGTGGGAAGGTAACAGCGTTCCATGCGCCTTTGGCATTGAGTCATGCCGGCCACATGACCACGGAGACATCTTCGGATAGTGCCGGCTCTTCGGCTTTGAAACGGAGATGAGCACCGCCCCCTAGAGTCAGGAATGACTAGCACGTATGTGCGAGGGGAACCTTTACCTTTACCTTCCCTAGGGGGAGTTTTCATTTATTGTTGATATTGATTAATGCAGACTGCAAACTGGGGGTGAAATGTAAAATTTGTTACTACTGGTTCTGTGGGCGTGGCTTGGTGGTGGTGGGGTAATGTGACTGGGTGGGCGTGGCCAACTTTTTTTTTTACTTTTAAAAGCATTTTTTCTACAACGTCTTCCGCCAAAGAGGTTGTAGAAAAAAATGCTTTTAAAAGGCTCCTCTGACGCTCCCAGCTGAGTCGTCTGATCATCAGAGGCTTTTTTTCTTTTAAAGGCAAAAAAATAAATGCTTTTAAAAGAAAGGAAAAGGCTTTTTTTTTGCCTTTAAAAGAAAAAAAAGCCTCTTGACGATTAGGCAACTCAGCTGGGATCGTCAGAGGAGCCTTTTAAAAGCATTTTTTCGGCCGAAGAAAAAATGCTTTTAAAAGTAAAAAAAAAAACCACCCTCTGATAAGCCCGCGGTTCAGCTGGGCATGTGGGGGGGGGGACAGGAATTTTTGCTACCGGTTCTCTGAACCACCCACCATCATCAGTATCGGATGGGGCGATCCAGTCCGAACTGGGAGCATTTCATCCCTGCTGCAAACCAGCGGTGGTATTCAGCTATTTCAGACCAGTTCGGGCGAACTGGTAGTGGCGACCTGCTTCGGCACAATGCTGTCCTACTTAGCCACGGTTTCTAAGCCGTGTGCATGCATATAAGCCACGTGTGCGAGCAAAGCGCATATGAGGAAGGCCGTGCGCATGCGCGGAATGTGCGCACACTCACATTTTCAGTGCTCAGCAAACTGGTGGTAAAATTATGTGAAATCCACCTCTGCTGCAAACTGTTTCCAGTGGGGACAGTGGCATTCTCAATGAAATTAGCATTTAGGAAATAATAGCCTTTGTAGAAAGGTCCTTCAGATGTTCAGTATCCCTATCTTTATCTGCTCTCCATTGGACGAAATGAATAAAAAGGCAACAGGACCAAGTGGACACATTTAGAAGTTTAAGGGCAGCACAGAGCCAGCCCCAAATGAGTGGTCAGGCACAAAGAGATGATAGATGCCAGCCCTATAAGGTAGACCACTTCAGGAAACTAACTCTACAAGAACTATATTTTATTGAGATAGTAGCAAGGAGTCTTGCAAACATGCCTGGATGTTTGCAACCCAGTTCTTGCAACTGGTAGATAATATTAGTGGCTTCTCTTCAACTATGCATTAGTTTATGTTTGGGTATGGAAAAGTTTTATGTTATTTTTCCATGTAGTTTTTTTTTTTTAACATAATATGAAGTCTCTCGGAGTTCATAAATGGATAGGTACATAGCTGCTAAACCTTGATATGCTGGAGATACAATTGTACGGACATCTATGTGGTAGGATTTTTTCCCCATCAATGAGATAATCTAAATCAGGGGTCTCCAGCCTTGGCAACTTTAAGCTTGGAGGAATCCCCAGACAGCAAAGAATTCTGGGAGTTGAAGTCCTCCAAGCTTAAAGTAGCCAAGGTTGGAGACCCCTGATCTAAATAGTATGAAGCATATTCAAATCTGTTCACAACTTCCAAGTTTCAAGAAAGATGCATTTTCGTACCGGAGGAAGAATGATTGTCTCAATTCTGTTTAGATTTGCAGTTTGTACACATTGACTGTTATTGCTCTGAGTAATGACAGCTATTTTAAAAAAAAATCAAGCAAAAACATCTGTTGCAAATGCAAGGCAGTAATACAGATCTGGTGCTCATATCCACAATCAGATTGCAGGCTGTGTCTCCTAACTCTTCCAGAAGCATAATCATTGTTTTATATCACATACAGGGGGGGAAAAAAATAAAACCAGAATATTTTTTCCCTATGATTTAATTTCTCCCTATGATTCTGTAGCCAATATAATAACTGATGGATCTGGCTTTATACTGTAACAAAAAGTCATAAGAACAGAATGATAATGTTGCTTTATTAGAACAAGGTACATCTTAATCCATTTTTTGGGGGTTTCTCATAATATTCAAACATGGGATGCTTTTCGGCGAGGAGATGGGCATATCCTGTAATTAGGGACGTCCTCAAAAAAGCCAGTTCCTTATTTGCTAAAGGATGGAGTTTTGATCGTTAAGCATATAATTAATAGATACAAAATAAAATATGGAATGGACGTTCACAAAAGTTCGGGCAATTTTGGACTCAGGAGACTAATAATTAAATGTCTCTTGAGGCTTGAAACTGAGGCTAAACATAATGTAGGATGTATGTGGGTTGTTCCCTTACATCTCTGAGATGGGTCTAATTTTACTTTAAAGAGGGGAGGCTTTAAAACTAGTGAAATAGTAGGACCCAGTGCAGTAATGTAATGTAATGGCGAACAGCTGGTGCCCAGAAAGGCTTAGAAACAAGTCCCTTGCAGTCAGTTCTTGAACAACGGCAGTGCCTTGAGTTCAGCTTTTGTCCTTGTTTTGTAGCTTGAATTCCTGTTGATTCACTACAACTCTACCCATGGGGCTTTCTCTACAATTTCCTATCCTGATGTTCACCTGAAATCTCTGTGTGTGAACTCTTGGCCTACGCTTTGTTTCCAGTTGCCTGTTGTGTTTGCTGCTTTGATTTTGTCAGCGCTTGGAATGTCTTGCTGCCTTAATATCCCTGAGAACAGACAAACAACGATGCATTCTGATTGTTTGTCCGTTCTGTTGGCATCTACAAAGGAGTGAAGCCTCACCTTTGTCCTCTTGCAGAGACAGAAGGCAGAGAGGTCTGCGAGATGGAGTTATTTCAATGCTCCTTTGTCTTTGAGTTGGCTCTGCACATTGCTTTTTAGGAGCAGAAAAGTGACGAGGAGGGATAAACGGAGAATGCAACCTTGCCTATAGCTCTTCAGGATATGTTTCTTACGGAATTTAATTCCACATAAGAAATTACGTTAGAAGAGTTTTTAAATGCATACCCTGTTTCCCCGAAAATAAGACCCAAACGGAAAATAAGTCGTAGCATGATTCTTCAGGATGCTTGTAATATAAACCCTACGCAAAATAAGCTCCAGTTAAGGTTGTCAACCAGACGGTACTGTATTTCCCCCAAAATAAGACCTAACTGGAAAATAAGCCATAATGTGTCTTTTGGAGCAAAAATTAATATAAGACCTGGTCTTATTTTGGGGAAAACATGGTAGGTTTTCTTCCCCTAATCTGAAAGAGGGGAAGGCTGGAAGTTAATTGTCAAAATATTTCAGTAGTTGCTGTTTTTGGTCCCCTGATTTTAATGTAATTTAGGTTTTATCGCATGCATATCTCCTTGGTAAATATATTTTTTCAGATTAGTTTTGCTAATATTGGGATGCATGCTTGTATATATTGATTTATAGCTTTATTGTTCTTCTCAGGTAATGAAGAATAGAATAGAATAGATTTTTTTTATTGGCCAAGTGTGATTGGACACACAAGGAATTTGTCTTGGTGCATATGCTCTCAGTGTACATAAAAGAAAAGATACGTTCATCAAGAGTTATAAGGTATAACACTTAATGATAGTCATAGGGTTGTTGTTGTTGTTAGTTGTGAAGTCATGTCCGACCCCACGGACAACTTTCTTCCAGGCCTTCCTATCCTCTACCATCCTCTGGAATCCATTAAGCTCATGCCTACTGCTTAAGCGACTCCATCCAGCCACCTCATTCTCTGTCGTCCCCATCTTCTTTTGCCCTCAATCTTTCTCAGCATTAGGCTCTTCTCCAGGGAGTCCTTCCTTTTCATTAGGTGGCCAAAGTATTTGAGTTTCATCTTCAGGATCTGGCCTTCCAAAGAGCATTCAGGGTTGATCTCCTCTAGGGCTGACTTGTTTGTTTACCTTGCAGTCCAAGGGACTCTCAAGAGTCTTCTCCAGCACCATAGTTCAAAGGCCTCAATTCTTTGGTACTCAGCCTTTCTTATGGTCCAACTTTCACAGCCATACATTGCAACTGGGAAAACCATAGCCTTGACTATACGCACTTTTGTTTTCAGGGTGATGTCTCTGCTTTTTAGTACACTGTCTAGATTTGCCATAGCTTTCCTCCCCAGGAGCAAGCATCTTTTAATTTCTTGGCTGCAGTCCCCATCTGCGGTAATCTTGGAGTCCAGGAAAATAAAATCTGTCACTACCTCCATTTCTTCCCCATCTATCTGCCAGGAATTGAGAGGGCCAGTACTGTGATCTTAGTTTTCTTAATGTTGAGTTTCAAGCCAACTTTTGCACTCTCCTTCTTCACCCGCATCAAGGGGCTCTTTAGTTCCTCTTCACTTTCTGCCATTAGAGTGGTATCATCTGCATATCTGAGGTTGTTGATATTTCTCCCAGCAATCTTAATTCCAACTTTTGATTCATCTAGCCCTGCATTTCTCATGATGTGCTCTGTGTAATGTATCTTTAAGAGTTTTGGCGGGAATTAGCACGTTGCTGATTGGTTGAGGCCACCGGCCATACTGTATATAAAGAGAGGTTTGCCCCAGCACTGGTTGCTGGGTTCACTGTATATTAAAGAGCTGTTGTCACTAACCTGGTCTCCTGCCTCGTTACTGCCCAAACTTAACACTGGCAACGAAGGTGGGATTCCGAGGCTAAAAGCACCAGGAAAGAGCTGAACGCACGACAAGGACCGAACCCAGCAAATTCAGGGCGGAAACGCAGCGATGGCCGGCTACACACCGCCCGCGCCGTTTGACCCATCCAAGGAGAAATGGGGGACATACATGACCCGTTTCGAGAGTTTCCTCGAGGCGAACGAACTGCAAGGAGTTCCGGACAACAGAAAAAGGGCATATTTCCTGAGCCACTGCGGTCCCGAGGTCATCGACATCGCAGAAGCCCTGGCAGAGCCAACGCCAGTACAATCGGTATCGTGGCAAACTCTGCAGAACCTATTGAAGAACCATTTCGCGCCAACACCGTCCAAATACGTGCAACGTTTTGAATTTGGAGAGCGCAGACAGCAAGAGGGCGAGTCCATCAGTGAATACATGGCCGCCCTGAGGAAAGCCTCCAAATATTGTGGGTACCGAGATTTGGATGAGGAACTGTTGGAGCAACTCATCCGTGGGGTCAGGGACATTCGTTTGCGGAGGCGGCTGCTATCCAAGAGCAACCTAACGCTAGCAAACGCTCTGGATGAAGCCAGAGCTCATGAGATGTCCACCCTAGCAGCGGAAACCCTACAAAAGCCGCTCACACCAATGGCGAGCGCAAAATCAACTCCGGTCCACAACGAAGAAATCCAGGCCGAATCAGACGGCGAGGATGAGGAAGGAGTTTTCCACACCGGGAGACCGAGAAAAGAAGACCGTGATGACTGCGGAAGTTGCGGAGGGCAACACCAGCGTCAACAATGCAAGTTCAAGGACGCTACATGTCGGCGGTGCGAGAAGAAGGGGCACCTAGCTCAAGTCTGTCGAGCACCCCAACCTTCCCGCCGAAAATTCAAACCAACCAATCAGAGCGCGGGGTCTGAAAGGCGACCCGTGATTGGTCAATACAAAAAGGGCGCGAAGTCAAATCGAACGACCGTGATAGTGGGTCATGCAGCGACCCGGGTTGAGAAGAAAATCTTCACAAAACCGAAAATCGAAGGAGTGCCATGCCGACTGGAGGTGGACACAGGGTCAGCGATAACAATCATGTCCTGGGACACTTTTTCGAAAGCCTTGCCGAACATCGCCAAGCGCAAACTGCGAACACAGCGGCTTAAAGTTCAAGACTACCAAGGGAATCGCATCCCTGTTCGAGGGACAACATCCGTCCACGTCGAGTACGGACCACACAAGAAGAACCTGCCCATCACAATAGTCGAGGGGACCCTGCCAAGCTTGTTGGGACTAGACTGGTTTCGAGCATTGGGCATGGGAGTGACTGGCATCCACAGAAACGACTTTAACCTAAAGGACGCCCTCATGGAAGAATTTGAAGATGTTTTCAAAGACTGCCTGGGCAAGTACAAGGGGACCCTATTTCTTTCAACTTAGATCCTCAGGTAGCCCCATACGGTTAAAAGCAAGGAGGGTCCTTTGCCCTTAAACCCAAGATTGACAGGAGATAGACAAACTAGTCAGTCAGGGATACTGGTGCCAGTCGATCACGCAAAGTGGGAGACGCCAATCGTCACCCCAGTGAAACCAGATGGGTCAGTTAGAATCTGCGCTGACTACAAGGCAACTTTAAACAAAGCCTTGCAAAAAAGCGCTTACCCGGTCCCAGTGGTGCAACACTTGCTGCACTCGCTGGGGCAAGGGCATGTTTTTGCCAAATTAGATTTGGCCCAAGCCTATCAACAACTGCCCGTAGACGCCAACACAGCCGAAGCCCAGACAATTGTGACTCACAGAGGTGCTTTCAAGTGTACCCGGTTACAGTTTGGGGTGAGTGTGGCACCTGGTCTATTTCAAAATTTAATGGAGCGACTTCTGCAAGGGCTCCCGGGGGTGGTCCCCTATTTTGATGATGTATTGGTATCAGCGAAAATTTAGAAGAATTGGGGGAGCGTTTGAGAAAAGTTTTGGGCATTTTCCGGTCAGCCGGTCTAAAAGTTAAAGTGAACAAATGCCAAATAGGGGTAGAATCCGTAGAGTTCTTGGGCTACAGAATAGACAAGGAAGGAATTCACCCCACTGAGAGCAAGGTCAAGGCAATAAGAAAGGCTCCAGCGCCAAAAACAAAACAGAGCTACAGGCATTCCTGGGTCTAGTGAACTTTTACGCGGTCTTTTTGAAAAATAAGGCAACCGTTGCCGAACCGCTACATAAGTTACTGGGAAAGAATACTGTTTGGTCTTGGGGAAAGACGGAAGCTAGGGCTTTCGAGGCAGTAAAAAACCTACTCTCGAGTGATAGTTTACTGATCCAGTATCATAGCACAATGCCATTGGTATTAGTTTGCGATGCTTCCCCCTACGGGGTGGGTGCTGTGCTCAGCCACAGGCTTCCAAATGGCACAGAAGCCCCAATAGCCTTCTACTCCAGAACAATGTCCTCGGCAGAGAGGAACTATAGTCAGTTGGATAGGGAAGCCCTAGCTATAGTTTCAGGAGTAAAAAAGTTTCACGAATATGTCTTTGGTAGAGATTTTGAAATTGTTACAGACCACAGACCACTGTTAGGGTTACTGGCTGGCGACCGCCCAACTCCTGTGGCACTCTCGCCCCGATTGACCCGATGGACTATCTTTCTAGCTGCCTACTCCTATAAACTGCGGCATCGGCCTGGAAAGGAGTTGGGGCATGCGGACGCATTGAGCAGATGCCCACTGCCAGGGGCGATCGAGGACCCCACTCCGGGGACACCCATACTGTTAATTGACTCTCTGGACTCTGGCCCAGTCACGTCTAAGGAGGTGGCTCGGGCTTCATACCGGGACATTACTTTGAGAACTGTAATTGGTTGGGTTCAAAGAGGGTGGCCCGCTGCGCCGGGCGAGCGTTTCAAAGAATTTGTTAAGAAAAGCGGGGAATTATCAGTGCAAGGGGGTTGCCTGCTCTGGGGGGATAGGGTGGTTGTTCCAGAGAAACTGAGGGGAAAAGTTCTGGAACTTCTGCACGAAGGTCACCCTGGGATCGTGAAAATGAAGGGGTTAGCTAGGAGCTATGTGTGGTGGCCCCTAATGGACAAAGAGATTAGCGACAAGGTTGGCAGATGCCAAGTGTGCCAGGAGTCCAGACCACTACCACCTACGGCCCCAATCCGGGAGTGGGAGAAACCCCAAGGCCCATGGTCCCGTATACATATAGACTTCGCAGGCCCCTTCCACGGCCAAACGTTTCTAATAGTGGTGGATGCATTCTCCAAATGGTTGGAGATCATCCTAATGAAATCCACAACCGCTAAAGCTGTCATTTCAGCACTAAGGCACCTTTTCGCAACGCACGGGTTACCGGACACTCTCGTGTCCGACAATGGGCCACAGTTCACGGCGACACGTTTTGAGGGGTACTTGGCCGAAGAGGGCATCCGACATGCCCTCTCGGCGCCTTTCCACCCTGCGACGAACGGCCTTGCTGAACGTTTCGTCCGGAGCGCGAAAGAGGCATTGTCCAGAAGTGGCCCAGGCGAGTGGCAATCACAAATTGACGCATTCCTAACGGTACAACACAGAACCCCTTGTGTGGCCACTGGCCGCAGCCCAGCAGAACTACTGATGGGACGAAAACTAAGATGCCCCTTAGACCGTTTAAACCCGAGTTACACGCCAGATGGGTACAAAACAACAACAGGCAAAACAAGAGAACTGGCCATAGGAAGCTATGTATGGGCACACAATTACGGTGATGGCCCAAGCTGGCTAAAAGGAACAATCTTAGACACCACGGGCCGCAAGTCGTACCTCGTGGAAATAGAGGACGGCCGGGTGTGGAGACGCCACATAGATCAGCTAAGAAATAGAATTAACACTCGACCAGAGATAGATGGGACGGGCCCTGACTACTCATTGATTGAACCCACAGCTGACTCAAGCCGAGAAAAAACGGGGGACTTATCTGGTTCAGACGAGGTCCAGCGACACCATCCGGTCCTTCCTGAGGACAGCAGGCACGACTCGGCAAGTAATCCAAGGCCGGATGGCCTGGAGGAGGAGCTGAGAGGAACGAGCAGTCCCTCCCGTCAGCTCGACTCACTCCCAGAGAATGAACTGCGCAGGTCCGGGAGAGTTAGGAAACGCCCAGCGTACCTGCGCGACTACGTAGAGAAATAATATGCTAAATGTATGCAAATATGAGTAAAGTGTTTTCTGGGAGGGAAGGAGTGTAATGTATCTTTAAAAGTTTTGGCGGGAATTAGCACGTTGCTGATTGGTTGAGGCCACCGGCCAAACTGTATATAAAGAGAGGTTTGCCCCAGCACTGGCTGCTGGGTTCACTGTATATTAAAGAGCTGTTGTCACTACCCTGGTCTCCTGCCTCGTTACTGCCCAAACTTAACACTCTGCATATAAGTTAAATATGCAGGGCGATAGTATACAACCTTGCCGGACTCATTCCCCAATTTTGAACCAATCAGGTTTCATGTCCAGTTCTCACTGTTGCTTCTTGACCCGAATAAAGGTTTCTCAAGAGACAAATAAGATGGTTTGGTACTCCCATCTCTTTAAGAACTTGCCACAATGCCGCAAGGCATTGCTTCTCCTCAAACAACAAATTTATTTAGATACAAAAACTTGGGGCTACTGGTGAAAAGCCAGTACTAAAATTCCCAGGCTTTTCACCCCAATACAACTTTCAGTTTTTCATGTTTCCAAAACAACTGTCACATTCTCCAACCAAGGTGGGAACTGGTTGCTCAGCGACATCTCTCATCCTCCTTCTCTGATCATCCAGATGGTGGAATGTGATTGACTCAATCAGTTAGGAATGCTGTTTTGACTGGAGGCTCCATCCCCCCTTCAGCTCCAACTGTGTCAAGCTGAATGCATGTCAGAATGTCCAAGGATCAGGGGTGAAATGCTCCCGGTTTGGACCAGATCGCGTGATCCGGTAGCGATGGGAGCAGGTAGTTTGGAGAACCGGTAGCAAAAATCCCTGACCACCCCCCACTGCCCACGCCTCACTGTTCCTCTTCTCTGTCCCTGAAGCTCTCAGTGGTGATATAGCTGCAAATGGCCTTAAATGACTGCCGCGGCACTTCAAAGGGCCGCACTACAGCTGATCAGCACTGTAGGCAGCTAATAGACCAGTGCCTCTTTTTTTAAAGAAGGTAGGCCGGTGCCTGCCGAAAAAAGGCACTTGGTAGACCAGGGCTCTCAGTAAAAGCAATTGGTAGACCAGGGCCTCTCAGTAAAAGGCACTTGATAGGCCGGGGCCTCTATTTTTAAAGAAGGTAGACCGGCGGTGCCTCCCAAGTTTTGTATACTTTATTATTTTTATTATTTATTATTATTGGCCATGCCCATTCAGTCACCTGACCACCAAACCACGCCCACCAATTAAGCCACACCCACAAAACTGGTAGGGAACATTTTTAGATTTCACCCCTGCCAAGGATGCAAACAATCAATTGCAACAATACACGAGCACAGAATAGATTTAAGCTTAATGTTAACCGCTCCAATCTTGAGTGCAGAAAATATGACTTCAGTAACAGAGTTGTTAATGCTTGGAATAAACTACCAGACTCTGTGGTCTCTTCCCAAAATCCCCAAAGCTTCAACCAAAAACTGTCTACTATTGACCTCACCCCATTCCTAAGAGATCTGTAAGGGGCGTGCATAAGAGCACAAGAGTGCCTACCGTTCCTGTCCTATTGTTTTCCTTCATTATATCCAATTAATATAGTTATTACATACTCATACTCTTATATATGCTTATATATTGTATAATTATTTCATACTTATGCTTATATACTGTGTGACATAAATCAATCAATCAATCAATCAATCAATCCCAAACCCCAA